>NC_085038.1:9434107-9734107 GCF_963692335.1 Osmerus eperlanus
CCAGGATATGGTCCAAGGTCCAGGTGGAGTTGACCATGACAACGTCACTGCAGGAGCCAGCCATACCGTAGAGAAGGGCAAACAGGCAGTAGTACACCACCTTGACTGCACTCAGGAATAGGTTGTTAGAGATGAAGTCTGCATTGTTGAACCTGAAGGAGGAATTGAGGAAGGGTTACGGAACAGTCACAATCAATACAGATAAAAACTTCTAATCATGTCAGTGGACTAAATCAATTAAGATAGTTAAAAGTCATTAAAAGCCTGGTCAGTTCCATTGACCAGGTTGGAAAATTCAATTATAACCAATCATTACCAGTAACAAAAATTATAGTCCCGTCTAGTTTCCGGTTCCCAAATGTGGAGAGCATGTTTACCTGGGGTTCCTCTCCTGCACCACAGACAGCATGTCTGTGCTGATAGTGGGATAGTGCACATAGCTGGCTACTCTGCAACCTCCAAGGTAGCGGAACAGGGGCAAGGTGAAGGCATAGCCCATGGAGTCTATGTAGAGGTCGGGGACAAACTCTGTGAGGGCCTCCCAGCCCAGGAAGATGGAGCCCACACTCTGTCCAAGCAGGGTGAAGTGAGGGAAAAGGCTGGCCTCCACTAGCAGACGGTGCCTCAGGAAAACAAACTGGACCGGTCGTGGAAGCTGGATGTTGAAGCGTCGACTAGCTCCGTCCAGAATCTGATGGCTGGTCACGCCCTGGTCGCCCGTGTATACCACGAAAGACAGGTCTGGATACCTAGGGAGGACAGGCATGATCATAGAATAGATTTGATTATCCATTTTATAGTATGTATTTCTCTGTGTATTACAAATGGGACCTGAACACAGAGCAGCCTTGCAACATGTCCGATTCCAAGCCTTGAGACTGCAAGGACTTTAACCTCTACCATTGGATGTTTTAGTTCTAGCAACATACTTGTTACCTATACCTATTCTGCAGAGCTCTTAAGGAGCACCAGAGAACTCTCTCGCCGCCGCCACCAGCGTTGCAGTAAGGGTGGAAGAAGGCCACTGTAGGACGTCCATCGCGTGCTATCCTTGCGTTCCTGTTGGCCTGCAGCCAGAAGCGCACACCAACGACGAGTAGGACCAGTGCGGCCGTCAAAAGTACGCACAGAAACAATAGTGGAAGTAGCAATGACCACAATAACCTGGGGCAATAAAAAGAAATGTGACATATTACACAGCGTGTTAAGCTGTTCTGACAACCAACCAGCTAGCTTGATGTCTTACATTTAGCCAAATAAGCGCCTAAACCATTAGACTGGCCTAAACACAAATAGCTAGCTACGTTAGCTAACTTGTAGGATAGACTAGACAAGCATTGGTAGGGAACAGGAACAACAAGAAGACTGTTTATATCATTTACAATGTTCATACGAACATTGACACTGCAATGCTCATATCATAACTGGTCTGCTAGTTTACCTTGTTATTTCACATAAGCAGAAAGCCAGATGGTCATGGCCAGACATTTTGACAGCCCTAACAACCAAACATAACCTGTGAACTGTTCTTCTTCTGTGTCTTATCTGTTTTGTTGTTCTGCAGCGCCACCCTGTGTAAAAATGGTAAAGCGAAAAAACCTCTTTTTTAAACTGTGAGTTTCTTCCCTAACTGTCTCTTGACTGCTAATCCCTAAATGTCAATCATTTTTGTCCTCTCTTGAAATTACGTATATAACAGCAAAGACGTTCTGTCCCTTCTCCTAAAAAAATTAACATTTAACTTTAAGTAAACAAGTCTACCTAAATCAACACAGCTATGTCCCTCCCCCAGATTTCCAACCCCTTGCACAAGTCTTAAACACCCTAATCATGAGGGTTCTTCTTATGGTGGTTGTTTTGATGAACTTTGGAATATTCTTTAGGACAGGAAACTGCTCATCTACACAGTAAGTAACTACAGCAAGCGTCTTTATAACAACTATTGTACCAAGGAGGAGAAAATGCACAAAAAAATATGACGTACAATAGGGAAGACCCGTTATTTCAGTGCAAATGTAGGCCCGTCAAGTTTCCTGAACATTTTTCACAATGGTAGCTGAAAGCATTGAGTAATAGCCTATTGATGTGTTCTTGGTGATTTATATGTTTATTTTTCACAGTGACCAGGTTCTCTCAATAACAGTCTCAACACAAGAGCAAGCAGATGTTGTAAAGAATATATCCAGCCAATATGAGGTATATGTATATTACAATTATGTAAACAAAAGTTATAGCCCCTTTATTAACATCTGCTTATACTTTATTTTGTGTGAAACTCTAGACAGTGTTGTGGCAACCTGCTTCACCTCTGTACATCAAGGCAGACAGCGAGGTCCACCTGTTTGTTCCAGCAAATTCCTCTGGGATTGTACAAGACCTTCTCCAGAGACACCATGTAACACATATGTATGTGGATGTACACAGTAATGTTGGATTATCTTGAATGACAAATTATTTGCAGTAATTGTCATGATTTTAAATGCACACTCACTTTTATGGTATGGTACTGAGTTCAGTTTATTTTTTTAGAGTGTTACTGACCAACACAGAGGAACTGATAGAGATGCAAACCAGGAACTCAACAGACCCTCGTAGCAACTGGTCATATTATGAGAAATATCATTCTTTGGAAGACGTATGGTTCTAAACACAGTTTTAGTACACAGTCTCAGATTAAGATGAACTATTTGGGTAACCAAAGTTTGTGTGAAGTGGACATGCTTTATCCTGTTTAGATCTATCACTGGATAAACAAGACCACCCAGGAACACCCAGACAAGGTCAAAGCCATACTAATTGGTTCATCATATGAGAAAAGACCACTCTATGTCCTCAAGGTGCACTGTACATGTTTACTGCTCATTTCTGTATATGTTGGACTGCATATAATAGCATGATCATCATCATCTTTTTCAAAGTTTAATTGTTGATTGTTTTCTGTTCAGTTGTCAGGTGAGGAGAAAGCTGAAAAGAAAGCAATGTGGATCGACTGTGGCATTCATGCTAGAGAGTGGATTTCCCCTGCTTTCTGCCTGTGGTTTGTGCAGCATGTCAGTACACCATGCCCCTCTTAGACCACCATATTTGACTCAAAAGTCATGGAATATTGCAAGCATATACAACACTACGCCAGTCTCCAGTAATCCAGCACGCTTTCTTAATGATGCCCTTTCAACAGTGTTTAGATCATTACAAGCAGAATCAAGACATAACCCAAATGTTAAACACACTGGACATCTATATCCTCCCTGTGATGAATCCTGATGGATACAAATACACATGGACCACGGTAGGTAACGCAGGAAGGAGTGTAGTTGTAGTGTGTTGTAGTAGTAGGAACTTCAAAGCACATCATCCTATGAATACAGTACATGATGTTCATGTTAGTGTTGCCAGAGATATTCGTCAACATATTGGACTGTTAAGGGATGATTTGCTTCTCACTCTCGTCAAGATGTTCTCTTCTATCTAACCAGAACCGAATGTGGAGGAAGAATCGTTCCTCGAGGAAGGACAGTTATTGCTTGGGAACTGACCTCAATAGGAACTTTGATGCCAACTGGTGCAGTGAGTCGACATTTTAGCAGAGCTGAAGGACGCTGATTCAAACTATATCCACCCAGGCCTCTTTGAACCTATTCACCATTTATAATTATTCATATAAAGTGCTTAGACAGTCTTTTCACCTTCCTCCCCTGCAGCTGAAGGTGCCTCTAACCAACCTTGTGATGAGACCTACTGCGGACAGTTTCCTGAGTCGGAGCCGGAGACACAGGCTGTGGCCAACTTCCTGCGAAGCCACAAGGAGTCTGTGAAGCTCTACTTCAGTATCCACTCCTACTCTCAGATGTTGCTCTTCCCATATTCCTGCTCTCACGACGAGGCTCAAAACCATGACGAGCTGGTGAGATTCTCAGGGAAATGCATGGACAGCGGGGATTTTGTTTGATTGGCAGGATCCTAAATCAGGATCAACCCATTGATGCATTACTTCTCAACAGCTTGAGCTAACCAGGGAGGCTGCTATGAAAATCAAAAGGTATTACAGGAACAGCTACAGATATGGCCCAGGAGCAAAAACCATATGTGAGTTTTCCTTTGGAGAGAAGAATACTCCACACACCCCTCTAGATACAAACTACATAACAAGCCAATGCCACTGACACACGTTTTGTTCCAGACCTGGCCCCTGGCGGCTCTGATGACTGGGCTTACAAGCTGGGCATCAGCTACTCTTTCACCTTCGAGCTCCAGGACAGAGGGCGTTATGGATTCCTACTACCACCATCACTTATCTCTAGGGCCTGCAACGAAGCCCTTCTTGCAATGAAGAGTATCACTAATGGTGTCATGAAGAAGATACAATGAAGTAAATCAATGTCTGTATGAGTCTCAGAAAGTCAATTGGGGGTTTTGCTTGAGCAAATCACACTTCTTGTATGGATTGCCACCATTTAGCCACTAGGTATGAGTATCATGGCTGAGTGGATACATATTTAATGTAAGCAAAGCTAAATAAAGACAACTTTTCAACTGGGTTTCAGGTTCATTGAGTAGGCTAGATTTACATGCACATTAATATGCCATAATTCAGAGTGAGAAATATTTTAAGAAAGACCTACATGAAAACTATCCAACAGATGGTACGATTGTTTGCCAGAGGCCAAAAAAAGTCCACATTCTGTAATGATTATCCAGGCTAATTCAGAGCAGGGAAAAAATTAAATATATATATATATTATTTATATATATTATAAAAAAAGAGCTCGCAGATTGGTGTGTTTCCCAGGCGACGTACTGATCGGAATCGTCATAGAAGGCTGTAATGTCATGAAGCTCTAAACTTTTCGAACATTGTACCAACGCTGCATTCTACTGTTATTTCGACCAGAATCAATTGCATACAGTTAGGCTTATTTTTGAGAAAATGGTTTTGTTGAAATTGTGATAACTACCAGGAAGATGAAAGTATTGAGGTAAGGATAAGACTAAGTTGCCTAGTACAAATGGGATGGTTTCATGTTTGTCCCGTTATTTGTTATGAGAAGAAACTGACTTCCATATTTGCTACCGACAGAAAACACTTTACAGCGTGAAGAAATCTTTTCATAGTCAGAAATATTTTAATATAGCCCTGCGTGAAAACTATCCAACAGATTGTACAATTGTTTGCCAGTGGCGTAATATTTACAACGTGACTTGAGGTGTCAAACGGCAGAAACATAAGCCAATGTACGCCTATTTGGGGATTTTTTTATGGAAGTGTTGACCAAACCAAATTACTAGCCAAATGGAAATAGTCTATGCTCTAAATTTCTAACCAATGGCAACGCATTGTAAACGTCCACATTCTGTAATGATTATACTGGCAAATTCAGACCAGAAAATAAACAAGAGTTTACAGATTGGTTAGATTCCCAGGCGGACGTACTGATCAGTTTTTACAGTCTATGATCAGAATCGTCATAGAAGGCTGTGATGTCATAAACCTCAAAACGTTTGGAACATTATATTGTGCAAACACTGCATTCTACTGTTATTTCGACCAGAATCAAGTGCATACAGTTTAGGCATTTTGAGAAAAATGTCTTGTTAAAATTGTGACAATTACCAGGAAGGTGAAAGTATTGAGGTAAGGATAATACATTAAGTAGTACAAGTGGGATGTTTTCCTTATGTTATTCGTTATCCGTTATCTACAGAAACAAACTGGCTGTATTTGCTACCAACAGAAAACACACATACACAAAACAAGCCTAATGTATTAAAATAATACTAAATAAATACACTAACTGTTGTACTGACTGTTCAAAGTCACTGCTAATGACTTTGGATGCAGACTAAATTAGTAGTACAAGTTCATCTGATGAGGAAAAATGTGTAGCAAGATTAGTAACAATAATGTTGTTTATAATTTATTGACAAATTAATGTTAAATTAAAGTTCTTCATGCTTATTTAGCTAACAGGTTCAGCAAGCTAATAACTGCAACTTTGTTCCACAAAGTGGAACTACTGCCTGCATCTTAAAGCTTCCAGTGCTATTATTGTTGCCTGAACAACATTCATTTTGTATTGGCTTTCCTTTGATAAGTGTATCATTTCTTTACAGAGGAGGAATGGCTTAACAAACATGCCAAGGAAGATGTGAGTTCTTTAAGCATACAAAACATCTCTGTGACATCAATCTAGATTCATTCAGATTTGAGACTTTCTCAATCCTTTCTAGTTAGGATGTTGCCTAGGTGGTTTCCACCATAATCATGTTATTGACCTTGTGTGGATGTGTCTGTTTCTGCTTCTGACAGAGAGAAGGTGACTCTCTATCCTTGGGAGTTTCCCAAAGCTCTCTTGGGAAAGAGGGGGAGTCGAAAGTAAGTAACCACTAAACAGAGCTCTTGCTACTGTAAGCCTAGCAGCTATTGGTTCAGGTTTGGGATGTATCGCTCTACACTTAGTGAGGATGACTGAGAAGAACCTGTAAGTCTGGAGGGTTCAGATCAAAGTTAAAGTCGGGTTTTAAGCTCAACAAAAATACAATAGTAAAGAGAGGCTTAATGATCTAAACAGTCCTTGGAGAAAGCCCCAAGTTCAATGTTGAAGTTAAAAGTTTTATATAAAAGTTTTATAGTTGGGTCGTCACAAGGATTTCCAGTTAGTATCCTACTTCACAGTAGCTGTACAGGTTATATGTCAAAAAAAGAAGAATGGACAGTTTGATATGTTCTGATGTGTGTGTGTGTGTCTCCCCGCAGTGCTGGAGGATACTCCTCAATCGGAGCAGGCTCCTGTGGAGCGTTTGGAAAGAGGTTCTCTTTAGGAACGATCACCCTGGGGCTAAGTGGCTCTGAGAGTTCCTCTGATGAGAGCTCCTCTGATGGAGAGATATGTCCCTGTAAAGCTCTTGTAGCCACAGGGAGGGGCCCTCAAATTAACCCGTAAGTCTCCTGCACTAGCACGTGGTAACTAAACAATACGTTCTCTACCAAAAAGAATTGTCCAAAAAATATATGCATACATTTTATTAGGAAGGATTTCTTGACATGGCTGTGGGTTGACCTATAAGGATATTTAACATTTTTTAATTGTTCTCATTCAGCACTCAGGCCAAAAAGAAGCCTTCCATATTTGTCCTCGACAAACCGTCAGTCTCCACCAACAATGCTGGTCTAGCTGGACCGGGTGAGATGACAAATGACGCCATCCAGAGAGAGTTGCTGGAGCTACGAGAGAGAGACCGGCAGAGAGAGCGGCGGGTTCATCTATGGGTGGAGAGGGAGAAGCTGCGGAGGGAGGCAAGGGAGGGAAGAGTGAAAGAGCTGGAGAACCAGGTGGAGGACCTACAGGTTTCCATCGAAGAGCTCCAACAAAAAAACCTTTCACTGATGAAAAGGATTGACAAATTCAAACGGGTAAAAGCCAAGAACATAGGCAATGTCACTCACTAATCTTTCAGCACATACCCAAGATATTACCCCCCAAAAATGTATCTTAATCTTATCGTGATCTAGCAGAGTTGCTACAATAGATTATCTGGGGTGTAAACACAAAGTTGTGTCATCTATATCACAAACCCGTTAAAACAGGATTAGTTAGGCGGTAGTAGTTTATCTCTGTTGCAGAATACTAAAACTATACCACAGCTGTGGATGTTGTAAGGATGGGGACTAATAGCCCTTTCACACTGACCTCAAGTTATGTTCAACAACCTTAGGATTATTTTCAAGAAGTGTCAGACTGTTCACCTTTTGAATGTGAAAGATTACTGTGTGCGCCTTATTTACTGCATAGTAGCAGTACTTTTGGGACTGACAAAAGCACATGCATATTTAATTCACTTCCAAAACTGAGTTAACACTGATGTTCTTCTATGCTAAGTTTTGTGTTATTTAATCAGCTTGCAGAAACACCTAAAAGAATTGTTGATGGAAAGCCAGTTGAGGATGGAAACACTGCAGAGTCACAGCACCAAGCAGGAAAAAAGAGAGAAATGTCGGAGAGCGAAGAAAGGAACAGACGAATGAAAGAGCAAGAGTTCGAAAGACAAAGAGTGCCTGAGACGCAGAGAGAGAGGGAAAGGAGGGAAGAGAAACAGCGGATGCAAAGACAGGCTGGGAGACAAAAGGAGAAGCATAAACCTCTGGACACGGAAAGGGAGGATCTGCGAAGACAACTTGGGAAAGAGAAAGAGAGGCAGCAAGCACAAGAGCGCCAGGAGGAGGAGGAAAGACAAAGAGAAATCAAAAGGGAGAGGGCGGACGCAGGGCAGAAAGACGATCTCAAGAGGGAACTTGAAAGACAGAAAAAGATATACAGTGCCAAACGGGAGATGGATTCTGCTAGGGAAAAGAAAACACTGGAAAGGGAAGTTGAAAGACACAACGAGCAAGACAGACAGAGAGAGGCAGAACGACTGCAAGAACGGGAGCGACAAGAGAAGGAGAGGGCAGGACAGAACGAAATAGAAAGAGAGAGGGCCAAAAGACAAAAAGAGGACCTTCAGAAGGATATTGAAAAACTTGAAAGAGAAAAAGAATTCCTGAAGAGGGAACTTGAAAAAGAGAGAGAGACAGAGATGAAGCTCAAACAGAAGAGAGAAGAGGAGGAAAAGGAACAGAAAAAGATGGAGCAAGAAATGGAGGCGGCTAGATACAAAGAAGACAGACAGAGGAAAATTGAGAGCTCTGAAGCGAATACAAAACAAAGAGAGACTGAGATAAAGGAAGAACTGCTGAAGAGAGAGAGGAAAGAGATAAGACAGAAAGAAAGGGAGAGAGCAAAGGAGGAGGCTAGACAAAGAGATGACCTGCAAAAAGAAGTTGAAAGACTTAAAAAGAATGC
The DNA here is from genome assembly GCF_963692335.1 of Osmerus eperlanus. Taxonomy (NCBI): domain Eukaryota; kingdom Metazoa; phylum Chordata; class Actinopteri; order Osmeriformes; family Osmeridae; genus Osmerus; species Osmerus eperlanus. Next base: position 9,442,948 of record NC_085038.1, read on the forward strand.
GAGAAAAAGAGAGATAGAAAGTCAACAAGAAAAGGACAGACTGGAGGAAGAAGAGAGACGGAAAGAACTGGAAAAGGAGAGACAGGAGGCCAAACAAAAAGAGGATCTTAAAAAGGAAATTGAAAGACTTAAAGAGATTTCAAGACAAAGAGAGATTGAAAGTCAACAAGGAAAGGAGAGACTAGAGGAAAAGAGACAAAAAGAGATGGACAAAACAAGAGAGGAGACAAGAGAAAAAGAGGCACTTCAGAGGGAACTTGAAAAAAAGAGAGAGACAGAGATGAAGCTCAAACAGAAGAGAGAAGAGGAGGAAAAGGAACTGAAAAAGATGGAGCAAGAAATTGAGGCGGCTAGACAAAACGAAGACAGAAAGAGTGTAACTGAGAGATCTGAAGCGAATACAAGACAAAGAGAGACTGAGATAAAGGAAGAACTGCTGAAGAGAGAGAGGAAAGAGATAAGACAGAAAGAAAGGGAGAGAGCAAAGGAGGAGGCTAGAGAAAGAGAGGACCTGCAAAAAGAAGTTGAAAGACTTAAACAGAATGCGAGACAAAGAGAGATAGAAAGTCAACAAGAAAAGGACAGACTGGAGGAAGAAGAGAGACGGAAAGAACTGGAAAAGGAGAGACAGGAGGCCAAACAAAAAGAGGATCTTAAGAAGGAAATTGAAAGACTTAAAGAGATTTCAAGACAAAGAGATATTGAAAGTCAACAAGGAAAGGAGAGACTAGAGGAAAAGAGACAAAAAGAGATGGACAAAACAAGAGATGAGACAAGAGAAAAAGAGGCACTTCAGAGGGAACTTGAAAAAAAGAGAGAGACAGAGATGAAGCTCAAACAGAAGAGAGAAGAGGAGGAAAAGGAACTGAAAAAGATGGAGCAAGAAATTGAGGCGGCTAGACAAAACGAAGACAGAAAGAGTGTAACTGAGAGATCTGAAGCGAATACAAGACAAAGAGAGACTGAGATAAAGGAAGAACAGCTGAAGAGAGAGAGGAAAGAGAAAAGACATAAAGAAAGGGAGAGAGCAAAGGAGGAGGCTAGACAAAAAGAGGACCTGGACAGGGAACATGAAAGACCTAAAGAGAATGAGAGACAGAAAGAGGCTGAAAGACAGCAAGAGCAGAAAAGACTAAAGGAGAAGGCAGAGAGACAGAGAGAACTACAAAGAGAGAGAGAGGAGGCTAGACAAAGAGAGGACCTGCAAAAAGAAGTTGAAAGACTTAAACAGAATGCGAGACAAAGAGAGATAGAAAGTCAACAAGAAAAGGACAGACTGGAGGAAGAAGAGAGACGGAAAGAACTGGAAAAGGAGAGACAGGAGGCCAAACAAAAAGAGGATCTTAAGAAGGAAATTGAAAGACTTAAAGAGATTTCAAGACAAAGAGAGATTGAAACTCAACAAGAAAAGGAGAGACTAGAGGAAAAGAGACAAAAAGAGATGGAGAAAACAAGAGAGGAGACAAGAGAAAAAGAGGCACTTCAGAGGGAACTTGAAAAAAAGAGAGAGACAGAAAGAAAGCACAAGCATGAAAGACAGGAAGTGGATCAGAGGCATATAGAACAAGAGAGTGAGGAAGCAAGACGTAAAGGGTTAGAAGAAGGCCTGCCGAAGAAATCCGAAAGACGTCAAGAAAATGAGAGGGGGAGAGACATTGAAAGACTGCAAGTACATGAAAAGTATCCGTTGAGACAGACCGAGTCCCTGCAGCGGGAACTTGAAGATGACACCCCGGAACTTGTCCGATGCACAAAGGCTGCTGGACCGAGGATCGCTGAGCAAGAAATGGAAGATACAAAACCTAGAAAAGAGGTGGAAATATCAGAGGAGAGAGTCAAGGAAGAGAGACAGAGGGAGGTGGGAATAATACGACAAAACGATGAAAACCAGCAGCGAGAGATTCAACAGAAATTGCCAATCGAGGAAGACATGGGTGAGGGAAAAGAAATGAAACAAACTGAGAACGAGAGGGAACAGGAAAGACAACGGCTGGAGACTGAAAGACAAGACGAGGAGCGAAAAAGACAGATGGAAATTCAAATGGAGGACAGGAGGCAAAGAGAGGAGAAGAGGAAAGCTTTAGAGCTGATATGGAGACAAAAAGGAGACAGGAGATGGAAAGAGAAAGAATTGAAGAGACAGAAAGAGCTTGAGAAAAAAGCAGCGGAAGTGCTAAAACAACCCGAGGAGAAAGGCGAAAAAGAGAAATTGAGGGAGGAGGAAGAAAAAGAGAAGGAAAGACTAAGAGAGATGGATAAAATACAGTTGGCCAAGTTGTTCGACATGAAAGAGAAAGCTACAGACAACTATTGGCTCCAAAAAGCATTCGACTTACAAATAGATTTAGTCAAAGATAGGGAGAAAATTATGACAGAGGATAAGAAAATGAAAGAGTTAGAGAAGAGATGGGAGGAGGAAGACAAACAACGGAAGGCTTGCCAACAACCCTTCGATGCAGAGGCAAGTAAAGTGTGGGAAGAGAATCTGCGACGGGCAGTCAAGAGGAGAACGGAGAGAAAAGCTGGGAGACTCGTCGAGCTGAAGAGGCAGCAGAACATTCAAAAGGAGCAGAGACAACAAGTAAAAGAGGATGAAATAATACCGAAAATCACAGAAGAGAAGGTTACGGAGGAAAGTGCCTGTGAGGATGAGTCAAAGGAGCCAGAGAAGGAAGGATCAGTGGAGGAGTCAGGGAGGAAAGAGTCAGAGAAGGAAGAGTCAGTGGAGGAGTCAGGGAGGAAAGAGTCAGAGAAGGAAGAGTCAGTGGAGGAGTCAGGGAGGAAAGAGTCAGAGAAGGAAGAGTCAGTGGAGGAGTCAGGGAGGAAAGAGTCAGAAAAGAAAGAGTCAGTGGAGTCAGAGAGGAAGGAGTCAGAGAGGAAAGAGTCAGAGAAGGAAGAGTCAGTGGAGGAGTCAGAGACAAGTAAGAACATTTTCACTTCTCCCGATCTTGTGATGTGAAAGTATAGTATGTGATCTCTATAACGCTCGGAATGTCAACTTGGCAAAGTGCAGGAAAAGTACATTCCATTTCACTATGGCAATTTACCAAAAATGTAAGATGTGTAAGTCATGTTACAATTTCTTCATTAAGAAACAATTGTAGGTTTGATATGAGGATATTCAGTATACTATAGACCATGTAGAAATATGTTGTGCTTGTCTCTTCCAAACAGAGAAAAAGAAGAAGGGTGGTTTCTTCAAGAAGCTCGCGACGTTTTTCCAAAGAAAAGATCGTAAAAAACGGGAGAAGGTTATGGATAAAAGAGTCTGTGAGGATGAGTCAGAGGAGTCAGAGGGAGAAGAGTCAGAAGGAGAAGAGTCAGAGGGAGAAGAGTCAGATGGAGATGAGTCAGAGGAAGGGTCAGAGGAAGGGTCAGAGGAAGGGTCAGAGGAAGGGTCAGAGGAAGGGTCAGAGGATGAGTCAGAGGAAGAGTCAGAGACAAGTAAGAACATTATAAAACTAGTCACTTCTCCCAGATCTTGTGATGTGAAAGTATAGTATGTGATCTCTATAACGCTCGGAATGTCAACCTGGCAAAGTGCAGCAAAAGTAGGCACTATGGAAATTTACCAAAAACGTAAGATGTGTAAGCAATGTTAGAATTTCTTCATTAAGAAACCATTGTAGGTTTGATATGTTGATATGTAATTATTATGTGTACTTTAGACCATGTAGAAATATTTTATGCTTGTCTCTTGCAAACAGAGAAAAAGAAGAAAGGTGGTTTCTGGAACAAGATCTTGCACTTCTGGGAAATCAAAAATCAGAAAAAGGAGGAAGAGGAAAGGAGAGCCAAACTGTTAGCGTTTGCAAACTATGTGGATGGTTTACAAAAGGCCAACAAACAAGATGTAGCCTAACCCAGGGTTACAGGGCACACATTTATTTAAATGTAAAAGAAAATGATTTATAACAAGTAACAAATAAATAACTATTATCTTCACAAAAGTGATATACAAAAGCTTTTACACAAAGCCTCTTAATAAAAGTTTATATATTGAATGCTGAATCATTCTACAGTGTATTCAATATATTCAAGCAATAAATCACAATTGACAGACCATGGTATGATTATTATATCACAGTTCAAAGGTATTTGGCCCGACGCAGAGGTCACCAAGGAAGTCAGAGTCAAAGTTAGTTAGTATATATATATTATTTATATATATTATAAAACAAGAGCTCGCAGATTGGTGTGTTTCCCAGGCGACGTACTGATCGGAATCGTCATAGAAGGCTGTAATGTCATGAAGCTCTAAACTTTTCGAACATTGTACCAAGGCTGCATTCTACTGTTATTTCGACCAGAATCAATTGCATACAGTTAGGCTTATTTTTGAGAAAATGGTTTTGTTGAAATTGTGATAACTACCAGGAAGATGAAAGTATTGAGGTAAGGATAAGACTAAGTTGCCTAGTACAAATGGGATGGTTTCATGTTTGTCCCGTTATTTGTTATGAGAAGAAACTGACTTCCATATTTGCTACCGACAGAAAACACTTTACAGCGTGAAGAAATCTTTTCATAGTCAGAAATATTTTAATATAGCCCTGCGTGAAAACTATCCAACAGATTGTACAATTGTTTGCCAGTGGCGTAATATTTACAACGTGACTTGAGGTGTCAAACGGCAGAAACATAAGCCAATGTACGCCTATTTGGGGATTTTTTTATGGAAGTGTTGACCAAACCAAATTACTAGCCAAATGGAAATAGTCTATGCTCTAAATTTCTAACCAATGGCAACGCATTGTAAACGTCCACATTCTGTAATGATTATACTGGCAAATTCAGACCAGAAAATAAACAAGAGTTTACAGATTGGTTAGATTCCCAGGCGGACGTACTGATCAGTTTTTACAGTCTATGATCAGAATCGTCATAGAAGGCTGTGATGTCATAAACCTCAAAACGTTTGGAACATTATATTGTGCAAACACTGCATTCTACTGTTATTTCGACCAGAATCAAGTGCATACAGTTTAGGCATTTTGAGAAAAATGTCTTGTTAAAATTGTGACAATTACCAGGAAGGTGAAAGTATTGAGGTAAGGATAATACATTAAGTAGTACAAGTGGGATGTTTTCCTTATGTTATTCGTTATCCGTTATCTACAGAAACAAACTGGCTGTATTTGCTACCAACAGAAAACACACATACACAAAACAAGCCTAATGTATTAAAATAATACTAAATAAATACACTAACTGTTGTACTGACTGTTCAAAGTCACTGCTAATGACTTTGGATGCAGACTAAATTAGTAGTACAAGTTCATCTGATGAGGAAAAATGTGTAGCAAGATTAGTAACAATAATGTTGTTTATAATTTATTGACAAATTAATGTTAAATTAAAGTTCTTCATGCTTATTTAGCTAACAGGTTCAGCAAGCTGATAACTGCAACTTTGTTCCACAAAGTGGAACTACTGCCTGCATCTTAAAGCTTCCAGTGCTATTATCGTTGCCTGAACAACATTCATTTTGTATTGGCTTTCCTTTGATAAGTGTATCATTTCTTTACAGAGGAGGAATGGCTTAACAAACATGCCAAGGAAGATGTGAGTTCTTTAAGCATACAAAACATCTCTGTGACATCAATCTAGATTCATTCAGATTTGAGACTTTCTCAATCCTTTCTAGTTAGGATGTTGCCTAGGTGGTTTCCACCATAATCATGTTATTGACCTTGTGTGGATGTGTCTGTTTCTGCTTCTGACAGAGAGAAGGTGACTCTCTATCCTTGGGAGTTTCCCAAAGCTCTCTTGGGAAAGAGGGGGAGTCGAAAGTAAGTAACCACTAAACAGAGCTCTTGCTACTGTAAGCCTAGCAGCTATTGGTTCAGGTTTGGGATGTATCGCTCTACACTTAGTGAGGATGACTGAGAAGAACCTGTAAGTCTGGAGGGTTCAGATCAAAGTTAAAGTCGGGTTTTAAGCTCAACAAAAATACAATAGTAAAGAGAGGCTTAATGATCTAAACAGTCCTTGGAGAAAGCCCCAAGTTCAATGTTGAAGTTAAAAGTTTTATATAAAAGTTTTATAGTTGGGTCGTCACAAGGATTTCCAGTTAGTATCCTACTTCACAGTAGCTGTACAGGTTATATGTCAAAAAAAGAAGAATGGACAGTTTGATATGTTCTGATGTGTGTGTGTGTGTGTCTCCCCGCAGTGCTGGAGGATACTCCTCAATCGGAGCAGGCTCCTGTGGAGCGTTTGGAAAGAGGTTCTCTTTAGGAACGATCACCCTGGGGCTAAGTGGCTCTGAGAGTTCCTCTGATGAGAGCTCCTCTGATGGAGAGATATGTCCCTGTAAAGCTCTTGTAGCCACAGGGAGGGGCCCTCAAATTAACCCGTAAGTCTCCTGCACTAGCACGTGGTAACTAAACAATACGTTCTCTACCAAAAAGAATTGTCCAAAAAATATATGCATACATTTTATTAGGAAGGATTTCTTGACATGGCTGTGGGTTGACCTATAAGGATATTTAACATTTTTTAATTGTTCTCATTCAGCACTCAGGCCAAAAAGAAGCCTTCCATATTTGTCCTCGACAAACCGTCAGTCTCCACCAACAATGCTGGTCTAGCTGGACCGGGTGAGATGACAAATGACGCCATCCAGAGAGAGTTGCTGGAGCTACGAGAGAGAGACCGGCAGAGAGAGCGGCGGGTTCATCTATGGGTGGAGAGGGAGAAGCTGCGGAGGGAGGCAAGGGAGGGAAGAGTGAAAGAGCTGGAGAACCAGGTGGAGGACCTACAGGTTTCCATCGAAGAGCTCCAACAAAAAAACCTTTCACTGATGAAAAGGATTGACAAATTCAAACGGGTAAAAGCCAAGAACATAGGCAATGTCACTCACTAATCTTTCAGCACATACCCAAGATATTACCCCCCAAAAATGTATCTTAATCTTATCGTGATCTAGCAGAGTTGCTACAATAGATTATCTGGGGTGTAAACACAAAGTTGTGTCATCTATATCACAAACCCGTTAAAACAGGATTAGTTAGGCGGTAGTAGTTTATCTCTGTTGCAGAATACTAAAACTATACCACAGCTGTGGATGTTGTAAGGATGGGGACTAATAGCCCTTTCACACTGACCTCAAGTTATGTTCAACAACCTTAGGATTATTTTCAAGAAGTGTCAGACTGTTCACCTTTTGAATGTGAAAGATTACTGTGTGCGCCTTATTTACTGCATAGTAGCAGTACTTTTGGGACTGACAAAAGCACATGCATATTTAATTCACTTCCAAAACTGAGTTAACACTGATGTTCTTCTATGCTAAGTTTTGTGTTATTTAATCAGCTTGCAGAAACACCTAAAAGAATTGTTGATGGAAAGCCAGTTGAGGATGGAAACACTGCAGAGTCACAGCACCAAGCAGGAAAAAAGAGAGAAATGTCGGAGAGCGAAGAAAGGAACAGACGAATGAAAGAGCAAGAGTTCGAAAGACAAAGAGTGCCTGAGACGCAGAGAGAGAGGGAAAGGAGGGAAGAGAAACAGCGGATGCAAAGACAGGCTGGGAGACAAAAGGAGAAGCATAAACCTCTGGACACGGAAAGGGAGGATCTGCGAAGACAACTTGGGAAAGAGAAAGAGAGGCAGCAAGCACAAGAGCGCCAGGAGGAGGAGGAAAGACAAAGAGAAATCAAAAGGGAGAGGGCGGACGCAGGGCAGAAAGACGATCTCAAGAGGGAACTTGAAAGACAGAAAAAGATAGACAGTGCCAAACGGGAGATGGATTCTGCTAGGGAAAAGAAAACACTGGAAAGGGAAGTTGAAAGACACAACGAGCAAGACAGACAGAGAGAGGCAGAACGACTGCAAGAACGGGAGCGACAAGAGAAGGAGAGGGCAGGACAGAACGAAATAGAAAGAGAGAGGGCCAAAAGACAAAAAGAGGACCTTCAGAAGGATATTGAAAAACTTGAAAGAGAAAAAGAATTCCTGAAGAGGGAACTTGAAAAAGAGAGAGAGACAGAGATGAAGCTCAAACAGAAGAGAGAAGAGGAGGAAAAGGAACAGAAAAAGATGGAGCAAGAAATGGAGGCGGCTAGATACAAAGAAGACAGACAGAGGAAAATTGAGAGCTCTGAAGCGAATACAAAACAAAGAGAGACTGAGATAAAGGAAGAACTGCTGAAGAGAGAGAGGAAAGAGATAAGACAGAAAGAAAGGGAGAGAGCAAAGGAGGAGGCTAGACAAAGAGATGACCTGCAAAAAGAAGTTGAAAGACTTAAAAAGAATGCGAGAAAAAGAGAGATAGAAAGTCAACAAGAAAAGGACAGACTGGAGGAAGAAGAGAGACGGAAAGAACTGGAAAAGGAGAGACAGGAGGCCAAACAAAAAGAGGATCTTAAAAAGGAAATTGAAAGACTTAAAGAGATTTCAAGACAAAGAGAGATTGAAAGTCAACAAGGAAAGGAGAGACTAGAGGAAAAGAGACAAAAAGAGATGGACAAAACAAGAGAGGAGACAAGAGAAAAAGAGGCACTTCAGAGGGAACTTGAAAAAAAGAGAGAGACAGAGATGAAGCTCAAACAGAAGAGAGAAGAGGAGGAAAAGGAACTGAAAAAGATGGAGCAAGAAATTGAGGCGGCTAGACAAAACGAAGACAGAAAGAGTGTAACTGAGAGATCTGAAGCGAATACAAGACAAAGAGAGACTGAGATAAAGGAAGAACTGCTGAAGAGAGAGAGGAAAGAGATAAGACAGAAAGAAAGGGAGAGAGCAAAGGAGGAGGCTAGAGAAAGAGAGGACCTGCAAAAAGAAGTTGAAAGACTTAAACAGAATGCGAGACAAAGAGAGATAGAAAGTCAACAAGAAAAGGACAGACTGGAGGAAGAAGAGAGACGGAAAGAACTGGAAAAGGAGAGACAGGAGGCCAAACAAAAAGAGGATCTTAAGAAGGAAATTGAAAGACTTAAAGAGATTTCAAGACAAAGAGATATTGAAAGTCAACAAGGAAAGGAGAGACTAGAGGAAAAGAGACAAAAAGAGATGGAGAAAACAAGAGAGGAGACAAGAGAAAAAGAGGCACTTCAGAGGGAACTTGAAAAAAAGAGAGAGACAGAGATGAAGCTCAAACAGAAGAGAGAAGAGGAGGAAAAGGAACTGAAAAAGATGGAGCAAGAAATTGAGGCGGCTAGACAAAACGAAGACAGAAAGAGTGTAACTGAGAGATCTGAAGCGAATACAAGACAAAGAGAGACTGAGATAAAGGAAGAACAGCTGAAGAGAGAGAGGAAAGAGAAAAGACATAAAGAAAGGGAGAGAGCAAAGGAGGAGGCTAGACAAAAAGAGGACCTGGACAGGGAACATGAAAGACCTAAAGAGAATGAGAGACAGAAAGAGGCTGAAAGACAGCAAGAGCAGAAAAGACTAAAGGAGAAGGCAGAGAGACAGAGAGAACTACAAAGAGAGAGAGAGGAGGCTAGACAAAGAGAGGACCTGCAAAAAGAAGTTGAAAGACTTAAACAGAATGCGAGACAAAGAGAGATAGAAAGTCAACAAGAAAAGGACAGACTGGAGGAAGAAGAGAGACGGAAAGAACTGGAAAAGGAGAGACAGGAGGCCAAACAAAAAGAGGATCTTAAGAAGGAAATTGAAAGACTTAAAGAGATTTCAAGACAAAGAGAGATTGAAACTCAACAAGAAAAGGAGAGACTAGAGGAAAAGAGACAAAAAGAGATGGAGAAAACAAGAGAGGAGACAAGAGAAAAAGAGGCACTTCAGAGGGAACTTGAAAAAAAGAGAGAGACAGAAAGAAAGCACAAGCATGAAAGACAGGAAGTGGATCAGAGGCATATAGAACAAGAGAGTGAGGAAGTAAGACGTAAAGGGTTAGAAGAAGGCCTGCCGAAGAAATCCGAAAGACGTCAAGAAAATGAGAGGGGGAGAGACATTGAAAGACTGCAAGTACATGAAAAGTATCCGTTGAGACAGACCGAGTCCCTGCAGCGGGAACTTGAAGATGACACCCCGGAACTTGTCCGATGCACAAAGGCTGCTGGACCGAGGATCGCTGAGCAAGAAATGGAAGATACAAAACCTAGAAAAGAGGTGGAAATATCAGAGGAGAGAGTCAAGGAAGAGAGACAGAGGGAGGTGGGAATAATACGACAAAACGATGAAAACCAGCAGCGAGAGATTCAACAGAAATTGCCAATCGAGGAAGACATGGGTGAGGGAAAAGAAATGAAACAAACTGAGAACGAGAGGGAACAGGAAAGACAACGGCTGGAGACTGAAAGACAAGACGAGGAGCGAAAAAGACAGATGGAAATTCAAATGGAGGACAGGAGGCAAAGAGAGGAGAAGAGGAAAGCTTTAGAGCTGATATGGAGACAAAAAGGAGACAGGAGATGGAAAGAGAAAGAATTGAAGAGACAGAAAGAGCTTGAGAAAAAAGCAGCGGAAGTGCTAAAACAACCCGAGGAGAAAGGCGAAAAAGAGAAATTGAGGGAGGAGGAAGAAAAAGAGAAGGAAAGACTAAGAGAGATGGATAAAATACAGTTGGCCAAGTTGTTCGACATGAAAGAGAAAGCTACAGACAACTATTGGCTCCAAAAAGCATTCGACTTACAAATAGATTTAGTCAAAGATAGGGAGAAAATTATGACAGAGGATAAGAAAATGAAAGAGTTAGAGAAGAGATGGGAGGAGGAAGACAAACAACGGAAGGCTTGCCAACAACCCTTCGATGCAGAGGCAAGTAAAGTGTGGGAAGAGAATCTGCGACGGGCAGTCAAGAGGAGAACGGAGAGAAAAGCTGGGAGACTCGTCGAGCTGAAGAGGCAGCAGAACATTCAAAAGGAGCAGAGACAACAAGTAAAAGAGGATGAAATAATACCGAAAATCACAGAAGAGAAGGTTACGGAGGAAAGTGCCTGTGAGGATGAGTCAAAGGAGCCAGAGAAGGAAGGATCAGTGGAGGAGTCAGGGAGGAAAGAGTCAGAGAAGGAAGAGTCAGTGGAGGAGTCAGGGAGGAAAGAGTCAGAGAAGGAAGAGTCAGTGGAGGAGTCAGGGAGGAAAGAGTCAGAGAAGGAAGAGTCAGTGGAGGAGTCAGGGAGGAAAGAGTCAGAAAAGAAAGAGTCAGTGGAGTCAGAGAGGAAGGAGTCAGAGAGGAAAGAGTCAGAGAAGGAAGAGTCAGTGGAGGAGTCAGAGACAAGTAAGAACATTTTCACTTCTCCCGATCTTGTGATGTGAAAGTATAGTATGTGATCTCTATAACGCTCGGAATGTCAACTTGGCAAAGTGCAGGAAAAGTACATTCCATTTCACTATGGCAATTTACCAAAAATGTAAGATGTGTAAGTCATGTTACAATTTCTTCATTAAGAAACAATTGTAGGTTTGATATGAGGATATTCAGTATACTATAGACCATGTAGAAATATGTTGTGCTTGTCTCTTCCAAACAGAGAAAAAGAAGAAGGGTGGTTTCTTCAAGAAGCTCGCGACGTTTTTCCAAAGAAAAGATCGTAAAAAACGGGAGAAGGTTATGGATAAAAGAGTCTGTGAGGATGAGTCAGAGGAGTCAGAGGGAGAAGAGTCAGAAGGAGAAGAGTCAGAGGGAGAAGAGTCAGATGGAGATGAGTCAGAGGAAGGGTCAGAGGAAGGGTCAGAGGAAGGGTCAGAGGAAGGGTCAGAGGAAGGGTCAGAGGATGAGTCAGAGGAAGAGTCAGAGACAAGTAAGAACATTATAAAACTAGTCACTTCTCCCAGATCTTGTGATGTGAAAGTATAGTATGTGATCTCTATAACGCTCGGAATGTCAACCTGGCAAAGTGCAGCAAAAGTAGGCACTATGGAAATTTACCAAAAACGTAAGATGTGTAAGCAATGTTAGAATTTCTTCATTAAGAAACCATTGTAGGTTTGATATGTTGATATGTAATTATTATGTGTACTTTAGACCATGTAGAAATATTTTATGCTTGTCTCTTGCAAACAGAGAAAAAGAAGAAAGGTGGTTTCTGGAACAAGATCTTGCACTTCTGGGAAATCAAAAATCAGAAAAAGGAGGAAGAGGAAAGGAGAGCCAAACTGTTAGCGTTTGCAAACTATGTGGATGGTTTACAAAAGGCCAACAAACAAGATGTAGCCTAACCCAGGGTTACAGGGCACACATTTATTAAAATGTAAAAGAAAATGATTTATAACAAGTAACAAATAAATAACTATTATCTTCACAAAAGTGATATACAAAAGCTTTTACACAAAGCCTCTTAATAAAAGTTTATATATTGAATGCTGAATCATTCTACAGTGTATTCAATATATTCAAGCAATAAATCACAATTGACAGACCATGGTATGATTATTATATCACAGTTCAAAGGTATTTGGCCCGACGCAGAGGTCACCAAGGAAGTCAGAGTCAAAGTTAGTTAGTATATATATATTATTTATATATATTATAAAACAAGAGCTCGCAGATTGGTGTGTTTCCCAGGCGACGTACTGATCGGAATCGTCATAGAAGGCTGTAATGTCATGAAGCTCTAAACTTTTCGAACATTGTACCAAGGCTGCATTCTACTGTTATTTCGACCAGAATCAATTGCATACAGTTAGGCTTATTTTTGAGAAAATGGTTTTGTTGAAATTGTGATAACTACCAGGAAGATGAAAGTATTGAGGTAAGGATAAGACTAAGTTGCCTAGTACAAATGGGATGGTTTCATGTTTGTCCCGTTATTTGTTATGAGAAGAAACTGACTTCCATATTTGCTACCGACAGAAAACACTTTACAGCGTGAAGAAATCTTTTCATAGTCAGAAATATTTTAATATAGCCCTGCGTGAAAACTATCCAACAGATTGTACAATTGTTTGCCAGTGGCGTAATATTTACAACGTGACTTGAGGTGTCAAACGGCAGAAACATAAGCCAATGTACGCCTATTTGGGGATTTTTTTATGGAAGTGTTGACCAAACCAAATTACTAGCCAAATGGAAATAGTCTATGCTCTAAATTTCTAACCAATGGCAACGCATTGTAAACGTCCACATTCTGTAATGATTATACTGGCAAATTCAGACCAGAAAATAAACAAGAGTTTACAGATTGGTTAGATTCCCAGGCGGACGTACTGATCAGTTTTTACAGTCTATGATCAGAATCGTCATAGAAGGCTGTGATGTCATAAACCTCAAAACGTTTGGAACATTATATTGTGCAAACACTGCATTCTACTGTTATTTCGACCAGAATCAAGTGCATACAGTTTAGGCATTTTGAGAAAAATGTCTTGTTAAAATTGTGACAATTACCAGGAAGGTGAAAGTATTGAGGTAAGGATAATACATTAAGTAGTACAAGTGGGATGTTTTCCTTATGTTATTCGTTATCCGTTATCTACAGAAACAAACTGGCTGTATTTGCTACCAACAGAAAACACACATACACAAAACAAGCCTAATGTATTAAAATAATACTAAATAAATACACTAACTGTTGTACTGACTGTTCAAAGTCACTGCTAATGACTTTGGATGCAGACTAAATTAGTAGTACAAGTTCATCTGATGAGGAAAAATGTGTAGCAAGATTAGTAACAATAATGTTGTTTATAATTTATTGACAAATTAATGTTAAATTAAAGTTCTTCATGCTTATTTAGCTAACAGGTTCAGCAAGCTGATAACTGCAACTTTGTTCCACAAAGTGGAACTACTGCCTGCATCTTAAAGCTTCCAGTGCTATTATCGTTGCCTGAACAACATTCATTTTGTATTGGCTTTCCTTTGATAAGTGTATCATTTCTTTACAGAGGAGGAATGGCTTAACAAACATGCCAAGGAAGATGTGAGTTCTTTAAGCATACAAAACATCTCTGTGACATCAATCTAGATTCATTCAGATTTGAGACTTTCTCAATCCTTTCTAGTTAGGATGTTGCCTAGGTGGTTTCCACCATAATCATGTTATTGACCTTGTGTGGATGTGTCTGTTTCTGCTTCTGACAGAGAGAAGGTGACTCTCTATCCTTGGGAGTTTCCCAAAGCTCTCTTGGGAAAGAGGGGGAGTCGAAAGTAAGTAACCACTAAACAGAGCTCTTGCTACTGTAAGCCTAGCAGCTATTGGTTCAGGTTTGGGATGTATCGCTCTACACTTAGTGAGGATGACTGAGAAGAACCTGTAAGTCTGGAGGGTTCAGATCAAAGTTAAAGTCGGGTTTTAAGCTCAACAAAAATACAATAGTAAAGAGAGGCTTAATGATCTAAACAGTCCTTGGAGAAAGCCCCAAGTTCAATGTTGAAGTTAAAAGTTTTATATAAAAGTTTTATAGTTGGGTCGTCACAAGGATTTCCAGTTAGTATCCTACTTCACAGTAGCTGTACAGGTTATATGTCAAAAAAAGAAGAATGGACAGTTTGATATGTTCTGATGTGTGTGTGTGTGTGTCTCCCCGCAGTGCTGGAGGATACTCCTCAATCGGAGCAGGCTCCTGTGGAGCGTTTGGAAAGAGGTTCTCTTTAGGAACGATCACCCTGGGGCTAAGTGGCTCTGAGAGTTCCTCTGATGAGAGCTCCTCTGATGGAGAGATATGTCCCTGTAAAGCTCTTGTAGCCACAGGGAGGGGCCCTCAAATTAACCCGTAAGTCTCCTGCACTAGCACGTGGTAACTAAACAATACGTTCTCTACCAAAAAGAATTGTCCAAAAAATATATGCATACATTTTATTAGGAAGGATTTCTTGACATGGCTGTGGGTTGACCTATAAGGATATTTAACATTTTTTAATTGTTCTCATTCAGCACTCAGGCCAAAAAGAAGCCTTCCATATTTGTCCTCGACAAACCGTCAGTCTCCACCAACAATGCTGGTCTAGCTGGACCGGGTGAGATGACAAATGACGCCATCCAGAGAGAGTTGCTGGAGCTACGAGAGAGAGACCGGCAGAGAGAGCGGCGGGTTCATCTATGGGTGGAGAGGGAGAAGCTGCGGAGGGAGGCAAGGGAGGGAAGAGTGAAAGAGCTGGAGAACCAGGTGGAGGACCTACAGGTTTCCATCGAAGAGCTCCAACAAAAAAACCTTTCACTGATGAAAAGGATTGACAAATTCAAACGGGTAAAAGCCAAGAACATAGGCAATGTCACTCACTAATCTTTCAGCACATACCCAAGATATTACCCCCCAAAAATGTATCTTAATCTTATCGTGATCTAGCAGAGTTGCTACAATAGATTATCTGGGGTGTAAACACAAAGTTGTGTCATCTATATCACAAACCCGTTAAAACAGGATTAGTTAGGCGGTAGTAGTTTATCTCTGTTGCAGAATACTAAAACTATACCACAGCTGTGGATGTTGTAAGGATGGGGACTAATAGCCCTTTCACACTGACCTCAAGTTATGTTCAACAACCTTAGGATTATTTTCAAGAAGTGTCAGACTGTTCACCTTTTGAATGTGAAAGATTACTGTGTGCGCCTTATTTACTGCATAGTAGCAGTACTTTTGGGACTGACAAAAGCACATGCATATTTAATTCACTTCCAAAACTGAGTTAACACTGATGTTCTTCTATGCTAAGTTTTGTGTTATTTAATCAGCTTGCAGAAACACCTAAAAGAATTGTTGATGGAAAGCCAGTTGAGGATGGAAACACTGCAGAGTCACAGCACCAAGCAGGAAAAAAGAGAGAAATGTCGGAGAGCGAAGAAAGGAACAGACGAATGAAAGAGCAAGAGTTCGAAAGACAAAGAGTGCCTGAGACGCAGAGAGAGAGGGAAAGGAGGGAAGAGAAACAGCGGATGCAAAGACAGGCTGGGAGACAAAAGGAGAAGCATAAACCTCTGGACACGGAAAGGGAGGATCTGCGAAGACAACTTGGGAAAGAGAAAGAGAGGCAGCAAGCACAAGAGCGCCAGGAGGAGGAGGAAAGACAAAGAGAAATCAAAAGGGAGAGGGCGGACGCAGGGCAGAAAGACGATCTCAAGAGGGAACTTGAAAGACAGAAAAAGATATACAGTGCCAAACGGGAGATGGATTCTGCTAGGGAAAAGAAAACACTGGAAAGGGAAGTTGAAAGACACAACGAGCAAGACAGACAGAGAGAGGCAGAACGACTGCAAGAACGGGAGCGACAAGAGAAGGAGAGGGCAGGACAGAACGAAATAGAAAGAGAGAGGGCCAAAAGACAAAAAGAGGACCTTCAGAAGGATATTGAAAAACTTGAAAGAGAAAAAGAATTCCTGAAGAGGGAACTTGAAAAAGAGAGAGAGACAGAGATGAAGCTCAAACAGAAGAGAGAAGAGGAGGAAAAGGAACAGAAAAAGATGGAGCAAGAAATGGAGGCGGCTAGATACAAAGAAGACAGACAGAGGAAAATTGAGAGCTCTGAAGCGAATACAAAACAAAGAGAGACTGAGATAAAGGAAGAACTGCTGAAGAGAGAGAGGAAAGAGATAAGACAGAAAGAAAGGGAGAGAGCAAAGGAGGAGGCTAGACAAAGAGATGACCTGCAAAAAGAAGTTGAAAGACTTAAAAAGAATGCGAGAAAAAGAGAGATAGAAAGTCAACAAGAAAAGGACAGACTGGAGGAAGAAGAGAGACGGAAAGAACTGGAAAAGGAGAGACAGGAGGCCAAACAAAAAGAGGATCTTAAAAAGGAAATTGAAAGACTTAAAGAGATTTCAAGACAAAGAGAGATTGAAAGTCAACAAGGAAAGGAGAGACTAGAGGAAAAGAGACAAAAAGAGATGGACAAAACAAGAGAGGAGACAAGAGAAAAAGAGGCACTTCAGAGGGAACTTGAAAAAAAGAGAGAGACAGAGATGAAGCTCAAACAGAAGAGAGAAGAGGAGGAAAAGGAACTGAAAAAGATGGAGCAAGAAATTGAGGCGGCTAGACAAAACGAAGACAGAAAGAGTGTAACTGAGAGATCTGAAGCGAATACAAGACAAAGAGAGACTGAGATAAAGGAAGAACTGCTGAAGAGAGAGAGGAAAGAGATAAGACAGAAAGAAAGGGAGAGAGCAAAGGAGGAGGCTAGAGAAAGAGAGGACCTGCAAAAAGAAGTTGAAAGACTTAAACAGAATGCGAGACAAAGAGAGATAGAAAGTCAACAAGAAAAGGACAGACTGGAGGAAGAAGAGAGACGGAAAGAACTGGAAAAGGAGAGACAGGAGGCCAAACAAAAAGAGGATCTTAAGAAGGAAATTGAAAGACTTAAAGAGATTTCAAGACAAAGAGATATTGAAAGTCAACAAGGAAAGGAGAGACTAGAGGAAAAGAGACAAAAAGAGATGGACAAAACAAGAGATGAGACAAGAGAAAAAGAGGCACTTCAGAGGGAACTTGAAAAAAAGAGAGAGACAGAGATGAAGCTCAAACAGAAGAGAGAAGAGGAGGAAAAGGAACTGAAAAAGATGGAGCAAGAAATTGAGGCGGCTAGACAAAACGAAGACAGAAAGAGTGTAACTGAGAGATCTGAAGCGAATACAAGACAAAGAGAGACTGAGATAAAGGAAGAACAGCTGAAGAGAGAGAGGAAAGAGAAAAGACATAAAGAAAGGGAGAGAGCAAAGGAGGAGGCTAGACAAAAAGAGGACCTGGACAGGGAACATGAAAGACCTAAAGAGAATGAGAGACAGAAAGAGGCTGAAAGACAGCAAGAGCAGAAAAGACTAAAGGAGAAGGCAGAGAGACAGAGAGAACTACAAAGAGAGAGAGAGGAGGCTAGACAAAGAGAGGACCTGCAAAAAGAAGTTGAAAGACTTAAACAGAATGCGAGACAAAGAGAGATAGAAAGTCAACAAGAAAAGGACAGACTGGAGGAAGAAGAGAGACGGAAAGAACTGGAAAAGGAGAGACAGGAGGCCAAACAAAAAGAGGATCTTAAGAAGGAAATTGAAAGACTTAAAGAGATTTCAAGACAAAGAGAGATTGAAACTCAACAAGAAAAGGAGAGACTAGAGGAAAAGAGACAAAAAGAGATGGAGAAAACAAGAGAGGAGACAAGAGAAAAAGAGGCACTTCAGAGGGAACTTGAAAAAAAGAGAGAGACAGAAAGAAAGCACAAGCATGAAAGACAGGAAGTGGATCAGAGGCATATAGAACAAGAGAGTGAGGAAGCAAGACGTAAAGGGTTAGAAGAAGGCCTGCCGAAGAAATCCGAAAGACGTCAAGAAAATGAGAGGGGGAGAGACATTGAAAGACTGCAAGTACATGAAAAGTATCCGTTGAGACAGACCGAGTCCCTGCAGCGGGAACTTGAAGATGACACCCCGGAACTTGTCCGATGCACAAAGGCTGCTGGACCGAGGATCGCTGAGCAAGAAATGGAAGATACAAAACCTAGAAAAGAGGTGGAAATATCAGAGGAGAGAGTCAAGGAAGAGAGACAGAGGGAGGTGGGAATAATACGACAAAACGATGAAAACCAGCAGCGAGAGATTCAACAGAAATTGCCAATCGAGGAAGACATGGGTGAGGGAAAAGAAATGAAACAAACTGAGAACGAGAGGGAACAGGAAAGACAACGGCTGGAGACTGAAAGACAAGACGAGGAGCGAAAAAGACAGATGGAAATTCAAATGGAGGACAGGAGGCAAAGAGAGGAGAAGAGGAAAGCTTTAGAGCTGATATGGAGACAAAAAGGAGACAGGAGATGGAAAGAGAAAGAATTGAAGAGACAGAAAGAGCTTGAGAAAAAAGCAGCGGAAGTGCTAAAACAACCCGAGGAGAAAGGCGAAAAAGAGAAATTGAGGGAGGAGGAAGAAAAAGAGAAGGAAAGACTAAGAGAGATGGATAAAATACAGTTGGCCAAGTTGTTCGACATGAAAGAGAAAGCTACAGACAACTATTGGCTCCAAAAAGCATTCGACTTACAAATAGATTTAGTCAAAGATAGGGAGAAAATTATGACAGAGGATAAGAAAATGAAAGAGTTAGAGAAGAGATGGGAGGAGGAAGACAAACAACGGAAGGCTTGCCAACAACCCTTCGATGCAGAGGCAAGTAAAGTGTGGGAAGAGAATCTGCGACGGGCAGTCAAGAGGAGAACGGAGAGAAAAGCTGGGAGACTCGTCGAGCTGAAGAGGCAGCAGAACATTCAAAAGGAGCAGAGACAACAAGTAAAAGAGGATGAAATAATACCGAAAATCACAGAAGAGAAGGTTACGGAGGAAAGTGCCTGTGAGGATGAGTCAAAGGAGCCAGAGAAGGAAGGATCAGTGGAGGAGTCAGGGAGGAAAGAGTCAGAGAAGGAAGAGTCAGTGGAGGAGTCAGGGAGGAAAGAGTCAGAGAAGGAAGAGTCAGTGGAGGAGTCAGGGAGGAAAGAGTCAGAGAAGGAAGAGTCAGTGGAGGAGTCAGGGAGGAAAGAGTCAGAAAAGAAAGAGTCAGTGGAGTCAGAGAGGAAGGAGTCAGAGAGGAAAGAGTCAGAGAAGGAAGAGTCAGTGGAGGAGTCAGAGACAAGTAAGAACATTTTCACTTCTCCCGATCTTGTGATGTGAAAGTATAGTATGTGATCTCTATAACGCTCGGAATGTCAACTTGGCAAAGTGCAGGAAAAGTACATTCCATTTCACTATGGCAATTTACCAAAAATGTAAGATGTGTAAGTCATGTTACAATTTCTTCATTAAGAAACAATTGTAGGTTTGATATGAGGATATTCAGTATACTATAGACCATGTAGAAATATGTTGTGCTTGTCTCTTCCAAACAGAGAAAAAGAAGAAGGGTGGTTTCTTCAAGAAGCTCGCGACGTTTTTCCAAAGAAAAGATCGTAAAAAACGGGAGAAGGTTATGGATAAAAGAGTCTGTGAGGATGAGTCAGAGGAGTCAGAGGGAGAAGAGTCAGAAGGAGAAGAGTCAGAGGGAGAAGAGTCAGATGGAGATGAGTCAGAGGAAGGGTCAGAGGAAGGGTCAGAGGAAGGGTCAGAGGAAGGGTCAGAGGAAGGGTCAGAGGATGAGTCAGAGGAAGAGTCAGAGACAAGTAAGAACATTATAAAACTAGTCACTTCTCCCAGATCTTGTGATGTGAAAGTATAGTATGTGATCTCTATAACGCTCGGAATGTCAACCTGGCAAAGTGCAGCAAAAGTAGGCACTATGGAAATTTACCAAAAACGTAAGATGTGTAAGCAATGTTAGAATTTCTTCATTAAGAAACCATTGTAGGTTTGATATGTTGATATGTAATTATTATGTGTACTTTAGACCATGTAGAAATATTTTATGCTTGTCTCTTGCAAACAGAGAAAAAGAAGAAAGGTGGTTTCTGGAACAAGATCTTGCACTTCTGGGAAATCAAAAATCAGAAAAAGGAGGAAGAGGAAAGGAGAGCCAAACTGTTAGCGTTTGCAAACTATGTGGATGGTTTACAAAAGGCCAACAAACAAGATGTAGCCTAACCCAGGGTTACAGGGCACACATTTATTTAAATGTAAAAGAAAATGATTTATAACAAGTAACAAATAAATAACTATTATCTTCACAAAAGTGATATACAAAAGCTTTTACACAAAGCCTCTTAATAAAAGTTTATATATTGAATGCTGAATCATTCTACAGTGTATTCAATATATTCAAGCAATAAATCACAATTGACAGACCATGGTATGATTATTATATCACAGTTCAAAGGTATTTGGCCCGACGCAGAGGTCACCAAGGAAGTCAGAGTCAAAGTTAGTTAGTATATATATATTATTTATATATATTATAAAACAAGAGCTCGCAGATTGGTGTGTTTCCCAGGCGACGTACTGATCGGAATCGTCATAGAAGGCTGTAATGTCATGAAGCTCTAAACTTTTCGAACATTGTACCAAGGCTGCATTCTACTGTTATTTCGACCAGAATCAATTGCATACAGTTAGGCTTATTTTTGAGAAAATGGTTTTGTTGAAATTGTGATAACTACCAGGAAGATGAAAGTATTGAGGTAAGGATAAGACTAAGTTGCCTAGTACAAATGGGATGGTTTCATGTTTGTCCCGTTATTTGTTATGAGAAGAAACTGACTTCCATATTTGCTACCGACAGAAAACACTTTACAGCGTGAAGAAATCTTTTCATAGTCAGAAATATTTTAATATAGCCCTGCGTGAAAACTATCCAACAGATTGTACAATTGTTTGCCAGTGGCGTAATATTTACAACGTGACTTGAGGTGTCAAACGGCAGAAACATAAGCCAATGTACGCCTATTTGGGGATTTTTTTATGGAAGTGTTGACCAAACCAAATTACTAGCCAAATGGAAATAGTCTATGCTCTAAATTTCTAACCAATGGCAACGCATTGTAAACGTCCACATTCTGTAATGATTATACTGGCAAATTCAGACCAGAAAATAAACAAGAGTTTACAGATTGGTTAGATTCCCAGGCGGACGTACTGATCAGTTTTTACAGTCTATGATCAGAATCGTCATAGAAGGCTGTGATGTCATAAACCTCAAAACGTTTGGAACATTATATTGTGCAAACACTGCATTCTACTGTTATTTCGACCAGAATCAAGTGCATACAGTTTAGGCATTTTGAGAAAAATGTCTTGTTAAAATTGTGACAATTACCAGGAAGGTGAAAGTATTGAGGTAAGGATAATACATTAAGTAGTACAAGTGGGATGTTTTCCTTATGTTATTCGTTATCCGTTATCTACAGAAACAAACTGGCTGTATTTGCTACCAACAGAAAACACACATACACAAAACAAGCCTAATGTATTAAAATAATACTAAATAAATACACTAACTGTTGTACTGACTGTTCAAAGTCACTGCTAATGACTTTGGATGCAGACTAAATTAGTAGTACAAGTTCATCTGATGAGGAAAAATGTGTAGCAAGATTAGTAACAATAATGTTGTTTATAATTTATTGACAAATTAATGTTAAATTAAAGTTCTTCATGCTTATTTAGCTAACAGGTTCAGCAAGCTGATAACTGCAACTTTGTTCCACAAAGTGGAACTACTGCCTGCATCTTAAAGCTTCCAGTGCTATTATCGTTGCCTGAACAACATTCATTTTGTATTGGCTTTCCTTTGATAAGTGTATCATTTCTTTACAGAGGAGGAATGGCTTAACAAACATGCCAAGGAAGATGTGAGTTCTTTAAGCATACAAAACATCTCTGTGACATCAATCTAGATTCATTCAGATTTGAGACTTTCTCAATCCTTTCTAGTTAGGATGTTGCCTAGGTGGTTTCCACCATAATCATGTTATTGACCTTGTGTGGATGTGTCTGTTTCTGCTTCTGACAGAGAGAAGGTGACTCTCTATCCTTGGGAGTTTCCCAAAGCTCTCTTGGGAAAGAGGGGGAGTCGAAAGTAAGTAACCACTAAACAGAGCTCTTGCTACTGTAAGCCTAGCAGCTATTGGTTCAGGTTTGGGATGTATCGCTCTACACTTAGTGAGGATGACTGAGAAGAACCTGTAAGTCTGGAGGGTTCAGATCAAAGTTAAAGTCGGGTTTTAAGCTCAACAAAAATACAATAGTAAAGAGAGGCTTAATGATCTAAACAGTCCTTGGAGAAAGCCCCAAGTTCAATGTTGAAGTTAAAAGTTTTATATAAAAGTTTTATAGTTGGGTCGTCACAAGGATTTCCAGTTAGTATCCTACTTCACAGTAGCTGTACAGGTTATATGTCAAAAAAAGAAGAATGGACAGTTTGATATGTTCTGATGTGTGTGTGTGTGTGTCTCCCCGCAGTGCTGGAGGATACTCCTCAATCGGAGCAGGCTCCTGTGGAGCGTTTGGAAAGAGGTTCTCTTTAGGAACGATCACCCTGGGGCTAAGTGGCTCTGAGAGTTCCTCTGATGAGAGCTCCTCTGATGGAGAGATATGTCCCTGTAAAGCTCTTGTAGCCACAGGGAGGGGCCCTCAAATTAACCCGTAAGTCTCCTGCACTAGCACGTGGTAACTAAACAATACGTTCTCTACCAAAAAGAATTGTCCAAAAAATATATGCATACATTTTATTAGGAAGGATTTCTTGACATGGCTGTGGGTTGACCTATAAGGATATTTAACATTTTTTAATTGTTCTCATTCAGCACTCAGGCCAAAAAGAAGCCTTCCATATTTGTCCTCGACAAACCGTCAGTCTCCACCAACAATGCTGGTCTAGCTGGACCGGGTGAGATGACAAATGACGCCATCCAGAGAGAGTTGCTGGAGCTACGAGAGAGAGACCGGCAGAGAGAGCGGCGGGTTCATCTATGGGTGGAGAGGGAGAAGCTGCGGAGGGAGGCAAGGGAGGGAAGAGTGAAAGAGCTGGAGAACCAGGTGGAGGACCTACAGGTTTCCATCGAAGAGCTCCAACAAAAAAACCTTTCACTGATGAAAAGGATTGACAAATTCAAACGGGTAAAAGCCAAGAACATAGGCAATGTCACTCACTAATCTTTCAGCACATACCCAAGATATTACCCCCCAAAAATGTATCTTAATCTTATCGTGATCTAGCAGAGTTGCTACAATAGATTATCTGGGGTGTAAACACAAAGTTGTGTCATCTATATCACAAACCCGTTAAAACAGGATTAGTTAGGCGGTAGTAGTTTATCTCTGTTGCAGAATACTAAAACTATACCACAGCTGTGGATGTTGTAAGGATGGGGACTAATAGCCCTTTCACACTGACCTCAAGTTATGTTCAACAACCTTAGGATTATTTTCAAGAAGTGTCAGACTGTTCACCTTTTGAATGTGAAAGATTACTGTGTGCGCCTTATTTACTGCATAGTAGCAGTACTTTTGGGACTGACAAAAGCACATGCATATTTAATTCACTTCCAAAACTGAGTTAACACTGATGTTCTTCTATGCTAAGTTTTGTGTTATTTAATCAGCTTGCAGAAACACCTAAAAGAATTGTTGATGGAAAGCCAGTTGAGGATGGAAACACTGCAGAGTCACAGCACCAAGCAGGAAAAAAGAGAGAAATGTCGGAGAGCGAAGAAAGGAACAGACGAATGAAAGAGCAAGAGTTCGAAAGACAAAGAGTGCCTGAGACGCAGAGAGAGAGGGAAAGGAGGGAAGAGAAACAGCGGATGCAAAGACAGGCTGGGAGACAAAAGGAGAAGCATAAACCTCTGGACACGGAAAGGGAGGATCTGCGAAGACAACTTGGGAAAGAGAAAGAGAGGCAGCAAGCACAAGAGCGCCAGGAGGAGGAGGAAAGACAAAGAGAAATCAAAAGGGAGAGGGCGGACGCAGGGCAGAAAGACGATCTCAAGAGGGAACTTGAAAGACAGAAAAAGATAGACAGTGCCAAACGGGAGATGGATTCTGCTAGGGAAAAGAAAACACTGGAAAGGGAAGTTGAAAGACACAACGAGCAAGACAGACAGAGAGAGGCAGAACGACTGCAAGAACGGGAGCGACAAGAGAAGGAGAGGGCAGGACAGAACGAAATAGAAAGAGAGAGGGCCAAAAGACAAAAAGAGGACCTTCAGAAGGATATTGAAAAACTTGAAAGAGAAAAAGAATTCCTGAAGAGGGAACTTGAAAAAGAGAGAGAGACAGAGATGAAGCTCAAACAGAAGAGAGAAGAGGAGGAAAAGGAACAGAAAAAGATGGAGCAAGAAATGGAGGCGGCTAGATACAAAGAAGACAGACAGAGGAAAATTGAGAGCTCTGAAGCGAATACAAAACAAAGAGAGACTGAGATAAAGGAAGAACTGCTGAAGAGAGAGAGGAAAGAGATAAGACAGAAAGAAAGGGAGAGAGCAAAGGAGGAGGCTAGACAAAGAGATGACCTGCAAAAAGAAGTTGAAAGACTTAAAAAGAATGCGAGAAAAAGAGAGATAGAAAGTCAACAAGAAAAGGACAGACTGGAGGAAGAAGAGAGACGGAAAGAACTGGAAAAGGAGAGACAGGAGGCCAAACAAAAAGAGGATCTTAAAAAGGAAATTGAAAGACTTAAAGAGATTTCAAGACAAAGAGAGATTGAAAGTCAACAAGGAAAGGAGAGACTAGAGGAAAAGAGACAAAAAGAGATGGACAAAACAAGAGAGGAGACAAGAGAAAAAGAGGCACTTCAGAGGGAACTTGAAAAAAAGAGAGAGACAGAGATGAAGCTCAAACAGAAGAGAGAAGAGGAGGAAAAGGAACTGAAAAAGATGGAGCAAGAAATTGAGGCGGCTAGACAAAACGAAGACAGAAAGAGTGTAACTGAGAGATCTGAAGCGAATACAAGACAAAGAGAGACTGAGATAAAGGAAGAACTGCTGAAGAGAGAGAGGAAAGAGATAAGACAGAAAGAAAGGGAGAGAGCAAAGGAGGAGGCTAGAGAAAGAGAGGACCTGCAAAAAGAAGTTGAAAGACTTAAACAGAATGCGAGACAAAGAGAGATAGAAAGTCAACAAGAAAAGGACAGACTGGAGGAAGAAGAGAGACGGAAAGAACTGGAAAAGGAGAGACAGGAGGCCAAACAAAAAGAGGATCTTAAGAAGGAAATTGAAAGACTTAAAGAGATTTCAAGACAAAGAGATATTGAAAGTCAACAAGGAAAGGAGAGACTAGAGGAAAAGAGACAAAAAGAGATGGACAAAACAAGAGATGAGACAAGAGAAAAAGAGGCACTTCAGAGGGAACTTGAAAAAAAGAGAGAGACAGAGATGAAGCTCAAACAGAAGAGAGAAGAGGAGGAAAAGGAACTGAAAAAGATGGAGCAAGAAATTGAGGCGGCTAGACAAAACGAAGACAGAAAGAGTGTAACTGAGAGATCTGAAGCGAATACAAGACAAAGAGAGACTGAGATAAAGGAAGAACAGCTGAAGAGAGAGAGGAAAGAGAAAAGACATAAAGAAAGGGAGAGAGCAAAGGAGGAGGCTAGACAAAAAGAGGACCTGGACAGGGAACATGAAAGACCTAAAGAGAATGAGAGACAGAAAGAGGCTGAAAGACAG
This sequence comes from Osmerus eperlanus, assembly GCF_963692335.1. NCBI lineage: Eukaryota > Metazoa > Chordata > Actinopteri > Osmeriformes > Osmeridae > Osmerus > Osmerus eperlanus. Next base: position 9,468,848 of record NC_085038.1, read on the forward strand.
CAAGAGCAGAAAAGACTAAAGGAGAAGGCAGAGAGACAGAGAGAACTACAAAGAGAGAGAGAGGAGGCTAGACAAAGAGAGGACCTGCAAAAAGAAGTTGAAAGACTTAAACAGAATGCGAGACAAAGAGAGATAGAAAGTCAACAAGAAAAGGACAGACTGGAGGAAGAAGAGAGACGGAAAGAACTGGAAAAGGAGAGACAGGAGGCCAAACAAAAAGAGGATCTTAAGAAGGAAATTGAAAGACTTAAAGAGATTTCAAGACAAAGAGAGATTGAAACTCAACAAGAAAAGGAGAGACTAGAGGAAAAGAGACAAAAAGAGATGGAGAAAACAAGAGAGGAGACAAGAGAAAAAGAGGCACTTCAGAGGGAACTTGAAAAAAAGAGAGAGACAGAAAGAAAGCACAAGCATGAAAGACAGGAAGTGGATCAGAGGCATATAGAACAAGAGAGTGAGGAAGTAAGACGTAAAGGGTTAGAAGAAGGCCTGCCGAAGAAATCCGAAAGACGTCAAGAAAATGAGAGGGGGAGAGACATTGAAAGACTGCAAGTACATGAAAAGTATCCGTTGAGACAGACCGAGTCCCTGCAGCGGGAACTTGAAGATGACACCCCGGAACTTGTCCGATGCACAAAGGCTGCTGGACCGAGGATCGCTGAGCAAGAAATGGAAGATACAAAACCTAGAAAAGAGGTGGAAATATCAGAGGAGAGAGTCAAGGAAGAGAGACAGAGGGAGGTGGGAATAATACGACAAAACGATGAAAACCAGCAGCGAGAGATTCAACAGAAATTGCCAATCGAGGAAGACATGGGTGAGGGAAAAGAAATGAAACAAACTGAGAACGAGAGGGAACAGGAAAGACAACGGCTGGAGACTGAAAGACAAGACGAGGAGCGAAAAAGACAGATGGAAATTCAAATGGAGGACAGGAGGCAAAGAGAGGAGAAGAGGAAAGCTTTAGAGCTGATATGGAGACAAAAAGGAGACAGGAGATGGAAAGAGAAAGAATTGAAGAGACAGAAAGAGCTTGAGAAAAAAGCAGCGGAAGTGCTAAAACAACCCGAGGAGAAAGGCGAAAAAGAGAAATTGAGGGAGGAGGAAGAAAAAGAGAAGGAAAGACTAAGAGAGATGGATAAAATACAGTTGGCCAAGTTGTTCGACATGAAAGAGAAAGCTACAGACAACTATTGGCTCCAAAAAGCATTCGACTTACAAATAGATTTAGTCAAAGATAGGGAGAAAATTATGACAGAGGATAAGAAAATGAAAGAGTTAGAGAAGAGATGGGAGGAGGAAGACAAACAACGGAAGGCTTGCCAACAACCCTTCGATGCAGAGGCAAGTAAAGTGTGGGAAGAGAATCTGCGACGGGCAGTCAAGAGGAGAACGGAGAGAAAAGCTGGGAGACTCGTCGAGCTGAAGAGGCAGCAGAACATTCAAAAGGAGCAGAGACAACAAGTAAAAGAGGATGAAATAATACCGAAAATCACAGAAGAGAAGGTTACGGAGGAAAGTGCCTGTGAGGATGAGTCAAAGGAGCCAGAGAAGGAAGGATCAGTGGAGGAGTCAGGGAGGAAAGAGTCAGAGAAGGAAGAGTCAGTGGAGGAGTCAGGGAGGAAAGAGTCAGAGAAGGAAGAGTCAGTGGAGGAGTCAGGGAGGAAAGAGTCAGAGAAGGAAGAGTCAGTGGAGGAGTCAGGGAGGAAAGAGTCAGAAAAGAAAGAGTCAGTGGAGTCAGAGAGGAAGGAGTCAGAGAGGAAAGAGTCAGAGAAGGAAGAGTCAGTGGAGGAGTCAGAGACAAGTAAGAACATTTTCACTTCTCCCGATCTTGTGATGTGAAAGTATAGTATGTGATCTCTATAACGCTCGGAATGTCAACTTGGCAAAGTGCAGGAAAAGTACATTCCATTTCACTATGGCAATTTACCAAAAATGTAAGATGTGTAAGTCATGTTACAATTTCTTCATTAAGAAACAATTGTAGGTTTGATATGAGGATATTCAGTATACTATAGACCATGTAGAAATATGTTGTGCTTGTCTCTTCCAAACAGAGAAAAAGAAGAAGGGTGGTTTCTTCAAGAAGCTCGCGACGTTTTTCCAAAGAAAAGATCGTAAAAAACGGGAGAAGGTTATGGATAAAAGAGTCTGTGAGGATGAGTCAGAGGAGTCAGAGGGAGAAGAGTCAGAAGGAGAAGAGTCAGAGGGAGAAGAGTCAGATGGAGATGAGTCAGAGGAAGGGTCAGAGGAAGGGTCAGAGGAAGGGTCAGAGGAAGGGTCAGAGGAAGGGTCAGAGGATGAGTCAGAGGAAGAGTCAGAGACAAGTAAGAACATTATAAAACTAGTCACTTCTCCCAGATCTTGTGATGTGAAAGTATAGTATGTGATCTCTATAACGCTCGGAATGTCAACCTGGCAAAGTGCAGCAAAAGTAGGCACTATGGAAATTTACCAAAAACGTAAGATGTGTAAGCAATGTTAGAATTTCTTCATTAAGAAACCATTGTAGGTTTGATATGTTGATATGTAATTATTATGTGTACTTTAGACCATGTAGAAATATTTTATGCTTGTCTCTTGCAAACAGAGAAAAAGAAGAAAGGTGGTTTCTGGAACAAGATCTTGCACTTCTGGGAAATCAAAAATCAGAAAAAGGAGGAAGAGGAAAGGAGAGCCAAACTGTTAGCGTTTGCAAACTATGTGGATGGTTTACAAAAGGCCAACAAACAAGATGTAGCCTAACCCAGGGTTACAGGGCACACATTTATTTAAATGTAAAAGAAAATGATTTATAACAAGTAACAAATAAATAACTATTATCTTCACAAAAGTGATATACAAAAGCTTTTACACAAAGCCTCTTAATAAAAGTTTATATATTGAATGCTGAATCATTCTACAGTGTATTCAATATATTCAAGCAATAAATCACAATTGACAGACCATGGTATGATTATTATATCACAGTTCAAAGGTATTTGGCCCGACGCAGAGGTCACCAAGGAAGTCAGAGTCAAAGTTAGTTAGTATATATATATTATTTATATATATTATAAAACAAGAGCTCGCAGATTGGTGTGTTTCCCAGGCGACGTACTGATCGGAATCGTCATAGAAGGCTGTAATGTCATGAAGCTCTAAACTTTTCGAACATTGTACCAAGGCTGCATTCTACTGTTATTTCGACCAGAATCAATTGCATACAGTTAGGCTTATTTTTGAGAAAATGGTTTTGTTGAAATTGTGATAACTACCAGGAAGATGAAAGTATTGAGGTAAGGATAAGACTAAGTTGCCTAGTACAAATGGGATGGTTTCATGTTTGTCCCGTTATTTGTTATGAGAAGAAACTGACTTCCATATTTGCTACCGACAGAAAACACTTTACAGCGTGAAGAAATCTTTTCATAGTCAGAAATATTTTAATATAGCCCTGCGTGAAAACTATCCAACAGATTGTACAATTGTTTGCCAGTGGCGTAATATTTACAACGTGACTTGAGGTGTCAAACGGCAGAAACATAAGCCAATGTACGCCTATTTGGGGATTTTTTTATGGAAGTGTTGACCAAACCAAATTACTAGCCAAATGGAAATAGTCTATGCTCTAAATTTCTAACCAATGGCAACGCATTGTAAACGTCCACATTCTGTAATGATTATACTGGCAAATTCAGACCAGAAAATAAACAAGAGTTTACAGATTGGTTAGATTCCCAGGCGGACGTACTGATCAGTTTTTACAGTCTATGATCAGAATCGTCATAGAAGGCTGTGATGTCATAAACCTCAAAACGTTTGGAACATTATATTGTGCAAACACTGCATTCTACTGTTATTTCGACCAGAATCAAGTGCATACAGTTTAGGCATTTTGAGAAAAATGTCTTGTTAAAATTGTGACAATTACCAGGAAGGTGAAAGTATTGAGGTAAGGATAATACATTAAGTAGTACAAGTGGGATGTTTTCCTTATGTTATTCGTTATCCGTTATCTACAGAAACAAACTGGCTGTATTTGCTACCAACAGAAAACACACATACACAAAACAAGCCTAATGTATTAAAATAATACTAAATAAATACACTAACTGTTGTACTGACTGTTCAAAGTCACTGCTAATGACTTTGGATGCAGACTAAATTAGTAGTACAAGTTCATCTGATGAGGAAAAATGTGTAGCAAGATTAGTAACAATAATGTTGTTTATAATTTATTGACAAATTAATGTTAAATTAAAGTTCTTCATGCTTATTTAGCTAACAGGTTCAGCAAGCTGATAACTGCAACTTTGTTCCACAAAGTGGAACTACTGCCTGCATCTTAAAGCTTCCAGTGCTATTATCGTTGCCTGAACAACATTCATTTTGTATTGGCTTTCCTTTGATAAGTGTATCATTTCTTTACAGAGGAGGAATGGCTTAACAAACATGCCAAGGAAGATGTGAGTTCTTTAAGCATACAAAACATCTCTGTGACATCAATCTAGATTCATTCAGATTTGAGACTTTCTCAATCCTTTCTAGTTAGGATGTTGCCTAGGTGGTTTCCACCATAATCATGTTATTGACCTTGTGTGGATGTGTCTGTTTCTGCTTCTGACAGAGAGAAGGTGACTCTCTATCCTTGGGAGTTTCCCAAAGCTCTCTTGGGAAAGAGGGGGAGTCGAAAGTAAGTAACCACTAAACAGAGCTCTTGCTACTGTAAGCCTAGCAGCTATTGGTTCAGGTTTGGGATGTATCGCTCTACACTTAGTGAGGATGACTGAGAAGAACCTGTAAGTCTGGAGGGTTCAGATCAAAGTTAAAGTCGGGTTTTAAGCTCAACAAAAATACAATAGTAAAGAGAGGCTTAATGATCTAAACAGTCCTTGGAGAAAGCCCCAAGTTCAATGTTGAAGTTAAAAGTTTTATATAAAAGTTTTATAGTTGGGTCGTCACAAGGATTTCCAGTTAGTATCCTACTTCACAGTAGCTGTACAGGTTATATGTCAAAAAAAGAAGAATGGACAGTTTGATATGTTCTGATGTGTGTGTGTGTGTGTCTCCCCGCAGTGCTGGAGGATACTCCTCAATCGGAGCAGGCTCCTGTGGAGCGTTTGGAAAGAGGTTCTCTTTAGGAACGATCACCCTGGGGCTAAGTGGCTCTGAGAGTTCCTCTGATGAGAGCTCCTCTGATGGAGAGATATGTCCCTGTAAAGCTCTTGTAGCCACAGGGAGGGGCCCTCAAATTAACCCGTAAGTCTCCTGCACTAGCACGTGGTAACTAAACAATACGTTCTCTACCAAAAAGAATTGTCCAAAAAATATATGCATACATTTTATTAGGAAGGATTTCTTGACATGGCTGTGGGTTGACCTATAAGGATATTTAACATTTTTTAATTGTTCTCATTCAGCACTCAGGCCAAAAAGAAGCCTTCCATATTTGTCCTCGACAAACCGTCAGTCTCCACCAACAATGCTGGTCTAGCTGGACCGGGTGAGATGACAAATGACGCCATCCAGAGAGAGTTGCTGGAGCTACGAGAGAGAGACCGGCAGAGAGAGCGGCGGGTTCATCTATGGGTGGAGAGGGAGAAGCTGCGGAGGGAGGCAAGGGAGGGAAGAGTGAAAGAGCTGGAGAACCAGGTGGAGGACCTACAGGTTTCCATCGAAGAGCTCCAACAAAAAAACCTTTCACTGATGAAAAGGATTGACAAATTCAAACGGGTAAAAGCCAAGAACATAGGCAATGTCACTCACTAATCTTTCAGCACATACCCAAGATATTACCCCCCAAAAATGTATCTTAATCTTATCGTGATCTAGCAGAGTTGCTACAATAGATTATCTGGGGTGTAAACACAAAGTTGTGTCATCTATATCACAAACCCGTTAAAACAGGATTAGTTAGGCGGTAGTAGTTTATCTCTGTTGCAGAATACTAAAACTATACCACAGCTGTGGATGTTGTAAGGATGGGGACTAATAGCCCTTTCACACTGACCTCAAGTTATGTTCAACAACCTTAGGATTATTTTCAAGAAGTGTCAGACTGTTCACCTTTTGAATGTGAAAGATTACTGTGTGCGCCTTATTTACTGCATAGTAGCAGTACTTTTGGGACTGACAAAAGCACATGCATATTTAATTCACTTCCAAAACTGAGTTAACACTGATGTTCTTCTATGCTAAGTTTTGTGTTATTTAATCAGCTTGCAGAAACACCTAAAAGAATTGTTGATGGAAAGCCAGTTGAGGATGGAAACACTGCAGAGTCACAGCACCAAGCAGGAAAAAAGAGAGAAATGTCGGAGAGCGAAGAAAGGAACAGACGAATGAAAGAGCAAGAGTTCGAAAGACAAAGAGTGCCTGAGACGCAGAGAGAGAGGGAAAGGAGGGAAGAGAAACAGCGGATGCAAAGACAGGCTGGGAGACAAAAGGAGAAGCATAAACCTCTGGACACGGAAAGGGAGGATCTGCGAAGACAACTTGGGAAAGAGAAAGAGAGGCAGCAAGCACAAGAGCGCCAGGAGGAGGAGGAAAGACAAAGAGAAATCAAAAGGGAGAGGGCGGACGCAGGGCAGAAAGACGATCTCAAGAGGGAACTTGAAAGACAGAAAAAGATAGACAGTGCCAAACGGGAGATGGATTCTGCTAGGGAAAAGAAAACACTGGAAAGGGAAGTTGAAAGACACAACGAGCAAGACAGACAGAGAGAGGCAGAACGACTGCAAGAACGGGAGCGACAAGAGAAGGAGAGGGCAGGACAGAACGAAATAGAAAGAGAGAGGGCCAAAAGACAAAAAGAGGACCTTCAGAAGGATATTGAAAAACTTGAAAGAGAAAAAGAATTCCTGAAGAGGGAACTTGAAAAAGAGAGAGAGACAGAGATGAAGCTCAAACAGAAGAGAGAAGAGGAGGAAAAGGAACAGAAAAAGATGGAGCAAGAAATGGAGGCGGCTAGATACAAAGAAGACAGACAGAGGAAAATTGAGAGCTCTGAAGCGAATACAAAACAAAGAGAGACTGAGATAAAGGAAGAACTGCTGAAGAGAGAGAGGAAAGAGATAAGACAGAAAGAAAGGGAGAGAGCAAAGGAGGAGGCTAGACAAAGAGATGACCTGCAAAAAGAAGTTGAAAGACTTAAAAAGAATGCGAGAAAAAGAGAGATAGAAAGTCAACAAGAAAAGGACAGACTGGAGGAAGAAGAGAGACGGAAAGAACTGGAAAAGGAGAGACAGGAGGCCAAACAAAAAGAGGATCTTAAAAAGGAAATTGAAAGACTTAAAGAGATTTCAAGACAAAGAGAGATTGAAAGTCAACAAGGAAAGGAGAGACTAGAGGAAAAGAGACAAAAAGAGATGGACAAAACAAGAGAGGAGACAAGAGAAAAAGAGGCACTTCAGAGGGAACTTGAAAAAAAGAGAGAGACAGAGATGAAGCTCAAACAGAAGAGAGAAGAGGAGGAAAAGGAACTGAAAAAGATGGAGCAAGAAATTGAGGCGGCTAGACAAAACGAAGACAGAAAGAGTGTAACTGAGAGATCTGAAGCGAATACAAGACAAAGAGAGACTGAGATAAAGGAAGAACTGCTGAAGAGAGAGAGGAAAGAGATAAGACAGAAAGAAAGGGAGAGAGCAAAGGAGGAGGCTAGAGAAAGAGAGGACCTGCAAAAAGAAGTTGAAAGACTTAAACAGAATGCGAGACAAAGAGAGATAGAAAGTCAACAAGAAAAGGACAGACTGGAGGAAGAAGAGAGACGGAAAGAACTGGAAAAGGAGAGACAGGAGGCCAAACAAAAAGAGGATCTTAAGAAGGAAATTGAAAGACTTAAAGAGATTTCAAGACAAAGAGATATTGAAAGTCAACAAGGAAAGGAGAGACTAGAGGAAAAGAGACAAAAAGAGATGGACAAAACAAGAGATGAGACAAGAGAAAAAGAGGCACTTCAGAGGGAACTTGAAAAAAAGAGAGAGACAGAGATGAAGCTCAAACAGAAGAGAGAAGAGGAGGAAAAGGAACTGAAAAAGATGGAGCAAGAAATTGAGGCGGCTAGACAAAACGAAGACAGAAAGAGTGTAACTGAGAGATCTGAAGCGAATACAAGACAAAGAGAGACTGAGATAAAGGAAGAACAGCTGAAGAGAGAGAGGAAAGAGAAAAGACATAAAGAAAGGGAGAGAGCAAAGGAGGAGGCTAGACAAAAAGAGGACCTGGACAGGGAACATGAAAGACCTAAAGAGAATGAGAGACAGAAAGAGGCTGAAAGACAGCAAGAGCAGAAAAGACTAAAGGAGAAGGCAGAGAGACAGAGAGAACTACAAAGAGAGAGAGAGGAGGCTAGACAAAGAGAGGACCTGCAAAAAGAAGTTGAAAGACTTAAACAGAATGCGAGACAAAGAGAGATAGAAAGTCAACAAGAAAAGGACAGACTGGAGGAAGAAGAGAGACGGAAAGAACTGGAAAAGGAGAGACAGGAGGCCAAACAAAAAGAGGATCTTAAGAAGGAAATTGAAAGACTTAAAGAGATTTCAAGACAAAGAGAGATTGAAACTCAACAAGAAAAGGAGAGACTAGAGGAAAAGAGACAAAAAGAGATGGAGAAAACAAGAGAGGAGACAAGAGAAAAAGAGGCACTTCAGAGGGAACTTGAAAAAAAGAGAGAGACAGAAAGAAAGCACAAGCATGAAAGACAGGAAGTGGATCAGAGGCATATAGAACAAGAGAGTGAGGAAGTAAGACGTAAAGGGTTAGAAGAAGGCCTGCCGAAGAAATCCGAAAGACGTCAAGAAAATGAGAGGGGGAGAGACATTGAAAGACTGCAAGTACATGAAAAGTATCCGTTGAGACAGACCGAGTCCCTGCAGCGGGAACTTGAAGATGACACCCCGGAACTTGTCCGATGCACAAAGGCTGCTGGACCGAGGATCGCTGAGCAAGAAATGGAAGATACAAAACCTAGAAAAGAGGTGGAAATATCAGAGGAGAGAGTCAAGGAAGAGAGACAGAGGGAGGTGGGAATAATACGACAAAACGATGAAAACCAGCAGCGAGAGATTCAACAGAAATTGCCAATCGAGGAAGACATGGGTGAGGGAAAAGAAATGAAACAAACTGAGAACGAGAGGGAACAGGAAAGACAACGGCTGGAGACTGAAAGACAAGACGAGGAGCGAAAAAGACAGATGGAAATTCAAATGGAGGACAGGAGGCAAAGAGAGGAGAAGAGGAAAGCTTTAGAGCTGATATGGAGACAAAAAGGAGACAGGAGATGGAAAGAGAAAGAATTGAAGAGACAGAAAGAGCTTGAGAAAAAAGCAGCGGAAGTGCTAAAACAACCCGAGGAGAAAGGCGAAAAAGAGAAATTGAGGGAGGAGGAAGAAAAAGAGAAGGAAAGACTAAGAGAGATGGATAAAATACAGTTGGCCAAGTTGTTCGACATGAAAGAGAAAGCTACAGACAACTATTGGCTCCAAAAAGCATTCGACTTACAAATAGATTTAGTCAAAGATAGGGAGAAAATTATGACAGAGGATAAGAAAATGAAAGAGTTAGAGAAGAGATGGGAGGAGGAAGACAAACAACGGAAGGCTTGCCAACAACCCTTCGATGCAGAGGCAAGTAAAGTGTGGGAAGAGAATCTGCGACGGGCAGTCAAGAGGAGAACGGAGAGAAAAGCTGGGAGACTCGTCGAGCTGAAGAGGCAGCAGAACATTCAAAAGGAGCAGAGACAACAAGTAAAAGAGGATGAAATAATACCGAAAATCACAGAAGAGAAGGTTACGGAGGAAAGTGCCTGTGAGGATGAGTCAAAGGAGCCAGAGAAGGAAGGATCAGTGGAGGAGTCAGGGAGGAAAGAGTCAGAGAAGGAAGAGTCAGTGGAGGAGTCAGGGAGGAAAGAGTCAGAGAAGGAAGAGTCAGTGGAGGAGTCAGGGAGGAAAGAGTCAGAGAAGGAAGAGTCAGTGGAGGAGTCAGGGAGGAAAGAGTCAGAAAAGAAAGAGTCAGTGGAGTCAGAGAGGAAGGAGTCAGAGAGGAAAGAGTCAGAGAAGGAAGAGTCAGTGGAGGAGTCAGAGACAAGTAAGAACATTTTCACTTCTCCCGATCTTGTGATGTGAAAGTATAGTATGTGATCTCTATAACGCTCGGAATGTCAACTTGGCAAAGTGCAGGAAAAGTACATTCCATTTCACTATGGCAATTTACCAAAAATGTAAGATGTGTAAGTCATGTTACAATTTCTTCATTAAGAAACAATTGTAGGTTTGATATGAGGATATTCAGTATACTATAGACCATGTAGAAATATGTTGTGCTTGTCTCTTCCAAACAGAGAAAAAGAAGAAGGGTGGTTTCTTCAAGAAGCTCGCGACGTTTTTCCAAAGAAAAGATCGTAAAAAACGGGAGAAGGTTATGGATAAAAGAGTCTGTGAGGATGAGTCAGAGGAGTCAGAGGGAGAAGAGTCAGAAGGAGAAGAGTCAGAGGGAGAAGAGTCAGATGGAGATGAGTCAGAGGAAGGGTCAGAGGAAGGGTCAGAGGAAGGGTCAGAGGAAGGGTCAGAGGAAGGGTCAGAGGATGAGTCAGAGGAAGAGTCAGAGACAAGTAAGAACATTATAAAACTAGTCACTTCTCCCAGATCTTGTGATGTGAAAGTATAGTATGTGATCTCTATAACGCTCGGAATGTCAACCTGGCAAAGTGCAGCAAAAGTAGGCACTATGGAAATTTACCAAAAACGTAAGATGTGTAAGCAATGTTAGAATTTCTTCATTAAGAAACCATTGTAGGTTTGATATGTTGATATGTAATTATTATGTGTACTTTAGACCATGTAGAAATATTTTATGCTTGTCTCTTGCAAACAGAGAAAAAGAAGAAAGGTGGTTTCTGGAACAAGATCTTGCACTTCTGGGAAATCAAAAATCAGAAAAAGGAGGAAGAGGAAAGGAGAGCCAAACTGTTAGCGTTTGCAAACTATGTGGATGGTTTACAAAAGGCCAACAAACAAGATGTAGCCTAACCCAGGGTTACAGGGCACACATTTATTAAAATGTAAAAGAAAATGATTTATAACAAGTAACAAATAAATAACTATTATCTTCACAAAAGTGATATACAAAAGCTTTTACACAAAGCCTCTTAATAAAAGTTTATATATTGAATGCTGAATCATTCTACAGTGTATTCAATATATTCAAGCAATAAATCACAATTGACAGACCATGGTATGATTATTATATCACAGTTCAAAGGTATTTGGCCCGACGCAGAGGTCACCAAGGAAGTCAGAGTCAAAGTTTGAGTATTGTAAATGAGTAGGAGCTTCAGGGTTGTGGAGTAGGGTGTACTGTCAGGCCGTGACTGGCTATACACTCCTGCACAGTAGATGGCGGTGTTTGCTCTTTTAAATTGGATGCGATCCGCCAATCAAATTAAAAGAAGAAGATTACTCGGGTACCCGACCAACAGTTGCCAACACAATGATACAGCTATCCTAGCTGTCTAGCTACAGTAGCTAGATAATAGCGTTGACAAATCCGATTAGGATTACTACTACAACTATGGCCGGGGAGGCGGTGGACGATATACCTGGTAATAATTTACAGACTTCCAACAAACATCACAACTTGCCAGCTACCTAGCTAACGTTAGCTAGACTGCTGTCTAAATTCAAAGTTACCGATGCTTTATCAATTACGCTTGCTATCGAGCTATCCCTGTTTTCATGATAACAAACCAAACGTTACCATATAGACAAGACAACACAAAGTCTCTAGTCTAGCTAGATGTAACCCTGTTTCTTATATGGCGTTTCAGAGTCGGGAGCAGTCTTTACCTTCGGAAAAAGCAAATTTGCAGACAACATTCCCAGTAAATTTTGGCTGAAAAATGACACACCCCTAAACATTGCTTGTGGAGATGAACACACAGCATTGATTACAGGTAAGGATAGTAGAAAGACAGATCCTTCAACTAACTGCATTTATACAATGTAGAAATATTAATATTTTACACACCGGATGCTAAGCAAGTGACATGTTTCCTCTAGTGCAAATTAACCTTTAGTTTTCATTGTCCCAAAAGGGTCCAGGCACGTGAAAGCAGTGAAATAGCTGAAATAGTTTATGACTCAACCACTGTCTTGGCTACTTTCAAGAATTGTCATATTGAAAAAAGTGTCATATTTTTTCCTCCAGAAAATGGAAAGCTTTTCATGTTTGGCAGCAATAACTGGGGTCAGCTTGGTTTGGGATCAAAGACGTCCGTGAACAAGCCCACTTGCGTGAAAGGTTTGTCTGACTATAATTCTTCACAATCTGGTTCAAAGCAATGTGTTAGTGCTTCATAATTGGTGATGCAGTTAACTAAGTATCAGATAAGACATCTCGAGGGGTCCACAATCTAGTTTAATCTCCCGAGCAGGAGGCAAAGCGATGGGCTATGGAGCAATATCGCAAGCTGATGAAAATGTGTAGGCTACACAATGAAATTAGGCTACACCATCTGAAGTGAAATATACCTTAAGTACGATACGATAATATACAGTGTTTCCCTCAGGATTTTTTTTTCAGGGGGGGCGGTAGACCAAACTTTTGCCTCACATTCATTTTCAATGGAATGACAGGCCCATAAATCAGTTTGAGATACCTGTCAGCGCAAACAGGTAGCCTAGCAAGAGAAGCGAATATATTCTATGAGTTTATATCATTTGTGACGAGCAACGTCAGTATATTGCCAGTCAGAACGAAACCAGCTAGCATAACACAGCTATCACAGTATATGCATGGAAGTAAATGCTATTACTATCACCACACGGAGCCGCTCGCGAGGAGCAAATAGGCGAATTCGCTCGAATTTAGTTACTCTCATTGGATCTCTAGTGTATTCATCGACAGGCGATTAGGTGTAAATAACAACGTTGAGTGAAAATTGGTCGCAAATGAATTGAACTTTTGAGGCAACGAGCAAGAAGAGAATTGCCTGTGTAGGCTGTGTGAAAACGGCTTTATATCGCGCGTCCGTTTTTTAAATATTTTTACATTCTTTTAGGAGGACGGGATGTCGTAGTGGAAACACTGTAGTAGTTATTGCAGCAGACAATGGTTCACAAAGCCGTTCACACTCCAAATACTTGGTTGTAACCCTCCATCAGTGTATCAAAATATGTTTTTGTTTTTTTGTCCTTCAAAGCTTTGAAGGCTGAAAAGGTGAGGCTGGTGGCCTGTGGGAGAAACCACACAATTGTTTATACATGTAAGTCCTTGATGTAAAATATTATATAACCTTTTCAAAGAAAAACCTGGATGATATCCTGTTGCTTTTATTCCTCAAGAAATTGAAGCGTGAGAATGCATGTGTGTTTCCACAGCTCGGGGACATGTCTATACCTCTGGCGGAAACAATGAGGGTCAGTTAGGCCTGGGGGACTATGAAGAGAGGACTGCTTTTCAGCTGGTAAACTTCTTAAGCACACACGGACCAATCAAAATGCTTGCTGCTGGCTCAAACACATCTGCTGCTCTGACTGGTAAGATCCCTTTGTACTGGCCTAATAACTATTCACTTGTAATGCTTTTAAAACATAAAGCAGTAGTAGCTTCTTCACTGTTAAACCAATATCAATTGCTATCCCAACCCATAAGGCTCTTTGAGAATTGAAAGTAGTATATGTATTCACCACCTTTTCTTAGAGAGTGGGAAGTTGTTCATGTGGGGAGATAATGCTGAAGGCCAGATTGGCCTGGGTAAGGAGAGCAATGTCACCACCCCCCAGGAAGTCACAGTGGGCTATGCCGTATCCTGGGTGGCCTGTGGTTACTACCATTCAGCCTTTGTCACGGGTGAGTTTTATTAGCTTCTTAGTCTTCTACTTAGTCCACACACATCTGACTCATTAGCCAAGGAAAACATTCAGTGCCAAGACTAGTTGACTGGAGGGTAAATGAAAACAACATATTTTTCGCTCCTTTTTTTCAGTGGATGGTGGGCTGTTCACGTTTGGTGAGCGAGACAGTGGAAAACTCGGGCTTACCACTGACCAGCTGGCTGGTCACCGTCTCCCCCAGCTGGTCAGGGGCGTCACGCAGCCAGTCATTAAAGTGGCATGTGGAGGTGGACACACCGTGGCACTGACAGGTAGCCAAGCTGGCAAACAAAATGTGATGCCTTTTCAATCTTTTCCGGGATGTATTGACATGGAGACATTGAGACTTTTTTTTTTTTCCTGGTTTCCCTACAGAGGAGGATGTGTACACGTTTGGCCTGGGCCAGTTTGGCCAGCTGGGCCACGGAACATTTATCTTTGAGGTGCGGCTGCCCAGAGCTCTTGAGCACTTCAGGAAGGGGCGGGTCCAACACATCATGTGTGGGGAGAACCACACGGCCGTGATCACAGGTTAGCCGACACCGGTCAACGCCCACGAGCCAAAAAACGACACACACACACCCGCCGCCGTCGCTCTATATTATGGGCGCAAGATATCTGAGTCGATGGCGTGACCGGACTTGTGCGTTGTGTGGGTGATGTGGCTGTGTTGCAGCGTGATTGACCTGTGGTTTTCATGGTCCCAGACAGTGGCCTCCTGTACACGTTTGGGGACGGAAGACACGGGAAGCTGGGCCTTGGAGAAGAGAATTTCACCAATCAGTTCAAACCCACTTTGTGTTCGCGCTTCCTCAAGTACAATGTCAAAGCGGTATGTGTTTAAAAGAAGACTATTTACGATATTATAGATATATTTTTTGTAATAACATTTTCAACCCAACCCTATGATCATGTAATAAATAATAAGTGAAAATGGAGATCGATTCTTCATCCAAAGTCATTGCTGAAAAGTGCCTTCTTCTTTGCTCATAACAAACAAAAAAACTCTATTCAAACATCTCCTACTTTTACCTAAATTGTTGTCATGAAAGAGTGTCTCCTGAACGGCAGACGGCGATCACGCACTCCTGTGTGACTTCCCATGCACGTGTGTTTTCCAGGTGACCTGCGGTGGCTGTCATATGCTGGTGCTGGCCAGGTACAGGGACAAGAGCTGTGAGGAGGTGACCATGGAGGAGGACGACGTGACAGAGAACTACCTGGAGAAGTCTTACACAGAGCTGCTAGGAGACACGTCCACCAGCCTCACCAGGAGTCTTTCTGCTAGGGTCAGGAGGCGAGAGAGGGTGGGTACTGGCACAGAGGGCCCAGTAGGCACTGAGTCAGACCAGTGATGCATTTGGTTGTAGACGTTTTAATTTAAAATTTGGCCTTGTCTAATTGTACATGTAGTCTTTATGGTAGTTGTATTTAATTCACTGTGATGTAAATCCTATTATTTTGGGTCCCTTATAGCAGTATCTATCAGGTTGTCCATAAGTGGGCCACTGAGAGTTGAGAACGCCAACAAACAGGATTAACGGCCCTTTATTCTACACTTAAAGCTTTTTAGACATCATGTTAGGTCAGGTGACATTTTGTGTTCCCCACAGCGAGCCTGCGAGCTTGTGTCCTTTTCCCAGGAGCGCTCGCCCGAGCAGTTTGGCTCCATGTTCCACACCCTGCCCAGCCTGACGTCCGGCCACCTCAACCCCCTGTCAGTGTCCAGCCAGCTGGCCCACAGAAAGGTGCACAACGACATTCACCAACACAGGAGCACGGGCTCAAACCAGAAGGGTACCTACAGAACATCTCACTATGTCTCTCCCTCACTCTTCACCAAGGAGCTTTCTAAGGTTTCCAATGAGTCAACATCACTGTCCAGAGCAGTACCGCCTGTTGATATGTGTCAACTGTAACATCATTGTAATCTATACTGTCTGCCCTGATCTGCTATTCCAAATGTGAACTCCACCAAATGTTTGCTGATAGTGGCTGTCTAAAATTGAATTATTTAAAAGATTTGGGATTTTAAATCATCTGTCTTTGTGTAACTCTTTGGAAAGAGCGGAGAAATGCAAAGGAGGGAGACTGTCCTGTGGACAACCTAACAGACAACGTCAGCGTCAAAGACTTGGGAGACACAACTGACTTCTTAAATATGGTGAGTGTTAGCCCAGTCGCTGTCAATGCTTGTTTACTCCTGCTTTGAGAAAAGATTGGTATTTTCATTACCAAACTGTCACAAATTCCATCCAGACTGACTGGAATCGGTCTAATTATGTATATTTAATGAAATTGTTTCAATTTTTCAGTTTGGAGAATTTTATGTACAAGATTTAATTGACAATGATCAAATTAGGTCCTTCATATTACAGTCATATGATTCCAAAGATTTTTCACTTTAGTCTACTTTCATCCCATACTCATTAACTACTCCCAATTGAAGATAGGGGGAGAATTCCTTTTTTTAAACAAAGGTTATGTTTCTTTCAGACTCACGTGATGAAACTGGACCCCAGTGACAAGACACTGACGTTGTCTCCTGTTCAGAAGGTAAGAGAAAGATTCTAGATATTTACTAGACTAGAGACTAGAGAAGCTACAAATGGCCTTTTATGGCAAATACTGAACCAAGTAAAACTTAGAATTCAGAGCGTCGTCTCTCATTCACATCATGCTGGTCAGACCTCTGCTTCTGTGCGGACACATCTTTCACTATGTAACACCGTTGTTCTACCTTTTCTCATGTTACCATCAAGTTCTGCCCTCTCCCGTCTCTGCATGGTTTGACTCTTTCATTTTTTCCTTCTTCTAACGCTGTCCCTTTTTCCATCTCATGCCTTCTGGTGCCGGGATAGAGGAAGGGTAAGCTTGCAAGAAGGCATGTTAATGATGGTGCGATGGAGGAAAAGAGGGGCGGGGAAAGAGAAAAGTGTAAAGAAACCCAACTCCCAGCAGAGGAGGACGCCCCCAAACCCTCTCCGTCCCCTAAGAGGGCGGAGCTCACCCAGCGAAAGGCACTGCCCGGTGCTCATGCTTTTCAGGCACAGAGTCCTCACCACAAGAGCTCTCGGCCATGGGCACCTCAGAGCAGGGGCAAGGAGAACCTCATCATGGCTCTGCAGGCCATCAACCCCACAGAAATAAAGGCCCACTCCGCCAGCTCCAAGGCCGTCAGTGTAGGGGGCGTCAGTAAGGCAAAGTCGAAACCGCGTCCTTATGCTCAGGCGGCATCTAGGGAGGGGAAAAGGAAATTAATTAAGGCTGAGGACAAACGAGGTTGTGTGAAAGGGAAACCCATTGCTGATTACAAGCCGAAGCAAATGCAGCGTGTAGGATCCAGAGGTCAAAGTGTCGAGGTCACCAAGGCACTTGTAGAGGTCAACCCCAAATCTATAAAAAGGTCAAACGTAGAACAAGTCAAGTCCAAGGAGAAAGGTAAAGCTGTTATGGTAAGAAGTCAGCATGGAGATATAAGGAGTGCACCAGGCAAAAAGGTTCTAGAAAAGGCTGCCAGCAACCTTAAGCCCCCTCATGTGCTCTCAGAGGGCACTGAGGGTGCAACAGCTAAACCACGCGAACCTCACTTCGAATCTGACGGTCTCAAGAAAACCAAAAATGAGAGAAATGCAAAAGCACAGATCTCAAAACCGATCAAATCTAAGGACGACCAACAATCTGAACACACGCCAAAGCACAGTACACAGCAGAACCTCCTCACCCAGGTGACCTCTCTAGTGTCGGACCCAGGTCTCGAGGGCTCTCTGAGAATGGTGAGAGCTGTGGCTGATGTTATCCCATTTGGCTCACCATCGAGAAGTGAGTCAGCCTGTTTTAGCCCACAGGCTCTGAAAGTCAAGGACCCAAGTTTGTCTGGCAACGCCCGAAGCTCCGCGAGTGACTCACTGGACTCTGAAAACTCTGAATTGGGCAAGAGGACTGCTGGTAGCATCAGTATAACACCAGGTTCCCTGGAGCAGGTGACCGAGGAAAGAAGCTCCAACGTGGATCCTCAAGACAAGGGAGAAGAGCAGGAAAAAAGTAGTGGAGGGGAGGAGGAGGAGACCTCGGACGAGTCCCAGCGAAGCGACGATAGAACACCCGTGAAGAAGGAGAGTGGACGCACTGGAGATGAGGGCGAGGGAGGGGTCGGAACTAGTGCAGAAAGTACGGACGGACACAAAATCGATTTTGTCGCTAGGCTCACAGATAGTCAGGAATGTGAGCCGTTGCTGCGAGAGGATGAGGATGGAGGGATATCGGAAAGAGAAGGTAGCGAAGGAGAGGAAGGCAAAAGTGGGACAGGCACAGAGCGTGGAGGGGAAAGTCAGTCAGAGTTGGAGGAAAAGGAGGATGGCTCCATGGAGGAGGAGCAAGAGGATGAAGGGATTAGTGGGTCGTCGGAGGACCAGGGAAAGAATAGCGTTGGGAGGGGAGAGAGCGAAGAGAGTGAGGAGGAAGAGGATGAGAGTGCAGCCATGTCAGAGAGTGAGGAAGAGGAGGAAAGTGGAGGGACATCAGAAAGGGAGACAGAGAGCATGAAGGAGGAATCTGACTCTGAGGAGGAGCGCAATGAAGAAGAGGAGGACGGAAATGAGGTCGAGAGTGGGGAGGAGGAGGAGAAGAGTGATTCTGTCAAGTCTTCTGAGGAGGAAGAAAGAGAGAGTGAGGAAAATGATAGTGAGTCTTCTGAGCAAGAAGAGGTGGAGAGCGAGGAAGCGGAGGTAGAGAGTGGGGAAGAGGAGGAAGAGAGTGTGGAAGAGGAGGTAGAGAGTGGGGAAGAGGAGGAAGAGAGTGGGGAAGAGGAGGTAGAGAGTGGGGAAGAGGAGCTAAAGAGTGATTCTGTAGATTCTTCTGAGGAGGAAGAAGAAAAAGAGAGTGAGGAAGATGAGAGTGAGTCTTCTGAGCAAGAAGAGAAAGAGGAGGTGGAGAGCGAAGAAGAGGAGGATACGAGTGAGTCTGACAAGTCTGCAGAGGAGGAAGATGAGAGTGAGGTAGATAGTGAAACAGAGGAGGAAGGTGAGGAGGAGGAGGAGGCAGAGAGCAGTGCAGGCGAAGAAGAAGGCGAGGGCGAAGAAGAAAAGGAAGAGGTAGAAAGTGACATGGATGAGGGCGAGGGAGAAGAGGAGACCAGTCAGATAGCTGAGGAAGAAAGTCAAGAGGAGGAGCAAGAGGAGGAAAATGAGAGTGGAAAGGCGGAGGAGGAAGAGGAAGTCATGGAAAGTGAGGCAGAGGAAGAAGAGGAGGCAGAGCAAGAAGATGAAAATGAAAAGGAGGAAGAGGAAGAAGATGACAGAAGGAATAAAAAAAAAGCTGATGTCAGAAAGAAAAGCAAAGCAAATCTACGAGACGGATCCTCTGATGCCAAAGCTGTCAGGACTCAAGCAAAAACCAAACTGAAGCCTACTGGTAAGGGCCAGCCAGCTAAGAAATCTCATGATTCCCAGCAGTTCTGGGAGGATGTCTTACCACAATACCTCAACCTAAAATGATAGATAAAATGATCTGAACCAGACCATCATGTCTCAGGATAAACTTAAACACCAGTGGATCGATTATTCTCAGTTTTAATGTTTTTATACTTTTATCTTTTATCTGATATATTGATCCAAACTCAATACTTTCTGTCTGCCTGTCAGAACATTCTCGTTGTCTTTCTCTCATTGCCTTACCAATACACTGAAATGTAAATCCCCAAATGCAAAAGCTTGACGAAGCATGCAGTCCGCTCAAGTCACTGTTGTGCTAATGTTACTACTGCAGAATGTGGTTTGTGTGTACTTAGCAATCCCTCTGCCTTCCCACTAAGTAATTCCTGTAACAATTGTAACATAGCATTTGAAGGAGCAATTCCTGCTAAGTTTAGAATCAGCTGGTTCTCAATCGCAATGTATTTACTAAAGGTCTTCGTCAATGGTGTGTAATAAGAATAGTTTGAGATTTGCTGTTTTTTCATGGTTGAAATTGTCTAATAAATACGTAGACACAATGGTGTCAAAGCATCACATTCCAAATATTTCTATATATGTAGTTTCTACAGGAATCTTTATGAATTACTAACTAATTGTGGAAACACACCAGTTTGCATCCAAGGTATTTGTGTGATCTACTTCAGGTGGGGTCCCCATTCAATTTCCTAAAAGGCTTCTTCCCCTAGTGATAGCCACCCCTCCTGTGACTGGTGTAGTGATCCACTCCTAGAACCCTTTCCCTTGTGATAGCCACCCCTCTTGTGACTGGTGTAGTGATCCGCTCCTAGAACCCTTTCCCTCGTGATAGCCACCCCTCTTGTGACTGGTGTAGTGATCCGCTCCTAGAACCCCTTCCCTTGTGTTTGTGTTTTCTACCATTTCTTAAATTTTCACACCCCTTGGACGTTTTGACATAGCGTGTTCTGCTACAAAACAGAATCAAAATGCCAATTGGAACTCTCACGCTTTGCCTTATGATGAAACCCCAACCTTCACATGATCAGGATAGAACTAAGAAAGAACTGGTTGTTTGCCCATAGCTAATTTGGGCTTATTACAATTCTCACTTCAATGCACTTTGATTCTCATTTTAGCACTAGAATGCACGAGAATGTGTTAAAAGCCAAAGGGGGGATGTAACCAAGTGTCACTAAAGATATTTTCTTTGTAATTGATATCTATAGATATATTTGTGATATAAATGTGATGTTATCTTGTAGCTAGTAACCTGAAAAACGAATGGCATGCTAGAGGTTTGAGTATATCAGAGGTATAGTGTAAATGAAATGGGCCCAGTGGCATTCTTCAGAATGATTGCTTTCAGTTCCATGACAGGGACATTACATTTTCATTATTTACTTTGACGTTTTATGTTCATTTGTCGAGTCCTTACATATTGATTCATTTTGTTCATTCTTTCCGGTTTCATACTCTTAAGTTTTTCTCCAAACCCTGTCTCCTCTGACAGGATTTAAGATCTGAAGCTGGAAGAGGAGATGAAGATGTAGAAGGAGAAGAAGCCGAGGAGGATGAAGAAGTAGAGGAGGAAAACGATATAGAGGAGGTGGAGACAGTCCAGTCAACAGAAATACCAAAACCAGAACAGGTGAAAGAAGAGACTCTTCCAGTTTGTGAAAAGACAGGTAAGTTTAAACCTTTCGCCTGTGCAATGCCCCCCCCCCCCCCATCAGAAAGGTTCTAGAAAAGGCTGCCAGCAACCTGAAGCCCCCTCTACCCCCCCCCCCCCCAATGTTGTGGTATTGGAGGATTATTTAACTATACTATATGTATTTTGTCGCCAGCTAACAACTTTGGTGAGTCCAGTTTGGAGACTGAAAAGATGACTGAGCCTATCTCCGCACCACTGAATGGAACATGTGACACATTAAAGAGCCAGCCAGCAACCAGCAAAAAGGTAGGAGATTTTACGTCACACAGAATTAAGGACTGCATGAGTAAATAAATAGATAACAACATGATTATTACTTATTTATTTTTTAATTGTTTGCATTATATGATCTCTGATACATCTATGGTAGGTGTAGGAGACGTCAGTATAGGTGGATTAGGTTAGGAGTGTGTAAGTGGTGTGTTCAAATCAAGCAAGAATGAAAATGTGCAAGGTAGGAAATTACATGACATGAGTTTCTGACCATATGGCTTGGACATAAAGAGAATAGTTAAATAAGTAACAATATGCATATGGACACCCTTGTAACAGTACGGTCCATTCATCCTTTTGATTAAACTCTTCACTGCATGCCCACCAACTATGCCCTTATAGCCAAGACTCATGTGTCATGTTATAGGTAACTAATGACCAATATGCAAGTCATAATGTTGACTAAAACAAAGGTCCCAAAACACATACAATTATGCAGAATAACACAATGGTATGTTGTGGGTTTTCAGATTATCATGTACAGTGACGCGCCATCCTAAATTGCTGACATTTCCTGAAGGGAACTTCAAGTTACTTTTTAGCAGTAATGTTTAGTAAACTGAATTCTGTTGCCAAGTCATCGCTGTCCTCCTACTCTCCTCAGCTGTCACTGTTTAAGAGATTATCCTCCACCAAGGCCAAGCAGGTGTCGGAGAGAGACGCAGCCTCAAAAGAGGGCCTGGTGGGGGGAGAGCAGCCTGCCGAGGGTACCTCACGAGCCCTGGAGAGCAAAGACTCTGGTTCCAATGGGGGTCAGCAACAAGCTCAGACCCCTGCCACCAAAAGTGCCCATTCTGCCACCTGCACCATATTGTGACCCAACTGACTGGGGGAATGAAGGAAGATTGACCTCATTCGATGGTTTGCGTTGTATGTATCAGGGGTAGTCAGTGGGTGTATGTCGACAGCCATCAGACAAGCTCACAAAACTTTTACTCAAGACAACAACAACAACAATAATAACGGCCACTATGACAGAATAAAAAGAAGGAAGATGGTTTTGGTTCAGCGACAGACAATATTTATTTTGCATAGAAATAATTGTTTGAACTTTTGTGGATGGACAAAATACATACATCACAGGATACCCAGAAATAAGGTCACCTATCTCCTTTTTGTAGTGCAATAACAGAAAAGTGCACTGTCAATCTGTTGATTATAGAATGATAGGAGTGGGTTAGTGGGACAAAGGAAATAATTGTAACTCGTTAAAGAGCTCTGAACCGCCAGGACTGGCACGGTCTGCAGTGTCTGAGAAACTGTCCATCTCATTTCAAATACAACGGGTAGCTCTGCACAATGCCATTCTTGCACAAATAATTGCCTTAGTGACTTGAAAATGGCTGTGTGATTATTTTTCTACAAATCTCTGGAGTCCATGGAGTTGACGTTAAAAAGGAGTGCACTATAGCTGTACATCATAACAGTACCTTTTCTACTGCTGTCTACCACTTTATGAAAACTTTTTATGATTAGATATTGTATTTATACATGTATTTGCTATGTTTGACGTGCTATGTTTGACGTGCACAATGTGTGATACTCTTTTTTTGTGTGTTTGATATATTTTATCTGTGAATAGAAGGGTACAATAGTCTTTATTATATAAAGCAAGTGGGGTTGTGGTTACAAATCATTCATAAAAGATTTGGTGTGTTTTTGCCTTTCTCTAAAATAGAAACAACTCACCAGCCCAGTGGCACTTGCCCAACACTTCCAGGGACTGTCAAAACAATTTGGGTTAGCCATTTATTTGTTGGATTCTTTGCGTTACAGGGGTAAAGGAGTAGGTTGAGTAGGTACAGTCTAGTATTTTCTGGGTCATGATTGTACGGCCCGCAAGGTAAAAATCCACCGTAGCACCAAGCACTGCATCAGGACCTCAATCTGACTAAGATTGTCCTTCTGTTTTGGGAGGGGACAAATATTACAATATTAATATTGCTACTAAGATTCCAAAATGCAGCACTTTGAGTTGAATATCCATATAGCACACTTGCACTTTAAATGAAACCTTTTTTTCTGGAAGATTACAGTGATATTTTGAAATTAAATATTATTGTGCGAATGTAATTGTATGTGTTATTGTTATTCTCTAGTCTAGACTCAATTTGATACTATAGGCCTTACATGCTGGATACAATTGAAAGTGTAACTAAGTTAGCCAATTTCTGTTTCATCCCACCCCTTCTTATTTTCAATTGTAATTATTATTTGCTTTTTGGTAAAAAGGTGTGAGTATTTGTAGGTCTTCCTCAAACGCTGGAAGTGATATGATACCTGTACCTGTCCACTAGGCTACACAACCCCTGTATGTGACGTCGATGAAAAGGCCCATTCCCAATGTCCACCCTCACAGACTCAAGGACTTTAAGCCGCGTTCTCGATTTTGCTTTGAGTAGCCATAGTAGCCTAAATATAGGATTTGGGTTTTTAAAGAGGTTTTAGAGGTTAGCAAGGTGAACCAGGTGGCATTTCATTCAAAGACTAGCCATGCAAATTACCTGATTTAATTGGATTTCCGCTTCCATGCTATCTTCATAGTCATGAGGTTTACAATACGTTTTTACGGTGATTTTCACTTTCACTTTAAGTTATAAGATCATGAATTTCCAATGGATTTCGGGAGTAATTATTTGTTGTGTAATACTTGGACAATTAATCGGTAAGTTTTTTCACCTGGGATATTGGATTTAAGGGAAATGTCATTCATTCGACTTTCTGACCATATTGGGGAATTTGTCTACTAATGACGCAGTATCTGGAGTTTTGCTTAGCTCTGTCCGAGTAGCTTGCTATTATTGATTTATCTCTAGATCAACAAATGTTCCTTTCGAAGAAGAAAAAAACGTACATTTAATGTAGCTATGTAGGCTACATATAGGTAAACGAGTCGATCTACAGATTGAGTTTGAGACTAAAACTTTACAATTTAGCGCAAGCCTATGCGGTTGTATTAACAGACTGTCAGGGCTACAGACTAGCTTGGGTAGCCTAACATTTTAATTGGTGAAATAAATGCCTTTAACTGAAAAAAAAATGAATAGGCTATACCTTTATGCAACATACAAGTAATAACGAGGTATTTTGGTTGTGTCGTTATTCATGCCTTAGCTGGAGACGTCCTGTATGCCCTTACAAGTGGAAATGTCACTATCAATCCTCAATTTAAAGGAGACTTAAAAGATATCCTTTGGAAACACGATGGTCACAAGGCGGTTGAATGGGATTCAACAGAACATTTTCAACACTTTAGAGAATTTAAGGGAAGAACAGAATTAAATACAGAGACTGGACAAATCACCATCAACAATTTGACCGATCAACATAGTGGTACCTATGAAGCAGAGGGAGTTGTTGATGGGCAAATGAAGATTTTTAAGCAGAACATAGAAGTCTTGGGTAAGTGTTGTTTTCAAAATTACCATTGACATCAAGCCAGTTTTGAAGGTTTGAGAGGAGAGACCTGAGATACAATCATATTCTAACTTCCACAGTTGTACAATGGAAAGGAGGGGGGAGATTTGAAGGAATGCGTAACTAACTTTTGCTCTGTCAAAAACTCAATCTATGTCCATTTACAGACCCTGTGCAGCCTAAAATCAGCTGTGAGCTCAACAACACCATAGCTACACTGAGCTGCAGAGCAAGGGGTCCACAGGTCAAGTACAAATGGTTAGGTCCTGGCCAGGAGGAGGCAACATGGAGTCAAGAGGAAAGGGGACCCAGCTTTAGCAGTCATTCCTCAGGCTCAGACAACTACACCTGTGTGGCCAGAAATCCTGTCAGTGAGAAGACCCAGTCATTCTACACGAAAGACTGCCCACCTTTAGGTAAGAGGTAACACTTTACAGAGCAGTACAGTTTCCTTTTCATATTGTTTTTTTGAATATATACATGAGCTCTTTATATTTTAGAGAACAATACACTCAATGTTTGGAGTTTGGAATGCACTTTAATAATAGGACATGCTTTTCATAAGAGTCTTCAGATGTTTACATTCATATTATAATGTGTGTGTTACAGAACTGTCGAGGGAAACCTACGTGAATGTGGTTACTGGGGTTTTTGTTGGTGTGGTTGGCCTTGTCGGTCTCTTGATTGGCGTGATCATCTATAAAAGAAAAGGTAAACCCGAGCTCCATCGAAAAGCATTAAAGACCAATCTGCTCTCTAATGTGTATCTCCTACTATAAGACTTGTTATATTGTATCACTCTAATGTTGTGTTTAACAACGGTTACTACTGATTTCCCTTCCTTCTCTGTATTTTTGTGCATCCAGGCAAAGGAATGAAACACTGTGGAGAGAGGGGTAGAAGCATTTTGGATCATCAAGATGTTGCTGCTCTTCAGCCGGGCGAGAACGGACAAGTCTGGACAGAGGCAGACAGCCTCATCCCAGGACCAGGAGGAAACGTGGCTGAGAGAAACCAGGAGCCATTTGGGAAGGAGTTCCAAAGTATGCCCAGCAAAATACATGATGTCAAGGATGTAAACAAGGTCAACCTGAACAGCGAGGAGGCGAGAACAATAGAGGCAGAGCATGTGGACCGTCAGATGTTGCTGGAGCAGAAAACTGGAACACAGAATTCAAATGTTACACAAGCCCTACAATTTTCTCCTGGAGGACAGCCCCCACCGAAGCCTCCTCGAAAACCTGGCTCCATCAGAGGCCCCTGTCCAACGCTTGTCAGGGACAAACAGTCAGTCCCCTGTCCAACGCTTGTCAGGGACAAACAGTCAGTCCCCTGTCCAACGCTTGTCGGGGACAAACAGTCAGTCCCCTGTCCAACGCTTGTCGGGGACAAACAGTCAGACATTGATACGGGTAACTATGCGAAGCAAAGTTATCAAGAGTCACCTGTCTGGTTTCCAGCTACAAGAGGGGCAGGTGAGGATGAGGTAGAAAAGAGAGAGATGAGTATCGAGGAGGGAGGCTTAGATTACGAGGAGGTGGGTGAGGATGAGGTAGAAAAGAGAGAGATGAGTATCGAGGAGGGAGGCTTAGATTACGAGGTGGGTGAGGATGAGGTAGAAAAGAGAGAGATGAGTATCGAGGAGGGAGGCTTAGATTACGAGGAGGTGGGTAAGGATGAGGTAGAAAAGAGAGAGATGAGTATCGAGGAGGGAGGCTTAGATTACGAGGTGGGTGAGGATGAGGGAGAAAAGAGAGAGATGAGTAATGAGAAGGGAGGCTTAGACTATGAGGAAGGGGGTATGGATAGAGAGGAGGGAGGTAAGGTTTATGGGGAGGACGAAGAGCATAAAAAGGGGGTGCATGAGGAAGGAAATAAAGAGAAAGGAGATGAAGAGGAAGTAAGAAAACAGGATACGGGTGGATTTGAAATAGAGAGGGAAGAAAAAGTGGAAAGCTGTCAAGGTGGAACTGAATGTGAGGATAAACGAGAGGGCCAATTGCCTGAACTAAGGCCCGATGAGCAGCGGACAGATGCGGAAGCCAGCACTCACTGTGGAACAGGAAAAACCACCAACCCCTCAGAGAACGGCTCACAAAGACAGAGCTGTCACAAATCATCGCCTCCACCCTCCAACCCACGTTCCCCACCACCTGTGCCCCCAAAGCCATCAGTAAGACATAATGCTAGGCCTACATGAGAGGTGACACTGTCATATATGGAAGGTACTGTCCCCACATAAATATTGTGTGATCTGACACTTTGTTACATTACCCAAGTGGTCCTTTTAACCAGCTCACCATTCGAAACCAGTTAATAGTGTATAGCCTACCTGCATACGTGCACAAAGTAACAAATGGAGACCAATGCAGGTGCGATAGATTGATTGGAATAAAAAGGGAGCTTGTGGGAGGAATATTGTCTATATGTATTTTAGACGCATTGCATGTGGCTACTAGCCTATTCTATTACATTGTATGATTGAAATTCTTGGGGTTATGATTCTGTTAATCTATGGAAATGGTTACCACTTCTTTTGTGATTGTCTGTCAATAAAATGTTTTTTTTAATGACTCATTGGAAGGGTGGGACGTCCTTCAGCCTTACTTTCAGTTTCATTCCTTGAAATAATAAGCTAAGATCCATCGTCCTTCGCTGTAGTCAGCGGTTGGGTGTGGAAGAAGGGACGAATCTAGTTCACTACTTCGATGATGGGCAAATCAAAGAGAGGCATTTGGCCTATTCTCCTTTTCATGGGAATGGCGGTGGGTCTGAACGCAGTTTCAGGTAACGCAAATTGAAATAACTACCGACATACACTAGTACAGTAGAACTGGTACATGTACACGCCTTGCCCGTAGTATCGGTAAATTGTCCTATGCTAGCTAGAGTGCTATCCGTTTTGCTGAGATACAGTACCGTTCACTAAACCGGAAATCATCTGTCGAATTCGCAAAACAATTCATTTACTAAACTACTACTACCCCTTATTTAACCGATATTTATATTCTATGTTTAAGAGATTCGTAATTAAACAAAAACGTTAAGCTTAGCTTAGGTCTTTCATTTCACATACTAGCACAGCTAGCTACTGCAGGCCTGAGCTACAGGCTAGTTTCTGAAATGGGGAAGTGTTTTTTTTTCTTTACTACTGCCCTTTTTCATGTTTATAAGCGACAATAGAGAAAACCATCAGCATAATTAATAGGCTACGTTTTTGACATACAATTAGGTGGATAGTGTTATTCAATAGAATTGGCTTTGTAAATTGTGCGCAGTTCGATACTACAGTACTGCACTGCTGGTAGCCAACTAATCTACAATGCTAGTCTAGCAACCTAGCATTGCATTAGTATCGAATGGTTCCGCCCACAATTTACAAAGCCAATTCTATTGAATAACAATATCGCTAATGAGCTAGATAATGCCCGCTAGTTTTTTTAGATGAAAGTTTTTTAGAAGTTAGACCACAGCTCGTTAATACCAAGATAGAACGTGCATCAACTGATCCCCTTAGTTTTGTGCGTCGTGAATGGACTCCAGTCCGCGTCCTCCCTCTGTGAAACTACAGTAACCTTATTTGAAACACTTGCATGCACGTGGACGTTAAAAGAACGGAAGTGTAGGCCTATTTAAAGCCCATACCACAATTAAATAAAATAGTATTTACTGTCTTTTTTAACTGTGAAAAAATATATATGTATACCTTGATACAACATACAACTAATAACGATGTATTTGGGGTGTGGCGTTATTCATTCCTTAGCTGGAGATGTTCTGTATGCCATTACAAGTGGAAATGTCTATCAATCCTCAATTTAAAGTGTGTTCTCTTTGAACAAACACTATGGTTATGACTGTTCCTAAAGTTCGGACTAAGTTGGGGAAAAAGCCTTTGTTTTCTGCACCCTCTGCTTGTAATAGCCTGCAGAAAGGTTTTAAACTCTGGGAACTAGTTAGGCCTTCTCTAAATGAATTTAAGGGCATTATAAAGTCTATGGAAGTAAAGTTTATGGAAGTAGAGTCTTTCGAAATTGGTAAATCTTTTAATTTATAATAGGATTTTATTTTACCCCTGCATTGTAGATGTATTGCACTTTGAGCCTGTCTGTTGTCTTCATGTGTGTGTTTTTTAAGAAACGTTTTTGTACTGCTGCCTGGTCTCCCTTGAGAAATAGATTTTTTTTTATCTCAATGGGACAAAGCTGGTTAAATAAAGGTTAATGAAAAAATCTATCAACTTCGCCTGTGATACCAATTCACCATGACTCAAAACGTTATGAGCCAATGAGGCGAAAATGTCTTTGTTTTCCAAACACAGCCACACATGCCGACATATCAAAGCATCAACCAGTGCTATGTAAATACATTCTGGTCTACAGCAATTTGCCCTGAACTGACACAAATAGTCTGGCATTTATTACATGTATTAACATAGATTCATCTGAACTGCTAGTACGACACAGATACCTTGTTTTCTATCTACAAGGCTATTTTTTAACTCCCATGTATTTTTTTTCCAG
The DNA here is from genome assembly GCF_963692335.1 of Osmerus eperlanus. Classification (NCBI taxonomy): domain Eukaryota; kingdom Metazoa; phylum Chordata; class Actinopteri; order Osmeriformes; family Osmeridae; genus Osmerus; species Osmerus eperlanus. Next base: position 9,498,054 of record NC_085038.1, read on the forward strand.
GTCAGACAAAATACTTTCAGCTAAAGGGAAAGCTTGAGTTGACACCAGGCTCACCTCCTGAGTCTCGCTCCTCCATCACTTGGAAACTCCAATCGAATAAGGTGATAGAATATGAGCCTCTCTTCAGTGAAACTAGTGATGTCTATGGACGTTTTAAAAATAGAGCAACACTGGATACAGCAACTGGACGGTTGGAAATTACTGACTTAACCAAAGAAGACAGTGGGGTTTACACTGTGGAAGTCAAAGCCAAAGTGACTGGAACATACACCGTTGATGTTATCCGTAAGTGTACTTGTGCATATTACATCATTGCTCAGTGTTAACTTAAATAACATTTATTGAGTGAGAGACAAAGCTGCCATAATCATCAACTGTGCATTCACAGGTTCCATCAGTGCCATCCCAAAAATACCCAACAATCCAAAGTGCGACATCCACCCTGTTGATTGCATTCTCACCTGTGAGGTACCAGACACCACTGATGCTGAGCCAGTCACCTATAGCTGGAAAGAGGGAACAGGACCATGGCAGCGTTCAAACAAATACCTGAAAATCAATGTGACAGGTGTTGGTAAAAAATTCTTCTGCAAGATAGAGAATCCAATCAGTGAAAAGGACAGTGTTCCTTATCCAATTCCCCAAGGTAAGTGATGTGCATGTCTAAATATGTGTATTAATAAATGTTACGTTTTAGTCCCTCTGAAAGAGTCATACATTCCAAATAGACTCAACCTGAATTCTCAACCATTTCTTTTAGTGACATCAACACTTAAAATGAATACTAAGTTTGAGAAACTACATTGGTTAGATGATAAGATTTTTGAGCCATCAGATTTAGAATGTCAGCCATAGGGGTATATTTTTGAACATAAATTATTTTGGTGTTGGCTGTTCTTTGTCCAGACTTTTTAATCAAATGATTAGTACAGCCAATTACATAATGTGAGTTAACTTGTCCCAGAATAAATCATAAAACAGCAGGACCAGTCTTTGGAGAATAAACATGTGTAAAACCTATTAGGAGAGTCCTGTAAAACTTCAGGGGGAAAAGATTAACAACAAACACTTGAATCCCTAGCTTTATTTTGTACACATTTTTGTATATTTGATTCATTTTTGCTCAATACTCACATTTGTAAGTTATTTGAAATCTGCTGCACTGGAATACTGACTGATATGCTTTGTACTTAATGCTTGAATGTGAAAGTCTTTATTGTTTTTCTATACGTTTAGACAATACTCTGACATGGACAGTTGTTGGCATAATATCCCTTGTGGTCATCATTGGTTTCCCCGCTATTTTATCTCAATTTATACCACGTGAGTAAATGTTCAGTTAAAAGTCAAAGGTAACACTACTTTAAATGGGGTATTCATTCATACATTCAACACACCTTTACAATGAATGACATCTGTATGTGTGTGTAACTATAATCCATTCATGGCAAGTAAAAGTGCAATATTATTATAACTTATTTTTGCTAAATGAAATCTGAAATATACCTTCATTTCTACCTTCTAACAAACACACACACACACACCTGGTTGTGTCAAGGTATAAGATGTGCCGTATACATCTGTGTTGTCAGTGTTTCAAGGTCTTAGAGAATGCAGTCCACTGATCAACTTTCCCTTGCAAATCTTTAATATTTTGGATTATGATAGCCAAATTAAATTTTTGTTCTGTGATTACAATAATAATTTTCACTCTGGCAATCGGCTTCAAACGATATTTCAAAGGACATTGCCGGTTGTTATGAATAAGACATTCACCCTCATCAAGGTGAAGTGTTCACAAGTGGGATGTCTGTTTTACAGTGTTCAGTGGAAATCCTATAATTTCATGTTTGTGTGTCATTTCAGGACTTAAGACGGAGAGAGAGAAACTTTTCAAGAATTGTACAAAAACTGGTATGTTCTTTTAAGATTTAATCAACCGACTACCCGAAAACAGGCATGAAAGGTACTTCTTTGCTAGCAGTGAATTGTGCGTGAAGACTCAGGATTGCCCGTGGGGCATCATATCTCAGCTTTAAGAAAAATATGGTTTCCAAAAAAACAAAAGAAAGAAAAAGACAGGAGAAAAGAAAGGGTGACAGTATGTCACCCAATTTTTCACAAGGAAAGGTGTGTGGTCTGGTGAGGGTGGAAATTAACCTGCAGCTTCAGAATAACAAGTCCATAGTGAACTAATGTGCTATGTGTTTATATTGTGCTCTTCTTTTAGCTGACATTAATCAATGCATGCACACTTTAAGCAAACTATTCATACTAAATCAGTTGTCCCTTCCGCTGCCTGGTGCCAGACCCAGAAAATGCAGCTCCTAGCTCAGAAGACCGCCCTGCCACTGGAGAACCCTTAATAGACATTAAAAAAACTGAAGGAGGTGAGTTTGTGCTTAATAACATGTCAGTTGCTGGGGGTCTGTAGGAATTTCTTTTAAATTGTATTTTATGGACAAAAAAGATTCAATCCTTTTCAAAAAGTGCTTACAAATCCTTGTAACAATTCAAACAAACAAAAATGGTTCCCACCTGATATGAAACCCGATATGAAACATAAACATCCTTTAGTCTGTATTGGAATGCTGAACAGTTTGAAGCATTGATTGACTTAGTCTCAATGCATGAAAAATTTAAGCTATTCATACTAAATCAGTTGTCTCCTCCCCTGCCTGGTGCCAGACCCAGCAAATGCAGTTTCTAGTTCAGTAACCCCATCTCCCCATCCCCCTGCCAATGCAGTACCCCTAGTCACAGCTGAAGAAGGTGAGTACCATTGTGTTGGATGACATGTCAGTTGACATAATTGCAGGGGGTCTGTAGGAATTTATTTTAAATTGTATTTTATGGACAAAAAAGATTAAATACTTTTCAGTTATAAGAAGTCAGACACTGTAATGATTTTGATCGATACGGATGTGGAACAAATACAGCCTATGGTCTGTATTTGATGCTGAACAGTTTGAAGCATTGATTGACTCAGTCTGTATAATTGACAGCCAATGTTGAAAATACATCATATGGCCAATGTGTTAGGGTTAGCATTCATTAGCCATTTATTTTTAATTATTCCTTTATGCTGTTTCCCATTCAATAAGTTTACCATTACACTTACATTTAGACTGTAAAAAATGCCTTTTAGCACATTTCTCATAAAGGGAATCAATCTTGCATCAAATAGTGAATTCCACTGGATGCAGATTGCAGAGCGTACATGTATGCACAGTGTCATATTTTCACAGCTCACTGTCAATATATATCGTACGGTAACTTTTGGACTACAAGAGAGTTGCAAGCCTGCAAATCTAGAGTTGTTAAAAGCTTTGAATGGGTCGATTGGGTTATTGTGGTGTGGTTACAGCATTTATGCAGGGTTGATGTGATATATTTTCATGGGGCCCAAAATTCATGGTGTCGCCCCTGTGGAGCAGGTTATGGGAACTAGGAGAAGATGTTGAGAGGAGTCCCATAGGTGGAGTGGTGTTTTAAACATACATAATGAAATATCATTGACAATTTGCAAGATAAATGTTCCCATATTTTGACAGCTAACAAGTATTGTCTTTGCTGAATGATTCATGTTAAGTCATTCCATGTAATAGGTTTTTCTGACGTGTGTTACATAACTTACCAAATTATCATTGCCTTTATATTAGGAGGCTATCTGATCTGATTGAAACTAACAAAACTAGCATGACAACCAATAAATAATGCTGGTGTCGCAACTAATTTACCGAGGTTTGAAGTTGTTATTAAGGAATTTTGTGGAAATTAAATCATTTAAATTAATTTAACCAAATGTATTTCTGGGCGCAAGCAAGGATCTACATTTTCTTTTCATCTTGTGCATGGGCTATGACAAAGTAGGCCTAAGAAAACATGCAGGCTTCATTATATAGCAAAATCGTGATTGTGCAGGGGAATTCCCAAATCATTTAGTTATATCACTGATTTAACAAAGTCGACTTCCAGGTCAATTGTCTGGCAATTTAAGACTTTCTGTCCATTTTGACAGTATCATTCGTCATGTGAAAATAGTGTTTAGACAGTAGGTCATTGCCTCTGCTTTTCTTTGTGTTTATTTGTGTATGTGTTTTCCTGTAGGAATGGAAAGAAATGGAAACAGCAACTAATGTAAGTAATATAGCAAAGTAACTATTTGAGAGAAACTAAATGTGTGACTTAAAAGTATTTTATTTTATGAATTTATTTTGCAGCAGTAAAAAATTGAAAACCGGAAGAATAGAAGCCATGGGAAGAATTGGGTTGTGTAAGAATTGGTTTTGCATGGACTGAGAGCTTGAGCCTATTCTTAACATTGCCAAGAAGAAACTTGAACCACTCTCATGCTCTCACCTTCATGCCCATCGCTCTTATAGAGGCTTTAATCTAACTCTATACTAATCCTAATCAAAGTCACAAAAAGGTCAGACAAAATGTCAAATTGAAGTTTTTTAAAACAATGGTTGCCTGTAATTTGGGTTGCAACTATATATTGCTTTGATAGTTGGTCTCTAATACAAGGGTTTATTCATTTGAAGCTGAGATTCATGCTTAGTGACCGACTCAGCTTCAAGTGTCCTGAGATGCACTGAAGAATAAGGATGAATGTAGTCAATCTGCCATGCAAGGACAGGCCATTTGCTTGACACTGGTGGTGTCGAGCAAACGGCAAACTAGTTTTTTTCTATTCATTTATACATGCTTACAGAGGGAACCAACAACCAGCCCTTATTTTTCCACAATGTCTTTTTCACTCAAGTTATATGTACTTAAAGGAAGTTCATTTTTGACTTGTTTTGAGATAGTGCCTTTGGTAATATTAAAAAGTAACTATATTTCTTTTTTTTGTTTAACCCTTTGTGCAATACTCATAAAGTAAACATATAATTCCTGGTCTTGAGTTGAAATCTTTGCAAAGGTATGATAGGTATTTTGTAATTTATTGGTGAATCATGACTTCCAGCGTTTGAGGAAGACCCAAAATACGAATTTAGTCATTTAGCAGACGCTCTTATCCAGAGCAAATACTCATACTTAAAAAGAATGCTTCACCCACAGAACTGTATATATGCTGTATATACTGTGCTGTATGTGTGTGGGTGTACAAGCTTTAAGGATGAAGATGAAATTGGGGTGTACAGTAGTATGAGTGTTGTGTGAGTATTTAACACTGGGAAAGAACAGAAAGAGTTTTGGTGTAGTTTCTCTTTAGCATTGTAGTGGTGTTTATCAATATTTATATTGTGTTACATGATTTTGGATAAATGACATTATAGTGATGAATATTAATGCTAGTACTACTGCAAACATACAAAACATTTTCAATAAAAAGAATCCTTCAAAGTATACCAAAATTGTTATGTACATCCACACGTGTTTAATGTATGTTTTTAAATAAAAATGGTTACAAATTCTTGTCTTTTCATGTGAAAGCCTAAATACAAAATCAAAACAAAAACTGTGCTGAATAAGGAGACATTACACATTGTTTCATAACTACAAGACATTAAGTTAGCATAGCATAACACCATTCTCCAGTAGAAAATGCAGTCAATAGCAAGAGACCACATGCGAATAAAAAAGGGATAAAGCTTTTCTCTGGAATTGGTCTGCAATTCTAAAAGCGTAACCTAGTTGACACATGGAGGCCTATCAAAAAAATTCTCAATCGAACCACCTTGCCATCTAATGTTGGAGTGGATTGAACTCAGGACATAACATGAGCAGACTCTAGGAATGTGTTGGGCAGCTACGTCACGGTTACCAAATCCATGAGGAGAAAAAAAACCGTTGAAGCTCAACTCCTGGGATTTGTAGAGCTAACAATAAAACAACAAATGGGCATTTAAAACACCATGGTGAGTGACGGAATCTGTATATTTGGTTGTAGGTGATATTTTAACTGGTTTGAGTAAAACATCTAGATGTACTTCGATCGACGCTCAACAAGTTAGCAAGTTAGTCTAATTAGTCTAGCTACTGTTAGCTCTGAGTCGTATCTTGAACCAGGCATGACAATGATGACCGTTATATTTTATAAATATTATAAGTAGATTAAACGTTACTTGTGTGCAGTGTGACAGACGTAACTAGATAGCACCACTGAAGAGTTGATAAGAACGAGCTTGAACTAACCAAACGATTAAATACTTTTTTTTAATCTAGCTAATAAATTTGCTAGTGGGTAAGGTACTGTAGTCAGTGATAGCCAGCCTGCAAAGACACTACTGCTTGTCTTTGTTTGGCAAGATTGAGCTTGTCCCAACTTGCAATTTAGCAAAACTACCCGACTCTACTGCAATAGCATTAGCTGCTATACAGTACAGCCTCGACAAAAGCTGCAGTGCCAATGCAGTGTGTTAAAAGCTATAAAGTGTGGCGTTAGCTAAGCTCTGTTCTCATTAAACATTTTACGTTGTTGTCCTACTGTTCGTACCAAGCCTCAACTTCTACAGTAGCTACTGTACTAGTACAGCTGATATAGCAAGTCCTCAATTTTACCCAGGAAAGTAATGCAGAGCTAGGCTAATCGTATGCCACTGCAATGGAACGGGCTGGAGGATGCTTCTGCTGGGCTTGGCTGATGTAGAGAGTCTAGCGTTAAGTGTAGTTGACGTTGTTTTACCTACAACATTTGGGCCATGTGTAGCTAGCCAGTTCATAGTCCAGGGCCAGATACATCAATCTGGGACGCCTGTTTGTATTTCCATGGTGATCGAGAAGACGCCCAACTGAGTTGTCGCACACCGTTGAAAGGGGCGGCACCAGTACAAGGAGACCGACTCGTTGTCGTTTCCCATCTATGAAGGCACAAAAAATCCAAGATGGTAAGGCGAACCAGGCTTCGAGGCGACATCTTCGAAATTAGGTAGATTACCGTCGAACCATGTTCACTGTTCGAAGTTTGTGCATAAACGTGCTGGTTATTTGATCTGATTGTTGATGCTTAATAGTAATTTTGGAACTAGAGGAATCCTTGCTGTTTTACCCTAGTACACTCTTTGTGCTGTTTAATGACTCTTTAATCATCGATTGTTATATGGTGCAGGCATGTAGCACACATTTAACATTTTATGTCTGTCTATGAAAATAACCCAGACTGTATTTTTCAGCCGTTTTACAACAACATATACTATCCCTATACGCGAGAGACCCAGGGGACTCACTCTTCAGCTGGCATCCCCTCCTTACTGAACTCCCCCCTGAGCCAGCCCTATACCAGCGGACCACCACCTCCCGTCATGTCCGCCTCTTCCTCCACCACCATTCCCCCCTTCAAGTTCCGGCAGCGGCGCGAGAGCGTGGACTGGCGTCGCGTCAGTGCCGTCGACGTGGACCTGGTGGCGAGCGAGCTGGACTTCCTCACGCTGCAGGAGCACATCCAGGGGGTGACCTTCTGCAGCGTGGAGGGCGAGCGCTGCCCGCGCTGCCAGAGCCCCGTGGACCCAGCCCTGCTCAAGCTCTTCAGGCTGGCCCAGCTCACTGTGGAGTACCTGCTGCACTCCCAGGAGGTCCTGACCCTCAGCCTGCAGGCGGCGGAGGAGAGGCTGAGGGCCGCGGGCCTCGACAGGGACCAGGTTCTGGCCCAGCAGCAGAAGCAGGCGGAGGAGATTACGGCTCTGAAAGCCGAGCTGAGGCACAGGAAGAAGATCATTAAGAGTCACCAGAACGTGCTCGCCTCGCGTCTCACCAACTGCCATAAGGTACTAAATGGTCCCCCCTCTCCAGGTTGTCTGTAGCCATTTCGGTTTTATTTCAGTAGGCACCCCACCCCCACGCCTCTTAAAGGCCCCCTCCCTCTCTGGCATTGTTCCCCAGGCTGGATTCAGAGCAGCTGTTCTCTTCATTTGTCAGTTTGATTAGAATGGGTGTATATGGGAAGGGGGATCATTTGTTTTCCTGCATTTCACTATGCTGTATTGGAAATAAGATTATTTGGTCAACACAAAATACGGTGCATATTATTGGCCGGCAAGTTCCAGAACTAGCGGCCTTGTTTTTTAGACGCGGGAAATAGGATTTGGAACTGAGCAGATGGTGTCAGCTGGGCAATAATGTTTTTTAATCCACTTACAAACGGGTGTTAAGAGCAGCCCTGAAGATGACTGATCCAACCATTTCCCCCACCCTCAAATATCCCCACGGTCAATTTGTAGACGAGTGTAATATTCTTTGCAACAACACTAACCTTTGTTTCGTTGTATTATGAAAAAGCAGACATAGCCTGTCATCCCTCTATGTTTGTAGTGAAAACAACCGGTCCTATTTTCTCCAAGTAGCCTACTGACTGGGCCCAGCTGTTGCCAAGGCAACATCTAGTGTTACATGTGACTGAGCTACATTGTTGCTAGGTGAAAGCCTTGCATGATAGCAGAAGGGGTGATGCTGTGTGAAGATCAAATATTGATAGATTAGCACATGCTCAGGATGGGTGACGGTGTGCTGTCCGTAGGTAAGCTTTTTATTGGTGAAGGGAAATTATTCACGTTTACGTAGTCCGAGCCTATTTTTCAGCCATCAACATTAGCTATTAGAGGTTCCTATAATAAGCTGTAAGATGACCTAACACCCCCCCCCCCCCCCCCCCCCATTTCTTACACATCAAAAAAGGATAATTAAGTCCACACTAGCACCCGAGGCTCTTTAAGAGAGCGGACATAATTCAATTTCATTGATCATTTCCTAACTTATTCCAGACCAGCAATGCGATTATGTCAAACAAGGAGCTCTTTTATAGCCGGTTTGCAGGGGAAAAGCATGCCTAAAGCACGGCCGAAAACCCAGACATGAGTGGATGTTTCTACAAGGTATCAGTGGCAATCTGGTTAAACTTGAATGAGGGCCCAGAAGACAGGCGGGCGGTGCGGCGGAGGTTAAATGTAGCGTGTGATGCGCCGCAGCGACAGTGTAATGCACTCAGCCACCGTCACTCCAACAGTGAGCTTGGCCGATCCGACACCAGCCAGAGGGTGGGAATCAACGTTATTCATGCTGTTCTGTCTCCTAGGAAACTCCCAGCACACAGCTCACAGATGTTTGTTTGGGCGTTAGCCTATTGCTCAAGACACATTTGATGTCAGTTGAAAGTTTGAAACCCCGTAGGCCCATGTCTCCTTTATTTGTTTAAATAGTAATTCTACATCAGAATCAGAATGGGTTTTATTCGCCATGAAAGTTTGCACAGACAAGGAATTTGCTTTGGCAGGAAGGTGTAAACATTAAACATATAGGAATCTAAAATTTAAATATGAGGACTAACTATACTAAGGGTACATAAAGAGCAATGGAATTAGATTAAAATAAACTATACAATAAAATATAAAATAAAATATAAGTTGCAGTAATTTACAATATAAAAATACTAATATTACAAAAAATACAAATGGTACAGGATTGTATTGTCCAGTGCAAAAAGCAGTGTTGTTTTAAGGGCATGAAGTCAGTGTGAACCCTTGGCCTTGTTGAAGAGGCCAACAGCGGAAGGGAAGAAACTGTTTTTGTGGCGTGGTATTGGTCCTGATGGACCGCAGCCTTCTGCCGGAGGGGAGTGACTGAAACAGGGAGTGACCAGGGTGGGAGGAGTCGGCCACAATCTTCCTCGCTCGCCTCAGGGTCCTCAAGGTGTGCAGGTCCTCGAGGGTAGGCAGATTGCAGCCAATCACCTTCTCAGCAGTGCAGATGATACGCTGCAGCCTGCTCTACATGATACTTGTTCTGTGAAGCTTACTAGGCTTACTTGTTTGTCATTGAATGTTTGTTGATTTCATGAATCAAATTGTAACAAAGTAGTCATGAATGTAAGTGGGAGACAATTACACATTTCTCATCGTATTTTCAACCCCTCTACTGTTGACCTTGCATGTTGACCTCAGTCAAATGGCTGAGTAGGGACACATGTTTGCCTCCACAAGCTGCAACTGTTGAGAGAATAACATGTGAATGCAGTTGTAATTAAGTTCTGTGTTCCTTTTGTGTTTTTCTTTTTCCAGTGTCAACATTGTGATAAAGCCTTCATGAATTCCTCCTTTCTGCAGAATCACATGCAACGTCGTCACCCAGAGGAGTATGACTCCCGTAAGTCCACAGCCCAGGCTTGATTGCCACTTTAGAAGGAGAGAAAGGGAGAGAGAGAAAGAATAAGAGAGGGAGAGAACTGTAGTTATAGGTCAGCCGGTCTGGTAAGTTGCTAGCGGTACAATCCAGTCTAAACAACCACGTCTGTTTTGCAGACCATCAAGGAGGGCCCGAACCTACCTCCGTAATGTTGAACAGTTGTGAAATGTGCTCAACATTTTGAAGCTAACTTTGTATTTGTTTGCCCTATGAAAGCTGTGGTATACAATTTCCTGTTTGAGGTTCTCATTTTTTTCAATCTCATATGTCATCATCTGTTGCAGAATGTAGGTCAGATAGTGAGAGGAAACATCAGATTACTTCACTCAAGGGGGAGGTTGTTAGCCTGAAGGAGGAGGTTATTAGCCTGAAGGAGGAGGTTAACCAGCAGCAACAAGCTCTGCGGGCCAAAACCACTCAGGTGAGAGACACATGGTCTAAAGCACATTGTATAGTAAACATTGGATGTCACGTAAGTCCCAGAATGTAAAGACATATGTACAGTTCTCAGACAGGACATCTGCAGGCCAGCTAAAAGTGTTTTTCTACTTTTTGACGACTGATTGTCTTTTACTATCAAAGGAGAAAGACCAACTGGCCATGCACGAGGAGCTGGAGAGATTGGACCGGAAACTCCAGGATACCACGGGTGGCATCAGGAGGGAGCTGGACATGTTCCACAGAAACAACGCTCAGGTTACCAATGGGCCGCTGGACATGGCAATGTGGCTCTGTTGTGCAAGATGTGATGATTCGACTGAGGTCTCTTTCTCCTCCAGCAGCTTCAGGTGGCCCGTCAGGAGCCTGACCTCAGTGTGGCTCCTCGCCAGGTAGAGAGAGACCACGACCAGGACAGAGCTCTCCACAGGCTGACACAACAGATCAAGCAACAGGTGTGCTAATTCATTCTAGTGATGTCATAGGCCGTAACTGTACTTAGGACCAGCATTAGAAACTCTGGGTGGTGATAAATCAAAATACAAATTGTTTACAGGACAAAAAATGGGAATCCGCGTTGCAGAAAATGAAAGCGGTCCACGAGAGTGAAACAGTCGAGGTCAGTCCTGATGTTAACGCGAAGGTGTCGCAATCAAAATATCAAACGCCGAGTTCTCTGCGTGATATGTGGTCCCTCCCCCCACCCCCCCCACCCCCCACCCCTCCCAGCTCCAGAGGGAGCTGAGCAGGATGCAGTCGTCGCTGTCGGAGCAGCAGGACCGGGGCCTGAGGCAGAGGGAGGAGATGAGCCAGCGGCTGCAGGAGAAGGAGCTCACCATCGTGGCTCAGAGGGAACAGGTGAGCGCCTCACACGCCCCTCTGGGGGAGGGAGGTGTGGGGTGCGAGGTGGGTGACACCAGACTTGAGTCGTGTGGCCTCTCTTGGTCACGATTACGTCATGTCGGGAGATGGACATCTGTAGATCGTTAATAATCACAACCGCGGTTTGATACAGATGCACAGGGCACAGCTAGATAATGGGATTATGTAATGTGGGCTATTTAAACATGCTAACAGAGGAAGGATATTTAGCTCATACGATTAACAGTTGAAGCATTAAGCAATTAACAACGTTAATTGTTAGGTATGTTAGGTATAGTGGTTAACAGGTATATTCTTCTTTCTAAAATCATGCCTTTGTTTTACAGATAAGGCACATTTCTTTGAATCCACCTACCAAAGTGGTTGAAGTTCCAGGTATGGAGTTTCCTTACATTGCACGTATGTTATTTGGTATCTATTTTCCTCTGAAGTGTCAATTATTATGCAGTAAATGGCTACCCTCTTTTTCTATGTTTCAGTGCTAGTCACTGCTCCAGCACCAGCACCTAAACCAAAAAGAGTGATGTCTGGTAAGTTATTAGAATAACATTGTTACCAAGGCACATGTCATGATGCTGGCCTAGTTTACCTCTTGCAATGAGAAATAATATATGTTGTCATAGTTGCATGCTTCGTGCTTGGAGTGCTCATTTCACACATCCACACATCCAGGCCAGAACGGCACAAAGTTAACTACCTAAGAAAAAAAAGGAACTCAGAGAGACACCAGCATTCCATCTCCCTTCCTCAAGTTCCCATCCCCCTAACTCCCACTCACCCTCTGACCTCCCTGTGCTGTCCAATCAGAGCAGCCTCCCATTGCTACTAAACTGGATCCAATAGAGGAGATGTCAGAGGAGGAGAAAGGTAAAATTGTGTGTGTGCATGGCAGCAGCGTCTTGTTGAATGCATGCTGCTCTGCATGGAGGTGTCGGCCTGGTCCGGTCTGTGAAGCCTGCCTTGTCAAATCAGCGAGCATTCGTGAAGTCGCCCATTTGATGGCAAACGCAACAAGAACGTGTCCCCTTCCGCCTGTCCCTCTACGGATGCTGTTACTGCCGCCCATGGCTGTGCAGGGAACACCCCGAGGGCATGGAAACCTGGGCAAGAAAAGACAAGCCGCAAACTCATCCCGTGACATCATCCTTTTCACGCTTGCCTGCCTCGTCAAAAAAAAAAAAAACAGAGGCCGACTAGTCTCAATCCTTTTTGCATAATATTTGAAAATGTGCTTGTGCAACTTGCATGGACAGTTAGATAGCTAGCCAGCGTTTGGATGTGCTGTGTGAACATCTCCAGTCAGTATTACTCCCAGATTCCCACATCCTTCGCTGAATTGTACACGTCACTCTTCCAGACTCCAGCAGCGTGTCCGGAAGGCCAGAGGTCATGAGGCCGGAGGCAAAGAAGCACGAGCAGAAACAGGAAGCCAGGAAGCAGGTGGCGGGCGCGACGACCCCGCGCGTGCTGAGGAAGATCCCCGACATCCAGAGGGAGCTGCGGCCCGCTCTGGAGCAGGCGCTCCTGGAAAAGCTGGAGACCCTGGGCGTCAGAGCGGTACGCACACAACCACACACAGCCCCTCTGGCCTCACCCCCCCCCCCTAAACACCACACCAGAAACACTCGAAACAACAGTTTTACCGTACATCAAGATCTCCCCCCCCCTCCCTCCATAAGCTACTGGGTATTTTTACATCAGGTTATCGTCACGCGTCTTTGCTTTGGAGAAACGGATGGGCTGACACCTCCGTCCTTTGACAGGGCCTGACTGGTCTGCGGAACAGGGAGTACAGCGACCTCGTGGCCAAGGTGCGCCTGGAGAGGGAGAGCGTCGCGAGGGACGTCCCCGACTACTGGCGCCACCGCAAGGACGTGGCCCACACCTTGGAGCGGAGACTGAAGGGAAAGAAGACGGGGGGGCAGCAGGCCAAACCCACGACCCCAACTCAAGGTACCAGGAACCACCACAAAGAAGTGTTTCTCGTGTCAAACCCGAAAGTGTTTCTTTTGTGTGCTGTTGGGTTGACCAGGGTCAGTATTGATATTTCTTGCGTGCTCTGTGGTTGCAGTTAGAATGTCAGCCAAATCTCTGTAAGCCTTCAGCCGTAAGCTGCTTTGAGAACATGAGTCATTTAATCACATCATGATCCGACTGTGGTGTCAGATGTTCTCAGACCAACTTAGCGGCTCATTTCTGTTGGTGTCGCGTGCGTGTTTGTCACCGCAGTGACTCAGAGCAGAGCGCGGTCCAGCAGCTTGCCCTCCAGGGTCACACAGGTGATGTCAGGGCCAGCGGCCAAGCAGGTGCAGCCCCCTCAGCCAGCCCCCCGGACCAAGACCAGCACCCTACCCAAGACCTCCACCCCCAGGTATGGCACCTTCACTTACCCAACTGTGACTTGGCACATGTTGCTTGACTCATTTTAAGGGGGAAGAAAAGTTCCTTCTTGTAGTCTGCATCTTGTCATTACTATTTTATTTAATCAATCGCTCAGTAATATGTGTGCCTGGAATGTAAGTTGTTTTTTGTTGTTGTTTGTTGATGTTTTGGGTACCGTCTCCCAAGAACACCTCCGTTTAGTTCAGACGAGGAGTCTGAAGACGAGGGGGAGACGGAGGAGGAGGAGGAGGAAGAGGAACAGCCTCAGAAACAGAGACAAGAACGAGGCCCTCAACACAAAGCCCCACCACCCAGGACACCGCAGCCCCAACCTAAACCGAGCCAGGGCAGGCCAACCCACACCAAGCCCATCCCCGCCAGGCCAAGCCATGCCAAGACGACTCGTAGCAACCTGAGCCAGACCCAGCCTCCACCGCCCAAAACCCAGCAGCAGCCAAGAGGCCCTGCGGTCAACAAAAACAAGACGACGGGCAAGACGGCCGTGACTGCGGTGGAGAGCGAGGGGGAGTGGACAGACGGGAGCGAGATGGAGGAGATCGACCTGCCGCAGCTCCAGAACTACACCGACCAAAATGGCAACGTGGGGAAAACGACAAACAGTAAGAACTCCCAAACGGATCCCGCTTCCTCTTTTTGACAGCAACAACCTGAATTAGATTAGACTTTATTTGTCATTGTGCAGTAAAACCATACAACGAAATGTACTTGTGCAGCCTCTAAAACGATACTCACTCAGGCGTAGACATGGATACACACTCACACAATAAATAAAATAAGAAAAATTGAAAGAACGTTCCCACATTCAAAGTATTCAGCTTTATGGTGGATATATATCGACTATTGACATCGGTTTTATTCAACTCCTGCCTGTCTCTCCAGGCAACCTTGTCAAGGGTCTGACAAAAAGCCTTGAGAAGCAGCTGGCTGACAGAGGACCAAAGAAGCCAGTAGGGGGAGTGAGCACACTGCCAGAGAGCAAAGATGTGGTACGGGAACTCAAGGTGAGAAACCCTGCCCCTCACGTCAACGCAGCAATGCCAGCTGTAGGCGACGGGTGTCTTTCATTTCTGTGTGACCTGATAAGCCAATCCGTGCTGAGGACAGCGACAGGAAATTGTTCTTGTACAATAATCTGATTTACATGTATGTGTTGAAGATAGCTGCACAGCAAAAAAACGAGGCTTCAGCTTGAATGTAGGCGAAGCCTTCAGATAGGGAGATCTGCTCAGAGAGGGCGATCTCCCAAGACGCACAGCAGAAGCCCGTGAAAGAGGACGCCGGAGGGAAACATGCTGATGTCTTCACCCTGCTGTAACCTGAGCCGCGGCCCTCACTCCCCCATCTCCCTCTCTTTGTGTGTGTGTGTGTTCTAGTACACTGAGATGGACGAGAGCAGCGAGGACTGGGACGTGTCCTCTCTGGAGGACCTGGCTCTTCCGGAAGGGTCCAAACCGGCGCCCGGCCCCGCTCCCGTGAGGAAGAGCCTGGACTCGTCCGGGACGAGCGTCTGGGGCACCTCCACCGGAAAGAGAGGTCAGCGCCTGTGCTCTGGATGTTGTTAAATGAGCTCACCACAGGAAAGGGTTCAACACTTGCACTCTTAAGAGTGTGTATGTGTGTGTATGCTGTCTAGTATTCATCTCTGGCTGTGTGTGTTTCCTCAGGTCTCAGTGAAACAGGAGGGAGCACCCTGAAGAGCAGCCTGGTTTCAGTCAGTGACTTCAGTGACACAGATGATATATAGCCATATAAATCAATCAAGCAATATATATATGCTTGACTGGTAGCATAGGTTTACAGGCCTCAGGCGCTAAAACAATATCTATAAAACGGCTTTTGAAATACAAAGAATGTCATGTTTTCCCCTATTGTTTAGTGATGAATTGTATATGTATCAAGGAACATGTCTACACTCCAATAATAAGGATGTTTTCCTCTGCTCAGGACCCCATTGCAGTGCTAACTGACATGATAGTTATCCTCTGCCTTGTGCAGCTTTCAGTATTAAGTTTATATATATATAGAGTATAACTGTTGTTATTTTTTACGTTTGGATTTTGCATTCAAGTGAGGTACCTTTTCCTGTGGTACTGTACGTGGTAGTGTGTTGTCAGTTTTGTACTTGAGATTTGAAACGAAATTCAGTTGTTTTTATGAATGAAAATATTTATACAAGCAGCAAAACGAATCGTATGGATTCACAATATCAGTACTGTTGTCACTTACTAAATAAACACACTAGTTTACAGTTGTTTTCTCCTATCCAGATACAAAATTCATCTCAGGCCATCACAGATCACACAAAGTCATCTCTGCCAAAGGACCTAATGGTTCTAGTGTTTCCACTTCTCCTGCTGTCTCTGCTCCCCGGGTACAGAGGTGGCATCATGGGGACTCTTGACAGGGCCGGCTTCATGTATGTGCGCCTGGTACCCACGGTCCGAGCTGTGGCGTACGTAGCAGGCCTGCGGGCCTTTTTGTTGGAACTGCGAATTCAGAGCATGTGAAAGACGTGTTATGATGGTAAGGTTAAACATACAGTTGACCTCAGGTCGAGAGGACCCCGTCGTACACAGAGGAAGCGGGAAGTCTTACGTGAGGTGGAGACCTTCCCTCCCAGAGAAGTAACTCATGACAGCCCCCCCAGAAATGAGCAGCAAAGACCCTCCCCAGCCAATGAACACGGCTGCTCCGATTTCGTATCTGGAGGAAGGAAGCAAGAACAGCCAAGTGAGTTTCACACGAAACAACATGATCTTTTGTTGGTTCAGTTTCCACGACGACAACATCGACATACTTCTGTCCATGGAAAGTTGGATCCACAAACTCTCTCCGGATCTTGTTACCCCACAATGAGTAGGTGATTAGACCACAGAACCCTGGCAAGCAAAACACGCTTTTGTAATGTCGATCCACACTCAATTAGCTCAACAAAAGAATTTCACATTCCAGCCCACATTTAACAATGTACACACACACACACACACACGGTTCCACAAAGTCCCTCTCCTTAGTAAACAGGTCTCACCGGACACGACGTAGGTTATGGCACCCGTGAAGGTCACCCTGGCGTTGGCGATCTCTGACCCCCCTATCTTGGTGCACTTCATGCCCACCAGAGTGAGGACGGCGGCGAAGAAGCCGGTGATGACGGAGCAGACGGCCAGAGCCCTGCACACGTGGAGGAACACTGAGACAAACCAGACCAGACCTCGGTCAAATGAGCGACAACCACAACAGGATGGGATCGTATTCAATCGTCAGATGACGATAAAAGGGACTTTACATTTAGTCATTTAGCAGACGCTCTTATCCAGAGCGACTTACATTAAGTACAGGGACATTCCCCCCGAGGCAAGTAGGGTGAAGTGCCGTGCCCAAGGACACAACGTCATCTGGCACGGCCGGGAATCGAACTGGCAACCTTCTGATTACAAGCCCGCTTCCCTAACCGCTCAGCCACCGGACTTAAAACAGACTCAACCCAACCATCCCCTCATCTCACCTAGTCCTACTGAACCGATATGAAAAAGGACAAAATCAAGCTTACCTGGCAACCCCATCAAGGAGGGGTATTCTTTGCAGTCAGAGACACCCGTGGTGTCGGAGACACAGTCCTTCCAGAGGTTGGAGTAGTAGTTGACAGTGGTGAGGACGATGGTGCCCACCTCTGAGAAGGTCCAGTACTCCGTGGGCAGGGTGGAGCACACTAGAATCCACCCAGACAGACAGGAGACGAAGCAGCTAATCTCCATGTACATCACCACCGTCCGGTACTTCATGGTGCCAAGCTTGAGCTCACCCCAGAGGCTCCGAGGCCTGGAAAGCAGGTGAGAAGCACAAGATGTGAGTTTAAGTGCTGGCTTAAAACAGGATGAACTGTAAGTAAGAGTCGGGTCCTATCTGCCGTGAGTGAGGTCTGGTTTGCACAACACTGTCCTACGGGTTCCTGGTGGCTGGTTGTGGATACCTGAGCCTTGATTTCGCTTATCTCACAGGTCATCACACAGGGCTTTGCTCAGTAAGCATCCTCTCTATTCCCATGATTCAGGGGGAGATAGTTTCAGGGTGCGGCCTTGTGCAGCTCCCAGTCTCCTGTCCACACTCACATAGTGGTTTGACTTGGAACAGCCCTCATAGTCGTTTTTCTCAGAACACAGTGTGACAAAATGATGCGGTGTAACTTAACTTGTCACTGGCTGTGACAAACTTTATTGAGCTGATCTGGGAAACCATTTGTGCTCTTAAATCAGAGCAATGTAGATTTGACTAAAGAAGATCTTTAATTTAACCCTTGTGCTGCCTTCGGGTCACATGACCCAAAGGTTCATAACGAACCATCGTTGTGTTTACCCAATTTTACCCAATACAAAAACAAATAAAAATAATTTTCTTTTAACCTTTGCAATGTGGGAGGTCTGAGACAGCCCGACGGTTAAAAGAAAATGCTTCACTTTGTTTTTGTATGCGGTAAAGTTGTCGCAATATGACGGTGGGTCACAATGACTGATGATAACACAAGGGTTAATCAGTTTTAAGTCATACACCTATTCAAAATGGCTGTCACCTTGTGTGGTGTTGCCTGATGTTATTGTGTAGGTGGTATTATAGTAACTTTAAGAGGATAATATCACCAAGCATATTAGACAATCATAACCATATCATCTGGCATCATTTTGCTGAGGTGGAACTTGTTTGGACATTCTGGTCTCCATGACGGTAAACAGTGTTTTGGATGTTTGTCCCATCCCTTCTTCGTCCTCAAAGGCAGGCAGAGAGATGAGGGTGTCTGGTCTGAATGGAGGTTAGCTTTAATGTAGTGCATTTCAAATTTGGTAGCTTATTTTAGTTGAGTGCCTGAGACGTGATGCTGTATAAAGGAAGCATCAAAAGAGCACTTTTCACACATGCCCCATTACCTCTCTAAGAGCCGTGTATAAGCAAACTAAGACATGTAGAAAGGTTTTTTTATTTATTATTATTTTAGTACAAATACAGATACTGAGGATTACAGAAAGTCCCATTGAACAGTGTTAGTCAAATACATTTCTTCATGACATGAATCTGAATTTGAATCAGATAAAACATTTACCATCTCAACCTCAAATAAAACCGAATCATTTTAACAGGAATTCCTGAGTAAGGATATGACCTTAGTATCAGACAGAACAATCTCTTCACTGAAGGGCATCCACTATTCAACCACCTGTCTTCATTACTACAATATCTATACATAACCCGATTGTACACACAGGCATTTGTCTCCCTAGGATGGTCACTGGTGCTATTATGTTCACTCACTGAGCCTGAGGCCCATCGCCGACGAGAGGAAATTACATCTGACCCTGACAGGTCAGATATAGGAGTTCTTTATGAATTGTCCTTTCTCGCTCCTCCTCGACGCATCGGACAAAGAAGACACTGATCTGCTGCTGCTTCTCGACCGGGAGCGCTCCGACCCACTCGACCCGAGCGTGCGACTTGACCCCGAAGACCTTTCGGACCGCCCCGAACTGGACGACCGTCCAGGAGACGGCCGGGCGGATGCCGAGGAGATGGCTGAGACATTGGAGAGGGCGGACTTTGAAGACAACTCGGACACGGTGGAAACTTTGGTCTTGGAGGTGATCACGGACACAGAGGACAGTGACTTTGCTTCCTCTGGAAGCGCAGGAGGGACCCTGACCCTGGAAAAATAGAGCGAAACAACAGTACACGGCCCTCCAATCGACCATACTACCATGGTGGTCCATGGATTTCAAGTGTATGTATAGTGTGTATGAATTTTCATAGCATGTCAATGTCTGTACTCACGGCTCATCGTCACAGAGCACCTTGCACACCGAGACCAGGTAGAACGTCCCCCCGGTGGACTGAAATGCTGACCCCACCCAGCCAAGAAACAGAGGAGTCCCCAGATCATACCTGTGTGAGAGATCGAGCCTGTGAGAGGCGGGAAAAGGGGAAAGAGAGAAATAGGGAGACAAAGACAAGGGAAATACCCAACAGAGGGAGAGAGCGAGAGGGGGAAGGTTGTGTACTTACTGTAATCCATCCAGACCAGGGTTATAGTATTCCCCAGAGACGTATATTGCGTAGACAGCATATCCAAACGTGGACAGAATTCCTACAATGAAGCACAATGGAGTCAGCAACAGCCCATCTCCCATTAAGAAGCAACAGCTTCACACTGGCCAGTGGACACATAGCGACAGAGAGAGATGTTGTTTACCACTGGTGATGTGACAGAATCCTCCGAAGAAGATCTTCTTGTGCTTGGACTTGTCTTTGCCCCCGATGAAGGTGCACTCCATTCCGATGAGGCTCACCACAAAGCCCAGCATTCCTACTACCAGAGCCGCCATCAGCAGGCCACGCACGACCTGGACATGGTCTGGGGTTCACAGCACAAAGCAAAACATGGCTTAGACCTCACACGAGAGCTCAGTGTCATGATTGAGAAACGGGGCCTATTTTCCTAGGTATGTTCCAACCACAAACAGCATTAGGTGGGTCATCCCAACGTGCCGTACCCACCCTCCACAGACCAGAGCACAGGGAAGTCGTAGCAGTTGGAGACGGAGGTAGAATCTGTGAAACAGGACCTCCACAGACTGGACCAGTACCAGGCCACCTTTATGATTGAAGAGCCGCCCATGCCCCCGATGGAAGCGATCTTCCAGCCCTCCATCGCCATGGAGCACGCCACGAAGATCCAGCCCAGCACCGCCATCAGGAAGCCCCAAATCTGCATCACGCGGATCTTCATCCTCGAGTCTGCCTATCCGGTCTAGATTGAACCGACTCTGATTTTTTGGTGTCCGTCTCCTCTCACTCTGAATGCGATCTTTTCTCTGACTTCCTTCCCCGAATCCTCTCTTTTAGTTGTCTTTCAGACAGTTCTCGCTGTGTCTCCAGTTAAACTGTCAGGTCTCTGACAGTCTCTGGGATGAAAACATGCTGATCTCAGGTAGTTTAACGAATAAGGCAGAGGAGTGCTACAGAGACAGTTTTTCTGTGATGTCACTTCCCTCATGCTTCTCCGGGGTTTGGACACGGGTGAGAGTCAGCTGGCTGTCAGGTTCCCAGAACCACCTGCAGAAGGTGTTGAGTTTGTGTTGCTTCAAAATGCTCACCTCAGCACAGCAGCTCAGATTTGCTCAGCTGTCATCTCCACCTATGTCCTATATTTTAATGTTTTGTGAGGGATAATAAAAACTATTAACCCTCGTGCTGCCTTCGGGTCACATGACCCAAAGGTTCATAACGAACCATCGTTGTGTTTACCCAATTTTACCCAATACAAAAACAAATTAAAATAATTTTCTTTTAACCTTTGCAATGTGGGGGGTCTGAGACAGCCCAACGGTTAAAAGAAAATGCTTCACTTTGTCTTTGTATGCGGTAAATCTGTCGCAATACGACGGTGGGTCACAATGACTGATGGGTCAGAATGACCCGAAGATAACACAAGGGTTAACATGATTATAGTTGTGTAAAGAGTGAAAAGTATCATAGCATAAAGGTTTAGCATCTACAAATAACCCTTGATATTTCATCATTCACCTATTTTTTTATTAGTTTTTTCATAATAAATATAGTTGCAGAAACTATTTGAACCTTTAACCTTTCTGTTATATATAGTATTTGCTGGAAAAACACTTTTTTTGTAGGTAAAGAGGAACTCATTACACAACTTGCAGCATCAAAGTATGTTGACATTGCCCCCGGATGTGCCAGGTCATAGGGGCTGGGTGTATGTGTCCTAATTAAAACATGCGCTGAGGTAATGACAGTTAAATCCATGGCTCTGGTGTTATTAGTTCCATGGGGAGTGATGGATTTTCTTGTGACGAGTGAAGATGAGAAGGGTCGTCTTTGTTTGAAGTTTCCTCAGCTTACTGGCAAAGTTATTGGCAAAGTGGACCAAATAAGTACAGTGAATTCTGAAATGGCGGCAGAGTTGTGAGTCAGGGAGGCCTATGAGGTGAGTCTAGCTAGCTGGCTGTGTCATGGCTTTTATTAGTTAAGGGATAAGAGAGACAGAACAATAGAAGGGTTATGTGTGTTAGCCTGCAGGGCCCCACCTCATTAAGGTGTAATATGAAGGTATAATGCTAAAATACCTGCTGCATAAGCCCTGAAGTATTGATGGTCTTGGTTGATGCTGATAGTAATAATATTCTCTACTGTTTTTGTTTGTTTAAAAACAGAGATGTAACTGATGCCAATGGATAGAATAAAGGGACCTCAAAACATTTCAACTGTAATAGAAAATGAGAACACAATATTTGACAAGGAAGGCTAAAGTGGAGACATTGACATTGCCCTCTGGTGGTGGTGAAGCACCCATGCAACGCAAATCATGTATTCCATGGTAAACTGTCAACACACGTTCGATTTTTTGCCATTTCAAGTTCAATTTTGAAAGTGCATTGTATCATCATTATTGCATGTAGTGTCATTGCACAGAGTTAGTACAGTTAGGTCCATAAGTATTTGGACATTGACACAATTTTCATCATTTTGTCTCTGTATACCACCACAATGGATTTGAAATGAAACAATCAAGGTGTGCTTTAAGTGCAGACTTTCAGCTTTAATTTCAGGGTATTTACATCCAAATCAGGTGAACGGTGTAGGAATTACAACACATTTTATATGTGCCCCCCCCCCCTTTTTAAGGGACCAAAAATAATTGGACAAACTAACATAATCATAAATCTAATTGTCACTTTTAACCCTCGTGCTGCCTTCGGGTCACATGACCCAAAGGTTCATAACGAACCATCGTTGTGTTTACCCAATTTTACCCAATACAAAAACTAATAAAAATAATTTTATTTTAACCTTCGCAATGTGGGGGGTCTGAGACAGCCCAACGGTTAAAAGAAAATGCTTCACTTTGTTTTTGTATGCGGTAAAGTTGTCGCAATACGACGGTGGGTCACAATGACTGATGGGTCAGAACGACCCAAAGATAACACAAGGGTTAATACTTGGTTGAAAATCCTTTGCAGTCAATGACAGCCTGAAGTCTGGAACCCATAGACATCACCAGACGCTGGGTTTCGTCCCTGGTGATGCTCTGCCAGGCCTCTACTGCAACTGTCTTCAGTTCCTGCTTGTTCTTGGGGCATTTTCCCTTCAGTTTTGTCTTTAGCAAGTGAAATGCATGCTCAATTGGATTTAGGTCAGGTGATTGACTTGGCCATTGCAGATTATTCCACTTCTTTGCCTTAAAAAACTCTTTGGTTGCTTTCGCAGTATGCTTCGGGTCATTGTCCATCTGCACTGTGAAGCGCCGTCCTATGAGTTCTGAAGCATTTGGCTGAATCTGAGCAGATAATATTGCCCGAAACACTTCAGAATTCATCCTACTGCTTTTGTCAGCAGTCACATCATCGATAAATACAAGGGAACCAGTTCCATTGGCAGCCATACATGCCCACGCCATAACACTACCTCCACCATGCTTCACTGATGAGGTGGTATGCTTTGGATCATGAGCAGTTCCTTCCCTTCTCCATACTCTTCTCTTCCCATCATTCTGGTACAAGTTGATCTTGGTCTCATCTGTCCATAGGATGTTGTTCCAGAACTGTACAGGCTAATTTAGATGTTTTTTGGCAAACTCTAATCTGGTCTTCCTGTTTTTGAGACTCACCAATGGTTTACATCTTGTGGTGAACCCTCTGTATTTACTCTGGTGAAATCTTCTCTTAATTGTTGACTTTGACACAGATACGCCTACCTCCTGGAGAGTGTTCTTGATCTGGCCAACTGTTGTGAAGGGGTTTTTCTTCACCAGGGAAAGAATTCTTCTGTCATCCACCACAGTTGTTTTCCGTGGTCTTCCGGGTCTTTTGTTGTTGCTGAGCTCACCAGTGCGTTCTTTCTTTTTAAGAATGTACCAAACAGTTGATTTGGCCACACCTAATGTTTTTGCTATCTCTCTGATAGGTTTGTTTTGATTTTTCAGTCTAACGATGGCTTGCTTCACTGGTGGTGACAGCTCTTTGGACTTCATATTGAGAGTTGACAGCAACAGATTCCAAACACAAATATCATACTTGAAATTAACTCTAGACCTTTTATCTGCTCCTTGTCAATGAAATAACGAACTCCCTTTATGAGGGAATAACATACACCTGGCCATGGAACAGCTGAGCAGCCAATTGTCCAATTACTTTTGGTCCCTTAAAAAGGGGGGGGCCACATATAAAATGTATTGTAATTCCTACACCGTTCACCTGATTTGGATGTAAATACCCTGAAATTAAAGCTGAAAGTCTGCACTTAAAGCACATCTTGATTGTTTCATTTCAAATCCATTGTGGTGGTATACAGAGCCAAAATGATGAAAATTGTGTCAATGTCCAAATACTTATGGACCTAACTGTATATCAATTCGACGGACAATGTCATTGTGTTCATTCTCTTTTCAGCCAGAAATACTTTTCAAACATCACCAACACACGAAGGCAGAGGTGAGTGAGATGCTGTGCTTGTTCACCAGACCCCTGACAGTACAGAAGCTCATATCCCGGGGCCGCCTCTCTCTTCCTGTCAGCTGGGCTGAGATCCCTCTGCCCCTAAGGCTGATTTGCATAAAAGGGTTAAGGTTTCCATTGATCAGTAGGTGGAGATGGACAGCACGGAGAGGGGGAGAACTTCCGATCTCATTTCCAAGATAGAAGAGGCATGTCTGCCGTTGATTCTTGCATCTGTGTTCGGTCTAGACAGCTGAGGCCCTTCTCTGTCAGTGGAGGTGCTCCATCTTTCAGTGCGGGGCATATTGCAAAGGTACGACAACTTCCCGATGGTGCACAATGATGTCTATTGACTCAACTCCTTCCTCTCTTTTCCTGAGGATATCTGAGACTCGAGTCCCTGTCGGTTAACAACACGGACTGTTGAAGGAGCGCTGAACTTCAGGGTGTGTAATTAAGTGATACATTCACCAATTCCAGGGTATTACATGAAACTGTTTATTTACAGAATGTCTTATAGAAATGTTTCATGTTCACTAATTACAAAGGATTTTTGTCAGTCTACTGTCTCTTCTAACGCTAAGTATTGCTGTAAAACAGTCATTAAACAGATAGACTACAGGTTGTGAGAGACTAAATGTTCAGTAGAGCTGCGCCCTCAGTATGAACCTGTGCGGTTGTGTCTTGTCATGATCAACATTAGACCCCTTATGAGTCACACGCAGTCAACAACATGAGACTTGGACATCTCCCAGTTTTACAAGGTGACCGGGCAAGGGTGTACCATGCCAAACAGAATTTCCTGTTCTCCGAGGAAACAAACTTATCTGATGTATTTTGTTTATAGCCCACTGACTGGATACCCACTGACATATTACATAATCTGATTGATTTAACAGCTTGCCTGTTTCACCCACACAATTGGAGAAATGGCAGAATAAAAATGCCAAACCAACATTATGGAACAATTCTTCATCCGAAAATCTTAAAAACATTGTCAGACGTAGGCGTTCCTCCCAAACTGTCTGGAGGGTTCAGCAGTGTCCCTCGGCTCTTTCTGGAAACCGTTACCAGATTTTCTGTGTTGGTTGCGTGTGTTTACCAATGATGCAGCCCCGCTGTAGGAGTACTCTGCCTGGCTAAAGGGGACAGAAAGAAAGAGAGTTATGAACATTTTATTGACAACACATTTATTTATGTTTACAAAAACCCTATTCTCTTTCCCTGAATGCAGGTCAAGTTTGTGTTGGGCTGCAATTATAAAAGAAATGTCCAGACATAGGTCATGCGTAGTCATTGTTATGGAAGAATTCTTCCAACCCCCTCGAGGTTTAGTGCCCCCTCACTCAAGGTGACTTACACGTAAATACACAGATACCAGACACAAACAAAGGTGACATTCAGTTATCACAGTACATGTGTCATTTGCCCTTATCATCACAAGACAAGATGTTAAGAGTTGTCGCTGGGTATTTTCAATTGGAAATAAGTTCATCGCAGTTTGAATGAAATTGCAGAAAGGAATTATGGAAGGTCAGGTTTCATAATGAACATTTTCATATCTGACAATCGGATAAAGATATAGATCACATGATGAATAGCCATTGAGGTAAAGTACAGTTCAAAAACAGCTTGCCTGAAGCCTTCTGTTAGTGAGAGACAGAAAATGAGACCTCCCAGTACACACAACACAGAGCCGGCCCAGCCGATGAAGAGCGCTGCCCCCAGTTCAAACCTAGCAGAGAAATGACACAAGCAACATGTTTGAATTGGAGTTCATCCATTTCATTCGTTTGAACTTGTTCATCAGCAGAGTTGACATCAGGTGGAACGCTTACTTCTGGGCAACAAAAAGTGGGTCAAAGAACTCGGTTGTGATCCTGTGTGCATAAAGGGAGCATGCAGTCAGAGAGCAGAGGCCTGCAGAGAACAGAGACACAAACTTCTTTAAAAGTCACACGCTTTAACTGACCCAAACATCTCTCCCCAAAAATGACCTCAAGAGTCCAATGAGACGCTCGCATGCATTTTGGACGTCACTAAACTTCGAGACGCTCTCTATAAGCACAGCAATGTTTACCATTGAGGATGAAGTGGAGGCCTGAGAGGCCAGTGAGCTTGGCTTTAGTGGTCTCTGATCCCCCAATCTTGGTGCACTTCATCCCCACCAGGGCTAGGATGGCCCCAAAGAAGCCCAGGCACACGGACGCAATCATGAGCCCCCGACAGACCTGGATGTACGCTGGGTGTGCGTTTCATGTTTGTGAGACAGAAGGGGTAAGGGGCAGGAGGGAACGTCAGTCATCACTCATGAATGTTTCATCACCCCATGAAAATGTTTGACTTTCTTGCAAACAGGCACTAGAAAAGCCTTTTTATGAATCCCCCTCACCAAATACTGGCTTTTGTAGTATTTGTTTTGGTGCTTGTAGTCTTTAGGCCGAAAAAGGATTGGTGCTACTAAGTTCCCAATGCTCTTTTTTTCCACGCGAGTTATTGATTTCAAGAGATCAGGTACTGAAGACATTAAATGTGAGGCAGAGACATCACACACACATATTGTGTTATCAATATGACATCTGCATTACATACATACATACATACATACATATCACATATATCACCTGTAACACACACATGCTAACACACTTACACACATGAAGATCACGCACAATAACTTAATGAATGAATTAGTCAATTTACTTAAACTGACCGTCCAGTGCCAGCATGGAAGGAAAGTCTTTGCAGTTAGAAACTCCCGTAGAATCAGTGACGCACGTCTTCCACAGATTAGACCAGAAGGTTGCCGTAGTGATGACAGTCCCATCCACAGAGGACACCTTCCAGTAGTCAATAGGCAGAGTAGATGACACCAGGATCCAGCCAGATATGGTCAGGAGAAAAGCAACAATTTCTGTTGCCATATTGCTCATTTTTCCCGTCGTTTTTATTCTAGACAGGACTATGTCGGGCCGGCTGGCAGTGAGACTCAAATGTAGCAGTTGTGGTAGATGGAGAAGTGTGGGAAGTTGGCTGGAGTCTATTGTTTAGCTGAGGAGACAGTCCAGGATGAGGGGTAGAGTGAGTCAGTGGTTCCAAATCTGCTCGACTTGTTTGCACTCAACAGGGAGGGCTCTGTGCTCAAGCATATGCACCTCCACCTGGGGGCCCACCCCTAGGATACACATCATTTCTGGACACTGACACACACGCACTTGTGAACACGTCACTCTTCAGTTGTAATTTCCCGTTAAAGTCACTAACTGGATCTAACAAGATTTTATATGTATGTAAAAGAACAGGGAGAACAAAGACTTTCAACAAACACTCAAAGTTCAGTGACTGCAAAGGATTGCAGAGCAGAGATGCACTGGTATACACACTTTTATCCTGGTGGTACATTGA
Source organism: Osmerus eperlanus (assembly GCF_963692335.1). Classification (NCBI taxonomy): domain Eukaryota; kingdom Metazoa; phylum Chordata; class Actinopteri; order Osmeriformes; family Osmeridae; genus Osmerus; species Osmerus eperlanus. Next base: position 9,525,797 of record NC_085038.1, read on the forward strand.
GCCATGGATTTATTGTATTAGAGACCCACCTAGTGGCAGAACAGGAGTAAATCTGCTTAGAGGCCCTTGACCCCTGGACAGAGCCTTGTTTAGAGTATGCTCATGTACAGATTGGGAAGTAATGTCAGAACTCAAATACTGAGGATCCGTGAAAAGGACCATGTTAAAGAAAAGGTCTAGTTCTAATTTTTAATTAAATTGTAAATGTATTTACAATTAGAATTATGGGTAAACTATTGTACAAGCTTCATTTATACAGTCGTGTCCATTTATACAGATTCTTTTATTTGTCAAAAACACTTGAGACAGAGATGTGCACAATGCTTTGGTTATTAAAAGGTCACCATCTAGAAAATCAAAACTAGGGTTTCCATCCTGCTTCCTGTGTGACCCTCTCGGTTCCCTTGAGGTCAATGAGCGAGGGTGCTGAGAGCCACTGCTCTTTTACAGCAAAGGTTAAAAGAGTCTTCTCACTTACTCTTGTTTGGTTCCTTAGATATTGCTTCTGGCTGAGAGGCTGTTTGGCATATAGAGGAATGGGGAGTGTGGGAGAGTTGGCAGGCCCCATATTGTGGAGATGTGCTCTAGTTTCTCCTGTGTGTTTACACTTTAGACCCATGAGTCAGGGTCCGAGAAATTAACATTCAGTCAGGCAGGGAACTTTGTGTACAAGTAGATGCACATAGGTTACTGTTTATGGGAGAGATGGTGGTGTTTGAAATGTTCAGAACACCTCACACCTATCCTCTAATTTCTGGCAAATAAACGATTTTCTTTAAGAATAGAGCACACGGTGAGTTCTTTAAGTAATCAAACTGAATCAACTGAAGAGGACACAGGTCTGAATAATACCTGGCGGAAGAACTGTTGAACATGACCTGCAGTTTCACATTTAAAGAAACACAAGCATATTTGAGGACTATTGTCATACTTCTCCAGGTGTACTTCTCCAGATACAATCAAATAATTAGAATGAAGTCAGTCAATGTATCTGGAGAGGGAGTTTCCCCCAACAAAAGGTTTTGAGGAAGGAATATAGGGTTCCTGTGGGACTCAATAAACAAAGACCAAGAGTAAAGACATGGTGTGCTCCTTCAAACCTCCTGAGTGCAGCTTGGTCATCTGGGTGTGCTTTGGAAGGAGCTGTTGCCCAGCAATCCAGGGCTCCATCGACTAAAGAGTGGCTGCAGCCATGGCAACAGTACAGCATCCCACCCAAGAGGCCTGAGCTAGAGGAGAGGACGACAAAATGATCATGAACACGGAATGACTCATCATCGACCTTATGTCCAACTGAGAAGTATATAAAAAAATTGTTACAAATAAAAAGTCTTTACATCTTTATGGGTTTTATATAAGCCGCAATGAGTGTGGCCAGGTTTTGACTGGTCAAGTAACTTTTGTAGCTTGTTGAAGAGTAGTTGGCATGACTTTATTACCTGTATTATGGGTGGAATCCCTAAATAAATAACTAGTGTACATTTTTAGTTTAACTAGTAACATGTCTAGACTCCGAAGTCCACTCTTCCATCTAAAAGTTTTTATGTGACAGGTAAATCATTTCAGATATTTTGGACATTTTGATACCACACTCAGCATCTTATTTAATGTAGAATCTCACAGTTTGTAATCGCGCAATTTGGTCTATCCTGTTCTTATACTGTTATGTATTCTGTGTTCTGAAAATGAGAGAAAGGCAGACACTTTCCCTGTCTTCCCTGTACAAGTCTACTCCTCTCCCCCGTCCATGTGTAAAGTAAAGTTGTGAAAGGTAGCATGTTAGAAGGAGGAGTCTTTCACCAAACTTGGAGTGGGTCATAGGGCCTTCACAGTAGGCTCACAGCTTTCTTGTTATCTTTGTGAGGCAGTGAGAGGAACTGAAGAGTATGCAGGGTTTGGGTTAAAAATAACATCTTTTGAGTAGTGTAGACCGAATGATATACAAAAACTTTAAAATAGTATGGATACACGGTTTTGAAGTAGAAATCTTGGTGTTGCCAATAGTAAAATACAAATACTTAAAAAGTAGGGATGATTTTCTGTGGTTGGAGCACTCAACTGACTACTTCCAAGTGGATTCACAGAGCACTTTACCCATAGCATGTACCAGATGGTGCTCATGGTGCCTATTTGCTCATTAATGTGAGAAACACAAATATCATCATGACACAGGCACAGCAACTAACAGTGTGGTAGGGTTTAATTGATATTGTCTTAAGTTAATTAAAAAAATTAATTATAATGTATATGAACACTGCATGAGGTACATGTAATGGTTTAAATAGTCACATAAACATGGCAAAGGATATAAATATCCAGAACATTGCTACATAAATCAAAAACATAGATTAACTTTTAGATCATAATATGTAATAATAAATTAATCATGTACAGTGTAATTTTCGGGTTTCTAGTATCCCAGAGTTGCTGTGAAAGTACCAAGTCAATGAAGGGAATAGTTAAGTACAAGTTCAGGACAAAATCAACGTATTTATTCCATATGTAAGGTGCAGGTGTCTGATACACTCAAGTTGAGTATCTCAGAAGACTGGACAATGAATACAGGAAATCAAGGGAGTTAAATAGTATCCAATACGGGAGGATACGAGACGATTAGCATAGCCTTCACAAGCACAGAAATAGGACACTGCATGCTAGATAGCTTTTGTTTAGGTCTTTAGATAGGGCTCCTAGAAATGGCCTTGATGTTCCTTCTATTTTCCTCGTTCAAAGGTGCATGGCATTATACACTTTGGTAATATTGTGACCTCTGACCTACACTAGTGTCACAGGCCTTTCCTAGTCGCACCATACAAAGAACTAACTTATGACTATGCAGGCATAAGAAAACAGCATAATGACAGTTTATCAATCGACGAGGTGTAAATTATCACCTGATAATGGTCAATGCGGAGGCGTCAGGTGGCTGAGCGGTTAGGGAATCGGCCTAGTTATCAGAAGGTTGCTGGTTCGATTCCCCGGCCATGCGAAATGATGGTGTGTCCTTGGGCAAGGCACTTCACCCTACTTGCCTCAGGGGAATGTCCTTGTACTTACTGTAAGTTGCTCTGGATAAGAGCGTCTGCTAAATGACTAAATGTCTAAATGTAAATCAATGATACAAGAAACATAATTAATAGCATATTTCTCTCCTGGACACAACCAAGGGTTATGTTCTCATGAGCTTAATATAGCAGGGTATCGATCAAACATTTCTATATTCAGAGCATTTTAAACAAGGCCATAGCCATGGAGTCAACATTGGGGGGGACAAATGATAATGATATGATAATTTCAGACAGCGTGCGTGGTTGCCTGTCGTAGCGTAGCACATTTATATTTTTATATCAATATATTGGGGGGACATTTTGACCAGATATGAATATTGAGGGGGATGTGTCCCCCCCAATATGTATTATGATTACGGTCTTGATTTCAAACAGTATAAAATTAATAAAGTAATCATTATCTTTAATTATTGTTAACTGATCTGTGGTTAAGGACAGACCTCTTCAGGTGTAACACATGGTTGGTACTGTTAGGATTACAGTTAAACTAAAATCAAGTAAGTTTGTAATATGGACTGGCATAACCATTGACAGACACAATCAGATGCTTAATCAATGATTCAGTGGCCAATAAAGGCAATAGCCAATAGGATACTCTTTCCTGTTATGACTATCAGCTTTCACACGCCCAGTTGCACAGGGGTAAGTGCCTCGAGCCTATCACAGCTCAAACGGGGTAGTGGCACCCCACGCACAAGTGCTGGGACCAAGCTGTAGGAAATTACACCAAGCAACGTGGAACGGCGGTCTTTCTGACGCACAGCAGTAATACATGTGCGTACATCAAAGTTACACAACAGCTTTAGAATTGTCAGTTTTCGAAGGAAAAATAACTGTTGCAGGCCTGACAGCGCTACTTGGAAACCCCCCTGGAGTCAGGACATCATGGAACCTAAAGAACCTAAAGATCCCAAAAACAATCCTTCGGCAACAGCTAATCTTTTCTCGCAGGTATTCTTCTGGTAAGTATCAATAGACTCCCGGCAATCTAATAACTTCGGCATGTCCAAACGAGACACGCTAAACATTGCATTCAACATGACTTGTTATATGAAAACTAAACTTAGTTTAAGTCGGCATGAGCTAATTTGAATCACGGTGGTAAACTGCGGGAAAAAACAACAACCCAAAAAGCTGTGAACAGGTCTAATATTATTGGGAAGAGGCCAAAGCCAGACAAAACCCGCTTAAAAAAACAATTTGTTCCGGGAAGTGGCGGAGCACAGCTTTAAGGACAGTCCTGGAAGTAAGATAGCCTACGGCTGGTATAAGATCCTATTGCACAGTTCTTGAATATAAAGTTATCTACATCAACTAAATTTTACATCTCTTTGTTTTCTCTCAGTTGGCTTAATCCTTTATTTCGGATTGGATACAAGAGGAAGCTTGAGGAAGATGACATGTACAGAGTGCTTCCAGAGGATGGATCTGAGAGATTGGGAGAGGAAATGCAGAGGTTTGATAACCCAGAAATATATTGAATCTATTTACATACTCTGACCACACTTTGTGTTCAGTTCTATTACATCTGTAGGGCACTGAGAGGGGTTTTGTTGATAGAGGAAATCCTTGATTACTAACTTGTCATGGTTAACTGCAACAATATTAGACTTTTCCACCAATATGTATCAGATACCTTGAGAGGTTTGGCACTTGAAAAAAGTTGTGTGTTTGATAAGATAACTGGTGGTACAAGCTGTGTGTTCAGTCACTTCTTGCCACTCAAACAGTTTTGGTAATGCTGACAGTTTTATCTTCAATAGGCTCTGGGAACATGAGGTGCAGATTTCTGCAAAAGAGCTTCGAAAACCAAAACTCACTAAGGTCATCATCAAAGGCTACTGGAAAACCTATGCAGTATTGGGGTTATTCACCCTTTTTGAGGTTTGTAGAAAGTATGCAGTATGTTTAAAAAAAAAAAAAAAAATATGCATCATTATGATGCCACATGATCACAGCTTTTTCTTTTGCCCCAATCAACAGGAGACGATAAAAGTGATCCAGCCGGTCTTTTTGGGAAAGCTGATCCAGTACTTTGAGCATTATGACCCAGATGACATGAATGGACTGTATGAGGTGATAGGTTATGCTGCAGGTATATCCCTCTCCACCATCTGCCTGACAGTAACGCAGCACCTCTACTACTATCACGTCCAGAGAGAAGGCATGAAGATCAGAGTGGCCATGTGTCACATGATCTACAAGAAGGTCCGTATAAGATTTGGCTTTTGTGCTGGGTGAGTCACAACTCAGGCTGACTGACTGATGTAAGTGTGGATTGATGTATGGATCAAGATAACGGCACAGTTGATTGATTAACCCTTTTTATAATGAATGTTCCATCCTCCCAGGCTATCCGTCTCAGCAGTGCAGCCATGACAAAGACCACCACGGGCCAAATTGTCAATCTCCTTTCGAATGACGTCAACAGATTTGACGAGGTATGTGCAGACATCCTTTTGAACTGCAAGACACAGACTGCTCCTTGGCATTAACCACTGAACTACTCAGAACTGTGCCCTCTGGTACTTTGTGTGCCGCACTTGTTGTATCTGTAGGTCTGAATGAGTGAAGACGCATGCTTCCCCTTGTATGTATGGTGCAAATAGTTAGTAAGCAAGTCCCCCCCCCCCCAAATTGGCAGTCTTTCTCACACTCAAGGGTGGTTTAAAATGGCATAAGCTGAATCAAGCTGCTGCCTGGCTCGATCCCTGGTTGATCCCTGTACGTCATTCAAGTTTTGTTGGAATCAGTTTGTCGACACCCAGGGAAAATATTTTTTTGTCTGGTACTTGGCAGTAACCTGTTAAAAACAGGTTGAGAAAAGGTTGGGAGGTCTAGGTAATTGCTCGCTGTTTCTCTCTTTGGCAGACAAAGTGATGACTTACTGTGAGTCTCACACCTGTGTAGTTCCCTCAACCTTTCAGTGAACCATATCACACGAGAGGGATGATTCTGTGTTACTGCTGAATATCAGCACGGCTGCCATTCAGTCAGTCATAGTCAGAGGCCACAGGCCAAGTAGGTTTGAGGCTGCGGGCCAACTAGGTATGAGGCCACAGGCCAAGTAACTGTTTACACAACAGTACTACAAGCTTCATTAGTTCACAAGGCAATAAACAGAGAATGATGAGCCTTTTTTATCATTTATTTGGCTCTGGAAACAAATCGTTCCACCAGTGGACTTTTGCCAAGTAGCACATAAACACACTCCTGCACAGTGACTTATGGTTGTTAATATAAGCGGAGTGATGCATGTTTAAAGTCCCGGTGCTGTCAGTGCTAAATATCAGCCCTCATGGAAGGCCCCATGTCCAATCAAACTACTTGGTCAAAACGGTTGTACTGTGATGTATACATACTGGGTGTTCTCCCCCCAAAATGCCAGTGAGCTGAGCCACTTCCTTTCTCCCTGGTTACAGGTGACACTTTTCCTGCATTTCCTGTGGGTGGGGCCTCTGCAGGCAGCTGCTGTCATCTGGTTGCTGTGGGGGGAGATCGGCCCGTCGTGCCTCGCTGGAATGGCCTTGCTCGTCTTCCTCATGCCACTGCAGACGATGTTTGGGAGACTGTTCTCTAAGTTTAGGTAAGACATGTAGCCGCGCGCACACGCAAGGTGACTGAGGGAGACCGTTGAACAGGGAGCCCGAGCACGAGTGATGAAAGACTATCGTAAAGTCTTGTAATATTTGTTTTCCACTGAAATGGTTATTTCTCAACACTATAACTCAATTACATGTGTTTTCTAGTGCATGTAGCAGTACAGAAGATTGAATGTCAAAGTTGCGCTCCAAGCAAATAGTTCAGTGATGAGCCTTTTCTACCACAGGAGTCAAACCGCTGTCCTCACAGACAACAGGATCCGCACCATGAATGAGGTGGTGTCTGGAATCAGGATCATCAAGATGTACGCGTGGGAGAAGCCCTTCTCAGCACTGGTCCATGAAGTCAGGAGGTAACACAATCAAATGATGTTGAAAACAAAGAGATATGTGATATCTCTATCTCATATAGCCTGGTCCTACCAGACTCGCGAACATTTCATTTGTACAGAGAGTCTGGGCTCGCTCCATTGACAAGCATTAACTTCCTTGAAGGCGGGCCACTCTGAAATGTAAAACTATTGGATCTGCCAAGAGCCACTCTGGATCGGCCATAACCAATCCCTAGCGTTCGCCTTAGCCAACTCCTTCACCACTAACGGAGATAGCTGGAAAATCTAACTTTTCTTGAACCCGTGGGGGAGGAGGTCCACAACATCATGGCCACCAAGAAAACTCAGCAAAGATTGTTCTTGCTCCGGCTTTAACTTCTGGATATTCGGCAGCGTTGCCACAACAGACTGAATGGCTTCACTCGCATCTTTCTCCGCCACCATTACGGAAATACAACTCAAACTAGCGCTCAACATCATCAGTCTCAGCCACTCCCTCTGTTCGCTGATTGGACCGGTAAAAAGTTGATCGGAAACATCAGACTAATATACCGAAGACCCAGACGGAGTACTGAAGGAAAATGAAAATTGAGTGGAAGTACGTAGGAGCCGAGCTATATCTCATATACACATACATAGATATAGAGATAGATAGATATAGCTCCTTCAGCACACTTATGTGGCTGGCTGGTGTCATGTTAAAAGGGGCTCTGTTTTATTACATTTCTTAAGGATTTGAAACTTTTACCTCAAAGATGTTACTCTGTTGCTTGACCTACATGCTACAAAGTCTCATGATGCATCTTAGCCACAGGCCTTAGCCACTTCTCATTTGAGTAAACAAAGCAGAAGCGGCCAGGAATTGTACTGTAGCATTCCCTAATTCTCAAGCAGCATGACACAGCGTTCATGTTCCTGTTCATGTTCATGAGTACAGAATGAATGAATGTTCTTCACAAGGACATCACTCCCATTTATCTGCTTTCAATCTGCAAGGGCCATCTTGCGTACATGGTTGTCAAAACGGTTTAATGTAAGATCCACATCCAATCAACTCCACGCATGGCCAGTTGACCAATGAAGCTGGAGTCCCGAGGCACCTGGTGTCAACGTGCTAACACCACCTCCCCCCCTTCTCTCTGTCAAATGTACACTACTACCCAACCACTGGGTCATCCTCTTATCACATAGGGATAACAACCTGCTTTAGGTTCCCAATAATAATAAGCTCAACTGCATAGGTTTTATCAATTTTATTGGCTACATTCGGAGTGACAGGATGTTACTGCCACTGAATTGAAGGTGTCCGAGGGGTCTGTTTGGACAGCTCTTCTGTGTAATAATAGTGGGGAGCCCCCCCCCCCCCCCCTCTGTGTTCCTCTTCTGCTGTTTACAACTTGTCTTAGGGCCAAGATGAGGAGATAAGCAGTCAGGGGTGACATGAGGACAAGCTCTCTTCAAGCTCGCTTTCTTCTAAAGAAAGCTCGCTTTCTTCTAAAGAAAGCGAGCTTTAGAAGAAATTCTTTAGAAGTCAGTTAGGTTATACCTGTGGGAGTAGGCTTAAGAAGTGGTTTGAGAAAGTACAATTAGTATTCATTTCTATTATTTTTAGTTTAAATGTTTTTCAGAATCACATCAAGAGAGAGTCCACCTCAAGAGTAGGATTCCTAAATCATTGTTGCCGTAGTGTTTTGGTTAAGTGTGGCCTGTTTTTAATAGCCTCTCCCTCCTCGTCTCCACAGAAAGGAAATCTCAAAGATCATGAGCAGCTCCTACCTGCGAGGTCTCAACATGGCCTCCTTCTTTGCGGCCAGTAAGGTCATCGTCTTTGTGACCTTCACCGTCTACGTTCTCCTGGGGAACCCCATCTCAGCCAGCCGGGTGTTTGTTGCCGTGGGGCTGTACAGCGCCATCAGATTGACCGTCACCTTCTTCTTCCCCTACGCCATCGAGAGGCTCTCTGAGGCCCTGGTCAGCGTTTGCAGGATACAGGTACGGTGGAGGTCTGAGGAAGCACGAGGCTGCTGGAAGTCAAACAGAGAAGGCAGGCAACTACATGTGATGGCTGATGTCGACCCAACATAGCTAAAAACGCCTGAAATAATGCTTGAGGACGATACCTATTTAATTGTTATTCCCCCCCCCCCCCCACTGTGGATGTCTGAAATATAGCGCTTATAAAGAAGATTTGTCTGGTTAAAGTGTACTACATGATTTAATTAGTAAGTATATGTGTATCCAAGCCAAGACTTGTTGTTGTGCAAGCCTTGCCTGCACATGTAAAAAAACTTACCGCAGGTGTTATCTCCCTGGTTAATTTTAGACAGAAGTGTGTGGCGGCCAATGTGAAACACAAGACCTCGATTACATACGGGGTCATTTTTCACGTTTCCACTCACCGGAATCCCAGTCTGCTGAGTCATTATGAGTTACAACCTTTATCACCTGGTCACAATAGCTGGGGTTGTTTGCACTCAGATTTGTGATTTAATAAGGAAAATAGATTAGCGGGTTCAGACTGACGCAGGGTTACTGGACAACAAGCTTGTGAGGCCTCCCTGTAGTTTTCTATGTCTATAAAAGCTATAATATAATACTATGGATTCCATTGTTAATTGGAACCGTGTGAATGTACCCCTGCAGAATTTCCTCCTGTTGGATGAGATCAGAAGCACCAGCAGCAGCCTAGAAGTCCCTCTGGAGGACAAGCTGGAGGCCTCTGTGGAGGTCCAGGACCTCATCTGCTACTGGGACAAGGTGAGTGTTCAGAGTAGTTAGTTTTGTCGATTCAGAATGGGAACCCAAACATCAAACCAATGCACCCAGTGATTAGCCCATAAGGGAAAAGCCTACTCATCGACATAAGCGTTTGTTCCAAAAACCTCTACCACATCCGAGGAACAAGCACCAGCATGTTGGTTTTCAACAGAACGTTTATGGCAGATGACCTCAACAGGGCAATTCAGATTTCTTTAGAATTGGTGTGTTATGCAATATTGAACTGTTCCCGTGTTTTTAACTGTCTTTCTTCTGCAGAGTCTGGATGCCCCGTCTCTTCTGAACGTCTCCCTCACAGTGACGTCAGAACAGCTCCTGGCTGTCATTGGGCCTGTTGGAGCTGGAAAGGTCAGAGGTCATAGGAGCCTACTGTTGTCAACTGGGCCCTCGTATCTGTGACTGACTAACTATTTTGTGCACAAGCTCACTTACTACATTTCCAACAGTCGTCTTTGCTCAGCTCCATCCTTGGAGAGCTGCCTCATGACAAGGGGGTGCTGAAGGTCAGAGGTCAGCTGGCCTACGCTTGCCAGCAGCCCTGGGTGTTCCCTGGAACCATCCGAAGCAACATCCTGTTTGGGAAAGAGTTCCACCCCCAGAAGTACGAGAAGGTTCTGGGAGCCTGCGCCCTCAAGAGAGTGAGACAAACGCACACCTTTTAGCTTTTCATTTGAGCCCATCTTCACACGGGATTCTGTTCACATATGTCCAGATCACCCTATAAGATCAAATGGAGAAAACAGAGGGAAAAATTGATAATAAAATGAATTACCACATTATATGCACCTGAGAATTCACTTCAGAACTTCTTTCACCTACAGAGTACAAAGAGGTGCATTTGGGCCGATCCGCTATGTTAACTGTCCAGAAGAAAGGGATCGCTACCCTATTTACAGTGACAGACCATTCAGTCCTTTCTCAGAAGATTGTGGCAATGGTGTCCAGCTGGGTTACTTGATTCAATGACGAACCCTTTGGGTCAGCATAAATCCACTTCCTCAACTGGTGGTAGACTGTCATCTTTCGCACACTCTGTATTCTGCCGTTCCACATCTCTAACAGTTGCCATTGTAGAGAAAATCACTCTGCTTGTAGTCCTGCTCAGTTCCTGAGGTTCGCACGGTGTCAGTAATCTGTATGGGGTAATCACTGACCGTATGAGTTCATAACTGTTTACACAGTCTCTTCCTTTGGCACTTTGTTCCATGCATGCATTTGCTGTAAAGTATATAAAAAATGTGTGGCAACTGTTAATAGCGTATGACTGGTGACCTTCCCCATCCCACTCAACTGTAATGGCTCACAGTAGCTTCTGCTGCTGGTGAAGCACCTGTGTGAAGCCCTCTGCTCAGTTCCCTGTTCTGTGTGTCCAGGACATGGAGCTGCTGCCAGACGGAGACCTGACTCTGATCGGGGACCGAGGAGCCACCCTCAGCGGGGGACAGAAGGCTCGAGTCAACCTGGCCAGGTAGGAGGAGAGAGACCTTCTGTTCCTGTAGGTTATGGATGTCACCTCCTAGATGTCACCAGTAATGCACACCAACCCTGATGTGAGATGGTGTGTCTGTGTTTGTCAGGGCTGCGTACCAGGACGCTGACATCTACCTGCTGGATGACCCTCTGAGTGCTGTGGATGCAGAGGTCGGGAGACACCTGTTTGAACAGTGAGTCTGACCTACTGACAAGCCCCAACACATGGTGATGAGGAGCCTTCACCAGAACTGATACCTGGACTATACAAATAAACTAGTCTCAAGTTTCCCATTTACAACAATGCAGCCCAAAGTTTAAAGACGCTTTCTTGTAAGCTGCACCATCTTATCAGGGTAGCTTTTCAAACCTTATCAGCTGACCAGGGGCCAGTTCCATAAAGGCCTGGGGTTAAAGTCCCAAACCTTACTTGAATTAGCATTAACAAGGAAGTTGGGGCTAAAGCGGTTCCATAAAGACCAATTCTAGTTCACACAATCCCAGATAAGTGTGTGTGCAGCCATTCTTAAGCAGCCAGAGAGGTAGAACATGGATCCACCAAGGCAAAACGCAATGTTCACGACCATTTGACTTCTTCCTGGAAGAACGTTTTCTTTAAGCCGCGTTCTAACACCTCATCCACCACCGCCGTCTATCAAAATAAAATGACGCGCCATGATTGACATGGAGGATAGGCTACGTAGGTCGAGGTCTTTTTTTATAGGACTTTATTGATTTAAAAAAACATGCACCCTCTGAACACGTCTAAATGGACTTTTTTGACACATTATCCAGTAGCCTAACTTTACGTTTTTGTGTCGGGAAAATGGAGGATGGATGGAATTAGGCTTGTTTTGCAATTGTAGGCTACTGTATGTAGCTATGATAATTATACAGGGATCATTTAGATTGAGTATAGCATCAGCCTAAACATTTGATATTATAAACTACCATATCCATTTGTTTAAAGTAGCTAGGTTTGTATCCTTCTGAAATCATGGTTTATGCATTACATTTATTTCTTTAAGTTGATTTTCTATAAATGTAATTATTGAACTGAGGGGTAAATGAATAAAGGCATGCCAGAAAGTCTGTGGTGAACCATCGTTTTCCCATTGGGTCAGTGTTTCAGGAACTTTTGGTAAAGCAACAACACGCGCTAGGCCTGACCGTTAACCTGCCCCGTACTAGGCTAGTTTCACAGCTTAAGTTGCTATAGTCACTGTTTGAACTACGTTGAGCTGGCTTTATGGAACCAAATGAACTGGAAATGAGTCTGACTAACTGACATAAGTCTGGCTTATTTGGTAAACTCGATTCATTGAACCGGACCCTGGAGCTTGATTTAAATCCAATATTTATGGTATCCAGCACTTTTCTGGAGCCTGATAATGCACTGTATCTTCAAGTGCAAGCACTTGAAAGTGTTTACTAAAACATTCTACTGAAGGGATTGGTACCATGGTCGTGCTACTGCATGTTCTGGACCACCATTGTTCTAGTAAGGTACCATAAATCAGTCTGTTCTAGCTTGTTCCTAGGTCCGGTCTCACCGGCCTTTGTCGCGTTCATGATTGATCTCAGTGACCAGCAGGGAACCCTACCAGCGTTCTGGATTAAGGCCCAAGAGGTCTGCTTTGAAGGCAGCCCAGAGAGGCATGGGTTTGTTGGGGGGGAGAGAGAATCAGGAAAGGGGTGTAGTGCTACCTCAGACAATGGGAGCGCGCCACGCTCTGCACTTTTCCTGTGATGTAAGTTGGACCACCCTTTGTTTTACGTGACCTTCTGCACAGAGCAAGAAGGGAAGCATCATGAAACATTCCTACTGTCATACTTTGAAAACATTCATTCTTAGAGGGAAAGCTGCCTTGATTTACACTTTATTTATAAGATCCTCTTGTTTTGGGCCCCTTTATTATTATTATTATTATTCCACTGCAAATATTCTGGGGCCGTATTCACACTTACCAGTAAGTTCTCCTAAATACCAGTAAAAGTTCTTAGCTAAGAGTGACAAGAGTCAACTTGTACTAAGGAATCTTAAGATAAGACAAAGGGCAGGGTTGACCTTGTTGACATGGATGATGTAAACTGGCTTACTAACTTCCCACAGTGATTGGCTAATAGGGTATTGATCTCTGTCAATTATCTCATCATAGAAGTATTGTAGAACAAGGTATTATGTTGCAATTATGTACGTTAAAAAATGTTGCCATGTTCAATTGCAGGTTGTCACTAATTAAACAAGCATGTTTAGCTAATGGTCAGCCTCTTACATGTGCATCTCGTAAACAAATGGCGAATATGCATAAAGGCAGCCATATGAATTGTTGATGTGGGGTCTGCAGAGGGCATATTGTTTGATGCAATGTGATGTGTTCTACTGACGGATGGCTGAGATATATCAAGTTCGTCGTGTACACTACTTGTGCTGTGGCCGAGTAGAGTTGTCAACCTTAATCTCCGGTGTTACTGAGTTGTTTCTATAATTGACTGCATCCTTTTTTGTTTTTTTTAAGCTCATTGTCTCAATGTTTGAAAAAAATTACGTTCCAAGGTGAAATGCCAGCAACAGACATTTGTAGGACTGTTTGTGATTTGGTCTTGGTGACTTACGAGTCCTCTTGACGACCCCTAACTTTTCACAGATCTAAGAGCTGGTTTTAGCTCTAAAACTGTGTGAAATACTCTTAAGAGTAAAAAAAATGGAGTCCTAAAATTAGGACTGACACACCCACTATTTTTAAGAGTTTCTCCTAAATCGGCAAGTTAGGAGCAGCTTTTAGACCAATTTTGATCCTTCTGGACAGGACACCGAAGTATGTATGTTTAGGGTGTTTTTAACAATGTAGACGGAACTTGCCTATATTGTGGCAGAAAAGGTTACTGATTGTCTTTTGGGGTGCCTTGTCCTTCCAGGTGTATCTGTGGTTTGCTGAAGCATAAACCTCGTATACTGGTGACTCACCAGCTGCAGTACCTGAAAGCAGCAAACCAGATCCTCGTCCTGAAAGAGGTGTGTGTCACGGCATTCCATTCCACACATACTGTTCTTTATTTTTCACATGAAAAGAGAATTTAATAACGTTATCTCTTGACTGCGGTATCCGGAAGCTGAGTTGTTTTTCCACTTGTCTTCTACTTAGCCTCAGTACATACTCTAAATGCCCCTCCTGTACCAGCGCTTGTAAGCGGCAGTTGGAGGGGTACGATCCTTACTAGCTTTGAATTGAAAACATACAAACATACACTCGTAATGTGTATTTGTGTGTGCCAGGGTCACATGGTGGCGCGGGGGACCTACAATGAGCTGCAGTCCTCTGGTCTGGACTTCACCTCCCTGCTGAAGAAGGATGAGGAAGAGGAGGAGCAACCAGGGACGGAGACCAGCAGCCAGTCACCACGAAGACGTGCCCTCTCCCAGAATTCTTTGCGCTCCCAAACATCTTCACTTCACTCAGCAAAAGAAGGGGATGAGGATTTGCCGGTGGGTGCACAGTTTTACCTTTTAGTGCTGCTTCCAATAGTTTTAATTTGGGATTTATACATGCTAATTTTGTCCACAAGAGGGCAGTGTTCACAAACCTTAAATACAGATTCCGTTCAGCGCATTGGTTTATATTCATCCAATATCCCATGTTCCAGATTATATCAAGTCAGTTTGTAAAGTTTATGGAAGTTCAACTTGTATCCATTTCCATGAAGCGGTAGTTCCAAGCTATTATGCAGAACATTCCTGATCAATGAAATGCGCCATGCTGAACGTAGGCACCCTAAGAGTTCTCCATAATGTATTGGAGCTGTGACACTGGATGTGTATGTTTCAAGAGTGTTGGGACTACGTGTTCGGCGTGAGCTCGGACTGGATGTGGGTGTTTGTTTTTAAGAGGGTGTTGGGGACTGTGTGCCACACAGGCTGAGCATGTCCAGAACATGTCAGAGGAGAGCAGTTCCGAGGGCACCATAGGTATCGGCCTCTACATGAAGTACCTGAGGGCAGGAGCCAGCGTCCTGCTGCTCGTCGTGGTGTTCATAGTCCTCATCCTGGCTCAGGTATGCAGCTGTCGTCTTCACTCAACTGAACGCCGTTTGACCTCGCAGCCTGTTTCCTGAAGTCTCTTAGCATTACCTTAGCATTACCTTCTATCTCACTGAGTTGAAAATTGAATGACACTTTGTTGCCCGAGGCATGGCGCCTAGCATCTCCTTTCAGTGTGATGGTAAATGGAAGGGTGAACATGAGGCAGCTAATGAATTGAGATTGTAGTTGGTGGTAGTAGTTTGTATAACATGTGAATCCCTGTTAACAACAGAACTAGATTGTTCTGTAATGTAGTACTTTTGTTTTGTGCACAGGCAACATATATTCTGCAGGATTGGTGGCTGGCATATTGGTAAGAGACATGGCATAGTCACTACTTTATCTTCAAATAATGTGGTTTCTGAGAATAACATCTTGGGTTTCCTACAACCACATCTTTGTATTTTAGTCAAAAATGCTCAGATATGTGCTGTGGTGGACATTCTTACAGGGCCGGGGAACAGGAGAAGCTCAATTCCAACACCACCATCGTACTGAATGGCCACAACGTTACCCAAGAGCTGAACCTAGATTTCTACCTCGGAATTTATGCAGGTAAGACATGAGATTTGGGTGGAACGTTGTTTTGCAATGTCTTATTTGGGGCATGATGTTAAGAACTTTGCCAAACTGTGTTCAGGTTTGACTGGAGCCACTGTCGTCTTTGGCTTTGTGAGGAGTCTTATGCTTTTCAACGTTTTGGTGAGATGTGCTCAGACGCTCCACAACCGCATGTTCAACGCCATACTGCGGACACACGTGCGCTTCTTTGACGTCAACCCAATTGGTGAGCAAAGATGTTAACGTTGGGTGAGATGCCCAGACAGAATTTCTTAATGTACTTTGGCTGCGTAAGAAGAGTTGTTGCCAAAAAGTGTCAATGAGCAGCAAGTAGGGAAAGTCTAAAGTCTTCAACTCATGGTCTGCTCTCGTCTCAGGGAGGGTTCTAAACAGGTTCTCCAAGGACATCGGCCAGCTGGATGCCTCCCTACCCTGGACCTTTTCAGACTTCTGGCAGGTAAGGAACTCGTCCCAGAAGGGGTGGGACAAAGGAGCTACAATGTGGTCCAAACCTGTGGCATATGCTTAGTCAGCCTCTGTTAAGACGGAAGCTATGTACCGATATGCCACCTGTGCTGTGTTTTGCCAGAGCTTTCTGCAGATCATCGGCGTGATCGCCGTGGCGGCCTCCGTCATACCCTGGGTCCTCATTCCTGTGGTGCCGCTGGTCCTCGCCTTCCTGTTCCTGCGACGCTACTTCCTACAGACTTCCAGGAACGTTAAACGCCTCGAATCCACCAGTGAGTTTTCCCACACCCATGTGCACACAAGCTCGCCACATACTGAAAACCCCCACTCAAAAAAGTGCTCCTGGACACTTGTGTGTTCCATGTATTTGCTCAAACTGTGTTCGCTGTAGACATTGTTGTTGTTCGTGTCTTCTGTAGCTCGGAGTCCAGTGTTTTCCCACCTGTCCTCGTCCCTCCAAGGCTTGTGGACGATCCGAGCCTTCAAAGCAGAGGAGAGGTTCCAGAACGCCTTCGACGCACACCAGGACCTGCACTCAGGTTGGACATGAATACAACTACAATACCACCCCTATCATTCCAACAGTCTACCATAAACACGAGAAAATCCGTCTTGAGTCATTTAGCAGACGCTCTTATCCAGAGCGACTTACAGTAAGTACAGGGACATTCCCCCGAGGCAAGTATGGTGAAGTGCCTTGCCCAAGGACACAACGTAATTTCGCACTGCCGGGGAATCGAACCAGCAACCTTCTGATTACTAGCCCGATTCTCTAACCGCTCAGCCACCTGACTCCCTTTCTCCTCAGTCATCTTGCGTTGTTGACTGCAGAATGGATGGCACGACTGACTTGTCTCCTGTGCTCCTCAGAGGCCTGGTTCCTGTTCCTGACCACCTCTCGCTGGTTCGCCATCCGCCTCGACACCATCTGCTCCATCTTCGTCACTGTCACCGTCTTTGGCTGCATTTTGCTCCGGGACCGTAAGAGACACTTGACAGAAGAACACTGAGAGGGAACACACTGCCAATAGTCAAGTAGAGCTACGTTTTAATGAAGGGGTGTTGTGTAACGGTTGTTCCTGTTAGAGCTGGAGGCCGGTGCTGTGGGCCTGGCCCTGTCCTACGCTGTGACCCTCATGGGGATGTTTCAGTGGGGGGTGAGACAGAGCGCTGAGGTGGAGAACATGGTGAGACCCTTGCATTCACGTGGCTTTTAAAAGAACTGGTTTAGCCCTTTGGTAGAATAGCGCTTTACTACAACAAAGGTTGTCTGAACTGGAAACTCTTGAGTCGTACCTTAATCCACATCTAGGTCAAATGAGTTATGATTTACTGAACTGCTGGAAAGGGTAGTTAAGGTCAGGGTAGTTGGTATAATAGTCTGTCTCCTCAGATGACGTCTGTTGAGAGAGTGTTGGAGTACACCGAGCTGGAGAGCGAAGCACCCTGGGAAACCCAGAAGCGTCCTCCCCCCGACTGGCCCAGCCAAGGCCTCATCAACTTTGACCGGGTCAGCTTCTCCTACAGCGCAGATGGACCACTGGTCCTGAAGGACATGAAGGCTGTTATCAGACCCAAAGAAAAGGTTTGTCCTCTGCTGACAGCCCTTTTTCCTCACGCCGGTGTGATGAACATGGCTGAAGTTGTTCCTCTCCTCGCTGTTCCTCAGGTTGGCATTGTGGGGAGGACGGGAGCAGGGAAGAGCTCCCTGGTCTCTGCTCTCTTCCGCCTGGCAGAGCCTGAGGGCAGGATCTACATAGACGGGGTTTTGACCTCTGAGATTGGCCTCCATGACCTGCGCCAGAAGATGTCCATCATTCCTCAGGTACCCTGGGAGGGCTAAATGATGTCCTGGTGGATACGTGTAGTGCACACTATCTGTCATGTATGTCTGGTGTCTCTGGATCCCTTTCAGCTTCAGTTTTGTAATGAAGCTGTTCACACCAGGTCCTGTTTGTTCCCACTAATGATCTGCAGGACCCAGTGCTGTTTACTGGCACCATGAGGAAGAACCTGGACCCCTTCGACCAGCACAGTGATGAAGACCTGTGGAACGCTCTGGATGAGGTACTGCTGCTTGGCTTCCTAGAACAGTATTACACACACCATGACACACTGCAGACCTCCTCCTGGTTAACACCATGGGTGTCTTGTCTCTCCAGGTCCAGCTCAAGTCTGCAGTGGAAGAGCTCCCCAACAAGATGGAGACGGTGCTAGCTGAGTCGGGCTCCAACTTCAGCGTGGGCCAGAGACAGCTGGTGTGTCTGGCCCGAGCCATCCTGAGGAAGAACCGCATCCTCGTCATCGATGAGGCCACAGCCAACGTGGACCCCAGGTAGCCAGCGGCCTGGCCCCACACACCTGACCTCCTCACTGGCATGTGGAGGAGCTCCCGTGTGTAGGTAGGCTCTGAGGAGGTGTCACCTGACTGGGTCTCCTGTCTGTGTGCTTGTGCTGTAGGACAGACGCGCTGATCCAGGAAACGATACGAGACAAGTTCAGAGACTGCACTGTGCTCACCATCGCCCACCGCCTCAACACCATCATAGACAGTGACCGCATACTGGTGAGGCCAAGTAGACGCAGGCACTTGTTGATTTCATGAATTTGTACATTTGTGTATGCTCCTCGGATTACGCCTCCCATAGTTTCCGTTGACTGACTTCCTTTGGGCGTACTGATAGGTTTTAGATGCGGGTCAGATCCATGCCTACGATGAGCCCTACACCCTGCTCCAGAACCCCAGCGGCATCTTGTACAAGATGGTTCAGCAGTCAGGAAAGATGGAGGCTTCTGATCTCCTGCAGTCAGCCAAACAGGTGAGTTCTCATTTCCACAGAACAATGGTGGCTGTTATACAAGACATATGAATACTTGATCAGTAACTTAGGTTCTGAGATTGTGGTCAAAACACTTGTTTGCCATGTGAAGCACTGCTGACATGTCACATCTGTTGTACATTCAGGCTTACCTGAGCAGGAGTCGTGCAGTTATGGCCAACGGAGGGGGCCACACAGGCTCATCTAATGGGAACCTGGTCATCTTTGAGACGGCTCTTTGACAGACTTGGAGATTGGGACTGCTCATCATTCACCTAGTGCCTCATGCAATGACTGCTGGGGCCTCCTCTGTGGAGAATCCTCAGCTCTTCACGTGCCTTAGTTTAACACCTGTACAACAGTTCACATGGAGCTGCTGTGGAACCTACCTGGAGCAGCATGGCTTCAGCATGACCTCACAGACCAGATGAAATGCGCAAGTTATTTTAAAGATTAATACATCTGAGGTCAAGTTTATGGTTGGATTGCACTGTCATTATCAAAGTCCAGCCAGTGACTAATTTCTTTTAAGCAGCTGAGGAATGTTTCCATGAACAATCGTAAGAATATTCTTAGACATTTGTTTGTACCATGGATGCCTTTATAGACATGTTTTGGGATTTTCCAAAACGGCTTGGGGGACAACTGATTTAGGATGGCCTAGTTCTGGATAATCCAGTAAATTAGTGAAACTTTGTAAAAACAAGTAATGCAAAACAGTCTATTGTACATAGAGCTATGTTAACAATTCATTGTTATTCATGTTTTAAAGATGACATTTCATGGAAGGCTTATTTGCATGATGTAAATGCATTCTTATTACCTTGTGTCAAGTTCCAGTTTGATAGTGTTTTGCTGTTTATTTCTAGTGTCAGTCTGATCAAGCAAACTATGTTGGCTCCATGGCCAGGTTAAAGAAACTGCATACTGTAAGTCACCAGTCCTGCAGATGCACTACAAAATTATCTGCACAACATTGACTTGAATGAGTATTCCATCAAGTGCTTTTATTTTTTCCTGACTTATTGGTCGTGTAGATTATATGCCACAAAATGTCATTTGACCAATTTGTCTTGTTTAAGTTGAAAATCTGTAATTACACAATTCAGAAAATCTTTGTCAAGTGATTGAAGACTAAGTATTGGAACCAATTTGTACACTAACCCTTAATGTTTGTTTCCTTACTATTTTGAGTCACCATATGGTTAACATACATGAAGAGCAGAAGGAAAAAGACTGACGTATTATGGAATCTGGACTGCTTCGTATAGTTAAATCCTAGTTTAGATATGAGCCAATGACAAAATAAATAAAAAAGATCCTGGAAAGTGGAATTGAAAATGAGTTAAGTTCATCACACCACAGAAATGTGTTTACTACCCATCCAAATTCAAATGAAAAAAAGACATGTTAAATTAGACTTTGAAATCGTAAGAAAATCAGCAGTCTTCTCTGCTTGAGACTGGGGAGGCGTGTCGCCTGAAAGAGCTGAAGCTCCGCCCACTCTAATTTAGCAACAACTAGCTAAATCAATTGCAGATATCAGAACAACCATACCTGCAGTCTCTGAGTTTTGTGTTAATTACTTTGTCTTTGCATCCTACCAGCTGAGTAACAGAATGCAACGTCTGTGATCTGACGTAGATCGGTCAGGTTTTGGCTCCGCCTATACAAAACCTGAGCTGAAAACGGAAGAGAAACTGTTCAATGGTCTAAGTTCACACATTTCAGTGCGACAAAGTTTTTTTGCGCTTTGCACATGCTTTCAGGAACTCATTTCACACAAATGTAAGTTCTAGCCAACAATACTGGACAAGTCATATTTCAATAACTCTGAAGAGCAACCACAATTATCTTGTAGGTCCCCCCATCACCCAGACTTATTGGGAATCCAATAGTGTCTTTCTATTTGTCGAAGAGTATTTTATGTAATCATCTTTCCTACTGTCCATGGGTTTCATTACAGAGACGTTTCAAAGAGGATCAAGCTGGCATTTGGTCCCACTCTGTTGGTCCCGTTTGGACTTCTATTGACCAGATACCTAAAGGGAAATATATCAATAAATAAAGTTAGTTAATTGTCTGTTGCCAAATATACCGTTCAGAGCTGGTACAATATCTGTGACAGTATATTTAACTATATCTCTAAATCTAAATTAATATCAAATGTTATTTGATATCTATAATATTTTTCAATATTTTGCTAATGCATGCTGTTCTGTGGTATTGTACGCTAGCAGTGCCTAGATAGCTAGTTCCCGATGTATTTTGCCACAAAAACATATTTCCTAAACCGTGCAACAGAACATTCTACAAAGTCATAGCAACGTACATTCTGACACCTTGTCTATTATTGAAAAAACTGAGGGACGAGTGGGAATAAAGAGTCTGCATGTGCTCGCCTCCAGGAGTGCTACAGCTTCCATCTTGCCTGTTTGTTGGACCATCTTGTAGAGAGCACCATCCTGGTTCTGGAGCAAGGTATAGGGATCATCAAACTCCACAATCACACCGTTGTCCAGGACCTGAAAGCAAGTCAGGGGGGTTATCTGGAGGCACCACGAACCATCTGACAACAAACCGTTCCTCTGCATGTACGACTCGGTTATTGTATTTTGTGCTTCTCAGTGACTTGATTATATTTAATTACAATGATGTAAAATGCTTGAGATGATGGCTGATGAATTGTGTGTCTGTCTCACCAGTATGCGGCCACTGTCTATGAAGGCGTGATCCGCATCTTTACAAATTCCCACAAAAATGAACTAATTGCGTCTACTTGGCCTCACCAGTATGCGGTCACTGTCTATGATGGTGTTGAGGCGGTGGGCGATGGTGAGCACAGTGCAGTCTCTGAACTTGTCTCGTATCGTTTCCTGGATCAGCGCGTCTGTCCTACAGCACAAGCACACAGACAGGAGACCCAGTCAGGTGACACCTCCTCAGAGCCTACCTACACACGGGAGCTCCTCCACATGCCAGTGAGGAGGTCAGGTGTGTGGGGCCAGGCCGCTGGCTACCTGGGGTCCACGTTGGCTGTGGCCTCATCGATGACGAGGATGCGGTTCTTCCTCAGGATGGCTCGGGCCAGACACACCAGCTGTCTCTGGCCCACGCTGAAGATGGACCCCGACTCAGCTAGCACCGTCTCCATCTTGTTGGGGAGCTCTTCCACTGCAGACTTGAGCTGGACCTGGAGAGACAAGACACCCATGGTGTTAACCAGGAGGAGGTCTGCAGTGTGTCATGGTGTGTGTAATACTGTTCTAGGAAGCCAAGCAGCAGTACCTCATCCAGAGCGTTCCACAGGTCTTCATCACTGTGCTGGTCGAAGGGGTCCAGGTTCTTCCTCATGGTGCCAGTAAACAGCACTGGGTCCTGCAGATCATTAGTGGGAACAAACAGGACCTGGTGTGAACAGCTTCATTACAAAACTGAAGCTGAAAGGGATCCAGAGACACCAGACATACATGACAGCTAGTGTGCACTACACGTATCCACCAGGACATCATTTAGCCCTCCCAGGGTACCTGAGGAATGATGGACATCTTCTGGCGCAGGTCATGGAGGCCAATCTCAGAGGTCAAAACCCCGTCTATGTAGATCCTGCCCTCAGGCTCTGCCTGGCGGAAGAGAGCAGAGACCAGGGAGCTCTTCCCTGCTCCCGTCCTCCCCACAATGCCAACCTGAGGAACAGCGAGGAGAGGAACAACTTCAGCCATGTTCATCACACCGGCGTGAGGAAAAAGGGCTGTCAGCAGAGGACAAACCTTTTCTTTGGGTCTGATAACAGCCTTCATGTCCTTCAGGACCAGTGGTCCATCTGCGCTGTAGGAGAAGCTGACCCGGTCAAAGTTGATGAGGCCTTGGCTGGGCCAGTCGGGGGGAGGACGCTTCTGGGTTTCCCAGGGTGCTTCGCTCTCCAGCTCGGTGTCCAACACTCTCAACAGACGTCATCTGAGGAGACAGACTATTATACCTGATGTTCACAGTGGCACATCTAAACAATGTCAAGCACGTTATGTCCACATTTTATTTTAGCTCAGGGGTAAGAAAAACCCAGATATTAAATCTGGTTAAAAAAAAAATACTATAACAGCATCAAAGTTAGACAGCTTGCACAGTCTTAATGGACCTCTTTCAACCCATGATTCCAAAATGACAGGATGGAGCCAAATCCCTTTTATCCCAAAGAATTTCACTGCCACGGGTCACTGGTTTTTATCTTCATGTTGAATTTATAATGGGCTATTCTTCTAAGTAAGAACAGAACACAAATGTAAAATGACCTCTTAAGGTTCAGCACAGACTAGTAACTTTTGTACTATGTATAAAAAGTGGAGAGCCAACACTGTATGCCTTTAAAACAATATGATAAAACCTCCACAAGCCTGTTCATTCCTTCATAATGGAGCCTCAAATGCACAGTACCATGTTCTCCAATTCTGCACTCCCAGGAGTGTCAGGGCATAGGACAGCACCAGACCCACCGCTCCTGCTCCCAGCCCTAACCCCACACGGAAAACAAATCCGCAGTCAGTCATCAACCAAAATCTATAGCTCAATTCCTTCAATGACTTTCCCGTCAGTGAGAAATAAAGTAGTATTGCCATGATAATCGTGCCTTGTCATCGACGTACGGAAAGTAAAAATGGGCAAACATGGATGTTTCTCTCTTACCCTCCCTGAGAATGAGGCAGCCAAAGGTGGTGATGGTGATGAAGATGGAGCAGATGATGTCGAGGCGGAGTGCAAACCAGCGAGAGGTGGTCAGGAACAGGAACCAGGCCTCTGAAAGAAGCAGGGTCATGGAGTCAGTCCAACAGACCGTAAAATTAGATCAAATAAAAGAATATTCGACCACATCCAAATATATAACCTCATCGGTATATTATCCAGACAGAATAAGAAATACAGCTAATACGCCAACATTTTTACAATTCAATTGGTCCTCAAAAGATGGACGGTTTTGACCGCGACGTTAAGAGCATGAGTGAAGCTGTCTTTAAAGGAGAACCTGAGTGCAGGTCCTGGTGTGCGTCGAAGGCGTTCTGGAACCTCTCCTCTGCTCTGAAGGCTCAGATCGTCCACAAGCCTTGGAGGGACGAGGACAGGTGGGAAAACACTGGACTCCGAGCTGCAGACCAAGACCTACAGTGAGCAAGCATCTCCACGCAGTTTCCACGTACATACATGCATATACACACACAACTTGATTATTGAATCTTACATATAAAATGTATTAATCGTTTCATAACGGCTGCCTATTGTAGTCCCTAAGGACAAAACAAGTGGTGAAACACATTTACAGTTCTGCCTCAGAGAACCTACAGGTGGACTCGAGGCGCTTCACGTCTCGTGAGGTCTGCAGGTAGTAGCGTCGCAGGAACAGGAAGGCCAAAAGCAGCAGAACAACAGGGACCAGGATCAGGGGCATGACCGAGGCCGCCACAGCAACCACGCCAATGTTCTGAAGAAGCAACTGCAGGAGAAGGGCATGCCACCAGAGGCCATCAGCTAGCTAGCGACATATGTCTCTGAAGAGGTCTCTCCATGCTCTGTTGCACAGAACTGGCCCGGACCGGCAAAATGTTACTCACCTGGTAGCAGTCCACAAAGGTTAAAGGCAACATGGAGTCCAGCTGGCCAATGTCTTTGGAAACCCTGTTGAGAACTCTCCCTGTAGCACAAAAGAACACATGAAAATGTCTTAACTGAAATAAGTTGTTAAATTGTAAAAATGTTAAAGAAATACTTTACAGTAATTAAACATGCAAAAAAAACTGACAATTAACGTGCTCCTGCCCAAAGATGTGCTTTAGCACATCTAGGAAGTCCTACTTTTGAATCGCAGTCGGTCAAGAACCTCAATACCAAATACAGCTAACACTAGAGTTATTAAATGGCCTGCCAACAGTGTTTGTTAGGTCTACTCACCAATTGGGTTGATGTCAAAGAAGCGCACGTGTGTCCGCAGTATGGCGTTGAACATGCGGTTGTGTAAGGTCTGAGTAGATCGCACCAAGATGTTGAAGATCACGAGGTTCCTTGCGAAGCCGAAGACGACCGAGGCCAGAGTCAAACCTGAACAAACTCACATGTTCTATCGTGCAAAAATGAACTGGTAGTAAATTCCTTCTCACAACCGTAGGCTACTAGTTTGTGGCCATATTCTTCAAGATCGAATCAGTAGGAGAAAAGAACTAGCAGGATGCAACAAAATCATAACTTTAAGAGGCAACAGTTTACTTGTCACAGTTTTTAATTCTTTAGTTGGTCTCACCTGCGTAAATGCCCAGGTAAAAGCGGAGATCAAGCTCTTCATGGCGTCCGTTTTGGACCGACGCTGTAGCGTTGAGTTTGTCCTGCTCTCCAGCCCTGTCATCAAAGCAGTCACAACGCAAGCAAATTAAGTAAAAATCAATGGTTTCTGTGGTCATCAACTAATGCAGAATACAAAAGTCAACTAGAGCACAGCTGTCAATGGTTTTTGTTCATAGATGGTTCACTCTTTTACAAGTTAACAGTGAATAATGAACCAGTCTCACCAATATGCCAGCCACCAGTCCTGGAGTACATATGCAGTCTTCAGAGGAAAGGAGTAAAATATGAGACGTACAATTTGCTGGTAGATATTCTCAACCCACTACAGAGTAGGGCGTGTGTGGTCATATAGCGTTTTTCTCTTTCAGAAAAGCGCCACGGCGCGTAGTTGAGCGCTTCATCACAGCGCTTCATTAGCTTGACCGCTAGCTATGTTTAGTTTATTCGCAGTTAACTTGAGCCATTTGCGAATTATTACGGACGTTTTCTACTGTGTCTTAACTGTAGAGGAACTGAACAAGACTGAGCGACAGTGACGATACCAGTGCCTTTCAAAAAAATAGATTCTGATTTAAAGCTATAGCCATAATTCGAAAGTAAAAAAGGTAGGAGCGCTCTTTTTCATGACGGACGCAAAAAGATAGAACGGAAATTGAGCTCTTTGACATGACGTCCGTTTTGGACAGACCCTAATGTGGAGCTTCTTTTATTCAGACAAAACGGTGCAGACGCTCAGGAAAAAAAAAACTGTGAAACATCAAAACTATTCATAGGGCCATACTGTAAATAATAGCATTTTACCCTTTTGTTTTAAGCTCTCCTCCTTCAGCCTGCACTAGGCAAAGGCAACTTAGGTGGTCGCCACTTGCAGGTGATTTTTGCGCACCTGCTGTCATTGTCATTTTCATCATTGCACTTTTATTTATGTTGTGTTAATAATAGTAAATAATTGATCAGGCCTAGGGTGCCAGAATGGCCAGAAACACCACCATCTTGGGTGATACACACCTCGGCTGTCACACTCAGCAGGACTGTGGCCAGTAGCAGTAAGAGGCTGGCGCCTGCTTGAAAGTACTTCACATAGGCACTGAAGCCAATATTCCCCTCCAGTCGACTCTCCTCTGCTACTCTCCTAACTGTTTGCACCTGGGAACAGACACATCATTTTTCTATAATGTTCAGGTGAGTCAAATAGCTCCTAAATTGTGGTTGCCAAGAGTCATAACGAAGGTTGTACCCACAGGCAGATCATCTGCTCCATCTGTGACCGTCTGTGGCAAAGATGTTTGGGAACAAGAATTCTGAGAAAGGGCAAGTCTTTGTGAGGAATGGCTGCTGGTCTCTGTCCCTGGTTGCTCCTCCTCTTCCTCATCCTTCTTCAGCAGGGAGGTGAAGTCCAGACCAGAGGACTGCAGCACATTGTAGGTCCCCCGCGCCACCATGTGACCCTGGCACACACAAATACACATTAAAAAATAAAGAACAGTATGTGTGGAATGGAATGCCGTGACACACACCTCTTTCAGGACGAGAATATGGTTTGCTGCTTTCAGGTACTGCAGCTGGTGAGTCACCAGTATACGAGGTTTATGCTTCAGCAGACCACAGATACACCTGGAAGGACAAGGCACCCCAAAAGACAGAAAAACTGACAGACAACTCACAATTCAGTGAAACAGTCAGTTCTGGTGAAGGCTCCTCATCACCATGTGTTGGGGCTTGTCAGTAGGTCAGACTCACTGTTCAAACAGGTGTCTCCCGACCTCTGCATCCACAGCACTCAGAGGGTCATCCAGCAGGTAGATGTCAGCGTCCTGGTACGCAGACCTGACAAACACAGACACACCATCTCACATCAGGGTTGGTGTGCATTACTGGTGACATCTAGGAGGTGACATCCATAACCTACAGGAACAGAAGGTCTCTCTCCTCCTACCTGGCCAGGTTGACTCGAGCCTTCTGTCCCCCGCTGAGGGTGGCTCCTCGGTCCCCGATCAGAGTCAGGTCTCCGTCTGGCAGCAGCTCCATGTCCTGGACACACAGAACAGGGAACTGAGCAGAGGGCTTCACACAGGTGCTTCACCAGCAGCAGAAGCTACTGTGAGCCATTACTGAGGGTCACGGGTAAGTATTAAAGGTTATACTATGGGACCCATGTGGATCCAAATTGACACATTCTGCATACCAAATAAGGCATTACATTTTCTGGGTGTATATATACAAGCTAAATATAGCGCAGGCTAGAGGGCTGTCTCACCCTCTTGAGGGCGCAGGCTCTCAGAACCTTCTCGTACTTCTGGGGGTGGAACTCTTTACCAAACAGGATGTTGCTGCGAATGGTTCCAGGGAACACCCAGGGCTGCTGGCAAGCGTAGGCCAGCTGACCTCTGACCTTCAGCACCCCCTTGTCATGAGGCAGCTCTCCAAGGATGGAGCTGAGCAAAGAGGACTGTGGGAAATGTAGTAAGTGAGCTTGTGCACAAAATAGTTAGTCAGTCACAGATATGAGGGCACAGTTGACAACAGTAGGCTCCTATGACCTCTGACCTTTCCAGCTCCAACAGGCCCAATGACAGCCAGGAGCTGTTCTGACGTCACTGTAAGGGAGACGTTCAGAAGAGACGGGGCATCCAGACTCTGCAGAGAGGAAAATGTTCTTGACGTATGTCAACACAATGTTTGAAATAACCATGCAGTGGCGAAATACCTATTTTTCCGGCTTATAATGTAGAAGAGATTTGGTTGAACATGTACCTTGTCCCAGTAGCAGACCAAGTCCTGCATCTCCACTAAGGCTGGCCTCTTCTCATCATGTGACAGTCCCACGCTTGGTCTCTCAATCTCATCCAGCAGAAGGAAGTTCTGATGATGGGAATAAAAACATGTATGATGTTTGATGTCACACCATGTTTGAAACATTTGTCTCCTTAATTCATTTTCCCTGCTAAATTCTGAACGTTTTTTCTACTGAATCTTCGGATGTAAAGAGTAGCATAGGAAAACGAGCCAGTCATTACACAAACGTGTTGGAAGTGAAACACAAACATTACATTGATCCTGCGGAAGCTGACGATGGACTCAGACAGCTTCTCAACAGCCAGAGGACAGAAGAGGGTGACGGTGACCTTGATGGTTCCGTAGAGGGACACGGTAACAAACACCCGGCTGGCTGAGATGGGGTTCCCCAGGAGAACGTAGACGGTGAAGGTCACAAAAACGATGACTTTACTGGCCGCGAAGAAGGAGGCCATGTTGAGACCTCGCAGGTAGGAGCTTTTCATGATTTGGTTGATCTCTTTTCTGTGAATGATAGAGATGGCGAACATGAAATGTATTTTGGTACTTATCCACTTTAACCCAGATTTACACCACAGATCTATAGCATTCAGAGGAGACAGTATGCACAGTCTGGTGAGACTGGGCATAGAGTCAAAAACACTTATCATTAAACTATAGGAAATACAGACTGTAATCTCTGTCTTGTGTCTTTAGAGAACAGGCATTCCACAAATTGCTGCAGGCATATTACCATAGCCATGGAATGCGCAACGACATGAAAATATAAAAGTCAAGAGCGTGTCTGGGCAACATCTTATCTTCATGTAACATATATGAAGTTAACAGCTTCACAGTAGTTGGTCTCTAATAACTTGCCGTGCTGAGGAAATTGGTTTAGGGTACCAGACATCTCATGTGTTTGTGGTTGTATTTTTAACAATATACTATATGAAATATATTAATAGAAAGGAAATGTGGAGGAGAGAGAGAGGTCTCAGCCAAGGACCGTAAATATGCCCACTGTGGCTGTACACTTTAAACTGTAACTCAGCTCTGACAACTGTCCAACATTCCACTTCAATAAATTCCATATAGGTATATATGACAGTAAGACACATAGATTTATTATCGACTCATTCCACGTTACCTCCTGACTTCATGGACCAGTGCTGAGAAGGGCTTCTCCCACGCGTACATCTTGATGATCCTGATTCCAGACACCACCTCATTCATGGTGCGGATCCTGTTGTCTGTGAGGACAGCGGTTTGACTCCTGTGGGAGCCGTGTGACAGTCAGTGCAATTGCATTCTAATCTGAGAAGCTCTAAAAGAGCTGTTTTTCTCAATCTGTAAAACACAGTGTGTGATGACAGACAGAAATAAAGGTGATATACTCTACTTTTCCCTAATTTTCATATTTTAATAGTATTTTTATTACCCTGAATGTACAGCAATTTTGACTTTACTCCCCCAATACTTATAGAGTATACTGTAATTGGAGAACACTATGTAGCCTGTTTATAGACATGGAGCAAGGAAATCACTGAGGCGCGTGAGAATTGTGCGACGTGATTTCATTTTTTTTCATTTTGAATATGTTTTTTTGTACCTGCACAATTAAGGTTGTATTTTCATCCATCAATAAACCGTAAAGTGGACCTGCATTTGAGCTTGAGCCGTTTCCTGGAACTGACCTGAAGATCCCAAAGAGTCTCCCCACTAGGGTCTGGAGCGGCACCAGGAGGACGATGACCGCGATGCCAGCCAGACACGAGGGACCAACCTCATACCACAGGAGCACACTGACCCCAGCCACCTGCAGGGGGCCGAGCCACAGGTAATGCAGGTTGACGTTAACCTACAGAACAAAGAGATGAACTGGAGTAAGATTTCACTGCATAGACCTACAAGAGTTTCCTTGACTACCACAGAACCTGCTGAACAGTGTGTCCAATAAGTTCAAGACCACACCGGTACATCACATTCCTGCAAACCAGCTGGATTATTATGACACACACACACACCTGAACAATACGACCAACCCAAGCTTGATGAGACAGTGTTAAAGGGCTATTATAATAACATTTTGTAGATATAGACGGATTGCTCTTGTCCTTCCTTACAGTCCTACTCAACCTAACAGTGCTTCCCATTCTGAAGTGTAAACTCCTACCAACCTGGGCTGATAAGTACAGAAATGCCCGAGGCACAGAACGGGTTAGGTAAGCACTTAAATATGAAGACAATGTACATTGTAGTTCCTCATACATAGGGGGGAGGTTGGCCTGATACTAAATGGGATGGGCACCCTGAGGTTCCTTTGGTACCAGGCTATTTTTCACCTTTACAGGTTTTAGATCTCGGGAAATTCAGATTCAGAAATGTTTTCAGTACAATTGATTCCATATAAAGAGATCTTTTCAACACACTTCAGAAATACATCATTTCCTATGATTTGGGTCACTAGAAGATTTGTCTTTTATCTGTCAACACAAACGTGACTGTACATGCAAAGGGTAATTTTTCACCTCATCAAACCGGTTAACATCATTTGACAGGAGGTTTACAATTTGTCCGGTGGTTGTCCTTCCCATAGCTGAACTGCTCAGTCGAAGGGCCTGCGGACACACATATGATCACATACTGCAAAGTGTACATAATACATACAATATACAGAATACACATTTGAACTGTACGACACACGGTATGGGAAATCAACTCTCATACTCAGACACAGACAGACCAGCAGCATAGCCTAACGCCTCATACAGTTTTGTCATGTCATCTGGGTCATAGTCCTCAAAGTACAGGATCAGCTTCCCCAAGAAGACCGGCTGGATCACCTTTATCACCTCCTGTTTTGAAAATAAAGACAATATTGATAAACTGAAACAGATTCAACATAAAAGTATCAATTGTTAGTGATTATAGCCACGTAAAACACCCTGTCCATAGACATACTGCAATGAAAGTGAATCAAATTTCAAATCAAATCAAATTTATTTGTATAGCCCTTTTTACACGCAAGCATGTCACAGAGGGCTTCACATATGCCCATAGAACTGCCCCTCAACCAACCTAAACCCTCAAGGAAGACAAGGAAAAACTCCCAAAAAACTCTCAACAGGAGAAAAAAAAATGGAAGAAACCTTGGGAGGAGCAATTCAGAGAGGGATCCCCTCCTCCAGAGACGGTTGGTGGGAGAGAGGAGCAGAACACAGGCTAAACATAGTCATACAGTGTCGATGGGTTTTTAAAACACCAAAATCCATTATTCAACTTTATAGATGTAGGACAGGACCGGGAGACTCGCGACCAGGTCCAGCGTTGGCTGACCGACGACCAGGCAGGTGCTGACAACTCAAACCCCCCACACCACAAGGGATGTGTGTGGGGGGGGACAGAGAGAGGAGAGCAGGGATTAGAGAATGCCAGGAGCAGCTAACAGTTACAGTCATAATAGAATGAGATCCCCACCGGTCAAGTGTGGACTGGTGCAGCAATTTAACAGAGCAAAAAAGGGGAATTTGATGCAACCCCACACACCAAGACAGCGACAGCCCCCCTAATTTGGAACATGAAATCTGTTCCAGGGGAAGAGAACTCTAAAATAAGTTATACTTAAAGAATAAGGATGGAAACAACCCGTCCCCCGTTGCCTCCAACTAGTAACATACTTACCTTTAACAGTCGTAGAATTGACTAAACAATAACGTTTTTAACCTAATTTTAAACGTCGAAACAGTATCAGACTCCCTAATTGAGACGGGTAGTTTATTTCCAGAGAAGAGGCGCTCTATATGAGAACGCCCTACCTCCAGCTGTTTTTTTCTTAATTTTGGGAACCACCAGATAGCCGGCATCTTGAGATCTAAGTGTCCTTGCGGGGCAATAGGGTGCAAGGAGACCGGAGAAAGTGAAAGTGAAGATGCCCAGCACTGCGTAGGATTTCCCATAGCACTTGATAATGACTTTGGTCAGTTCAGGTGTTTGGAGCTCCTTAGTAGTTCGTTCAACCTCCTGATTCCAGCACCTGAAAGAGACAAATAACTGACTGAATCTTCCTCTAAGCACATACTGATCCCCCAGGAGTGAATACAAAAAAATACAAAATAAGTATTCAATTGGAAAAGGGTGACAATTGGATTTACAATATTTTTCTAAAACAAATATTGACACAATAACATAAAATGGCTGTTTAGTGTTTAATTACTTTGCCATTAGGACCCAAACATCTTTATGTTCCACATCTACTGTAGTGTAACATACTGAACCTTTGTAATTCTTCTCCCAATCTCTCTGATCCATCCTCCGTAGGTACTTTATACATGTCATCTCCCTCAAGCCTCCGATTGTGACCAATTCGAAAAAAATGGGTTTAACCAGCTAATGCAAAGGACAAAGAATGAAATGAGTACAAGCAAAATAGTCGGAGAGCGAGCTCCTTGTTGTGGTATGATTTCAGTGTACTTAACGTTAAGATAACGTCAAGTTAAATAACGTTCAAAACAAAAAATGAAGGCATAACCTAGCCTAAATCAAAGTTTATCAAAGCAGCTTACTATTACGACCAGTGGCCATTGTATTGGTTATTCCATGCGGACCCTTTTGTGACAGTACTTTATCATTGTATTATTACTGTATTATTTTTATAATAAAAATAATAATTATGTTTTTTTAAATGGTAAAGTATCAAATTATTTGGCTATAGGCAGTTTAGACAGTTTTGCTCTAATTTAGCACGCGTACAACTAAGTGTTAATTCTGGGTCATATTACATAAAAACTTGATGTGCCTAACCTGGGTTTCTGCTGTAAAGAGAAGCTTGTACATTATGTTCTGTTCTTGTCTAGACCCTGTGCTCAAAAGTCACAACTGCCTTAGATGGGCAATTAATTACAAGATATCGTCTGGCTGTCAGTTTGAGGACAGCTATCTGTCTTGAATTAGAAACATGCAACCGGCCATCCCGACAAAACTAAAGAAACTAGAGAGGGTACAATTTCTGGGGAAATTGTAGGGTGTGCTTGCTTGCGTCGGTTGCACAGGGGTCCGTTTATAATGACATTTTTACAACTGTATAGCTCACTGGTAGCGATCATTGTCAGTAACAACGCAAAATGCGATGTAGCACTGTGTGGAGAAGCTGCCCCGGTAAATTGTACTACTACAGGTACAGTAGTAGTACAGACTAGACTACTGCTGTGTTCGTCTTGGTAGCGATTGCGTTGGTTGAATTGGATTTAACGTTCCGTTGTACGGTTTAGGCTGAAATTAATTATTTTCATGAACAGATTGACACAGTTTAGGCTGTGGCAATGAAGTTCAGGTTAGTAGTTAGATAGACTTTTGATTTAAGTAAGGGGAGTGCCGAACATGTTCTGTCGCCGTTTGACTTCCTACAGCTGTGTAGATGTTTTTGTAGTGTCTCGCGTAGGCTACAGCGTTGCAGTGATACACTGGATTGAAACAACAGGTAATGATAATTTCACCCACAAATCGTTTACTTGTAATCTAATGTCATAATAAATCCTACAACGAAAATGTATATGTGAGGAATGTTTATTTTAACGATTGAAAACAGATACATCATAGACCACTGTAGTATGTGTTCCCGGGCAACACAGGCTAACGTCATGATGCTAATACTTCAGTGAAATAGTAGACTACTGTTTCCGAAAGTAGATGTACTTCCTTAATAATATCAGCTTATATTGTACATTACACATCACAATTGTGTGTCATATCACAAAGTAAAATGAGTAAATAGTTATCACCCTGGCCTCTTTGCTTGTGGCGTTTCTGCAGCTGCCTTGCAGTAAAGCTATAGTTAGCCTAGCTATCCCCCAAGTTAACAGATGCGAAACGAATGTTCTGCCAAAGGTAGTCACGCGTGTTTTCGTGACGTTAGTGACGTAGTGACGTTAGTAACGTCAGTGACTGTGGCTAGCAAATTAGCCACCGTTAGCTTCACTTTTCGCCACAAAAACTTAACTTCAGCCTAAACCATGCAACGGAACGTAAATTCCAATAGAAGCAACTCAATCGCTACCAAGACGAAACTTTTGACACCTACGTTGTCTATGTAGGCCAAATATTGACTGAGTTTTAGGGGGGGCAAAAAGAAATAAAAAATATAGCTGCAGGCAGCAATGGCGGGTTCCTCCTCAGCATTGCAAACCATTACAAAATTGACATGACACAGACATGTATTTCATACATGTACACAACATTTCAATACAATTGGATCAATGGCTGATTTGAAGTCATTTTTTGAAATTCTTCACAAATTGTCACTGTAGAGAAATATCCATGCTGCCGACATTATGGGTTCTTGAGACTTCTTTGTTCCCCATTGGCAATAAGGCATGCGTACCAACTTTTAGACATTTTGGACTGACAGGGTTAAAATGCCACCCTTTTGAAAGTGACAACTTTGAAGCGTGTTCTGTCAGGCCACCTGTGCTCTGGTCAGGCCCATCATGCAGAGATCCATTCTTTAAAAGCTTTGATTACAACAATAACTTTATGAAAGTCAGAATACACTTTAGTAAAGGACGTGTGTAGTTTATGTACTACTACTGCTTGCTCTGCCCACACACTTTCCCCATCCATGCTGTTTCCCTCTTTGCCAGTGCGGGTGGTGCGGTGGCCGCATGAGGTTTAGGTGTAGTCCAAAAGTTGCCTCCCACAATCAAAACATATTAACCGCAACATTGTTTTCAAACTTTCTCAAAGATGGCTTGAAAACCACAGATATTGACTCTCTTCTTGAGTAGATCTCTTTCCAGAATCTCAGTCAATCCAGAATCAAGATTAGCCTCATAGGCAATTGGTCTGGTCTAGGGCACAGCCCACGTTCAGCTCCTTGCAAGTATAGCCTGTGATAGTAAAATGGCCGACTCTCTGTTCCCATTAAACTACACAGCATGCACACTCAAGGTGACCAACAAGATTATATTAACTAACAAACAATGGCCGGGTTTCCCAGATTCGTTAAGAAGCTCTTAACGCTAAGAGCTTCTTAAGAGCGTTCTAAGAACGCTCTAGAACGCTCTTAGAACGCTCCTAAGAAGCTCTTAGCGTTAAGAGCTTCTTAACGAATCTGGGAAACCCGGCCAATAACATTACAAACATCTAACTGAACGAACACAACAACTGAAATCCCTTGCGTAGCTGTTGTTTTTTTAACATGCCGCACTGCATGCTGGGTACCCAAGAGCGCTGACGCTGATTATCTAGCTGTGCTCCGACTGCGTGATATGACGAGATGCTAGTGGTGCGCTGAGGTCTCAGAGTCTCCTGCCCGAGTTCAAGTTCTGCCCGATTAGCAAGCTATTTTTACTAATGTTTTGTTAGCAATTGAATGGTAATGCAAGCTAGCTAAAAACAATGTTAGTTAGCTTGGCTAAACTGGTTTTCATAGCAACAGAAATCAACAAATCAGATCAGTCGAACTTTATTCAGAAATGGGGGGATGGCGGGAACATTAAAGGTGTAGGTACAGTAAAAGTGAAATGGAACGCGTCTTTCTGCCTTGAAGCTGCGTGCGCATCAACAAGACCCCATCTATATGTAAAGATAACATCCAAGCTAACAATTTCGCCAAATCTGACTGCAGCATTGTATACCATATGTACCGTGTTATGGTTGTTTGAGTTAAACAACTTGCTAAATGAATTAAATGTCAAATCCAACTATAAATGTATAAAAGAGAGTTCCAATCAAATCTGAATTTGTTTTAAACCTAGAGGTTTAAAAGGTTACCTTTGCCTAAACTGACATGCACCAACTCAGTTTCAACAGCCATTTACACATTTAGTCTCTATTTGTTACTCTATTCTTAAGGCATGTTTAACTTAATGTCTGCACCTCTCTGTCACCAACTGTCTCTGCAGTGGGGGCTTCACAGGGTGTCTACAGGTATAAACAAGTTAAATGTAAGACCTTTTAATACCACTTCCAAATGAAATTAAAGACCAAACTTACGATGGAAATACAAATCAAAAGTGGAAATATACAGTCATCTTTCCAAGTAAACACTGATGTCTGTTCAATATGAACAGTATGGTAAAATGACAATAATCGGTTGAGTTTAAGAACATTGACTAAATGTGTGTAATGCGGAAGGATAACACAAAAATGTAATTGCTGTCCTAAATTATACTTATTATTACACTAGGGTGGAAATGGTGGAGCAGAAACTAACAATTCCATGAATCCCATGGAAACAAAGGCAAATGTGTGAGATGTACTGATGTGGAGCACAAATGCTCCAAGAAGCAGTACTTCTCTTGAGTGGTTTTTATTCAGATGAATAATCATTGGATTCAGGTCAAAAGTCTATCACTTGAACTAGTTTCATCACTTAAGACACAAAGTCAGCAGCTTGGCATACTGGCACATGGAAAGGATTAAACATTTAGACTTTCATCAAAGTAATGCTGGCTTGTCCTTTTTCATCAATGTCCTCAAAAAAGCAGGCTGCAGAGCTACTGTGTGTGGGGTGACTGTCTCTGGAGGGCTGGCAGGCAGGGGCAAGCAGGGCCTGCAGGCAGGCAGGCAGGCCAGCTGGATCAAGCTGTTCTGGGGTCAGGGCTGAAGAGAAGCTGTCCAGCTAGAGAGGGGTAGTCCAGCAAGGGGTCTGTGTGGATCTCACCATCCTTGAGTCTGTTGCATCCTCTGTTGAACTCTGTTGAGCAGGCCTCTGCATGACCCTCCAGACCTGTCAAAGTGAAGAAAGGATCCATGTCAGTTGTGAAAAATGAAGCTTTTCCCATCTACACTTGATACAGACTTCAGTTTTGACTGTGAAATGCAGTGTCATTACTTGAACTTGAATCCAAATGTGTTGACCTCATGGAGACCCATGCAGTCACTCAAAACACAGGTTCGATTCCAGGCTCTGGCAAGAGTATTTACCTCTAAACTGGTCAATATATACACATCTGACAAAAGACCAGCTCGACCTTTGCTTGTAAACAGTGATTCTGACTGTAAGAGACCTTTAAATAGCCTGACTTACCGAAATTGGCAAAACTAGCCTGGCTAACGTAGGTCGCTTTCTCAGGGCATATGACGAATGAAACAGGCTCGCCTTGAAAAAGTCTCCCTGCCGCATAGGCTTATTACAAAGACTTTCACGCCAAAAATCACCATTATGAGCCGACAGGTCTGTGGGGAATTGCTTTTTCTCCTAAAGGCTGCTCTCCTCGACCTTTTTGATGAACAATTCGCCGAGATGCAAAATGACTCACTAATTAAAAACACAGAGGAAAAAAGCTAGAGCTACAGTAGCTACTTTTCGAGTTTGGTTTTCCGTCACTTCAGAATCACGATCTATAAGGTCTAAAAGTGCTAAACCTTCACCATAATTCAAGAGTAGTGTACTTTCACAAACCCAATCATTAATTCTAGCTTAAAATGTGTAAAACCAGGACTTACCGAAAGTGGCTGCCTCCAACACGGCTTTCACGGGAGACGACTTTCACGGGACACGGGAAACAACAATGGCCGCCGAAAAATAATTTGTATTCGTAACAGCGAGCTGCGATTGGAAGCGAAATGAAACAGGGGCTAAAAAACGAGGGTGGGGGCTTGGTCAGCACACATTTTCAAGAAAGCATGCGTGTGTCAAGGGGCTCTGGCCCCTTGTGTGTGAGAGAATGTGGAGCACGCGCGCACAGGAGCAAAGGGAGAGAGGATTTGGGGAAACAGCCCTAGAAATTAGCCAAGCATGCATGTTTCAAATATTCACTAAAAATCGAGTTTTCATGTTACAGTCAACTTTTTCTCAGATTTGTGTACTCAACATTCTCAAGAGTCTTCATATGAACTAGTGATTGAATCAGAGTATCAGTTTTTGGCCGGCGGATGTGTAAAGCATTATTTTAGCATTAGCAATAAATTCAATTTGCTTTATATCAATCATTTTTAGAGGTATGAAGTTGCCTTTGCACATGGTAACATGTTGTAGTGTCTTCCACGTGACATACCAAGTTTGGTGTTGATATCTCAAAGATTTGCTGAGATTTGACCAAACGTCCTGTTTGGTTGCTTTGTTGCAGATTTTGATTGGCTCTACCGGACAAACGGTTTTGAAAATCAGAAATCCCTACGATAACTTTTGTGAGGCTCAGTCTGGATATCATCTATGGCAATTTTGAAGAAAATTCGACCAAAAATGTAGGAGGAGTAGGGAAAAAACGCGTTTCCTTAATCTTTATTGTACAGACAAATCCAATATGGTGGCCGTTATAGCTTCTTGAGGCTTTTTTATTCCTCATGAGAAATAAGGCATATGTAATGAATTTCAGAATTTTGGGACTTATGGCCTGCAAATGGCATCAATTTGAAAATTGACATATTGGGGCGTGGCCTGTAGCGCCACCTATTGTCTCACATGGCCCATGTTTGGTATGGTAGTTACTAATGGTCTGCAGTTTCAACATGCCAAATTTCACAACTTTTTACGGTACTGGTCTAGGGGCTGCCATTGACTCCCATGGGTAAAAAATAATAATACCACCAATAACAATAGGGTTCTCCTACCGGAGGAACCCTAATAACAATAGGGTTCTCCTACCGGAGGAACCCTAATAATAATAACTAGAAACGGCTGTTCCTGCGAAACAGCAGTGAGAATGCTGAAAACCTGAATGGGGATAGCTGACCATGCTAAAAAAGCTGAAAATAGTGAAAATTTAGTAGAAAGTTATAAGCTGAAGCTTCAAAGCAACCGAAAAGGTATTTTTGAAAGGGGCTGGAGCAGCATTCCAACAATGATTTGAAAGGATTTACCATTACTTTTAAAGGGAGAATAATTTGCACAAAAACCTTAATATTTTAAAAAGTATAAAAGTGAGAAATGAGAAAATACCCGCAAGCTGAAATGAATTTCAAAAATGTGTGAGTCACACAAAAGAGGCAGTGTGGAAGCTGAACTGCATCATCTTAACAAAGCTAAGAGCTAAAATAGCCTACAATGTGGGAGAAGCTGAAAGCTGAACTGTTAAACAGAAGAAGAAGTAGGCTAGCTAGTCGTAACAAGAATATTATCGTTTTAACAGATTAAATTATAGTTGGGATAGTATTAGCAGTAGCAGATGTAGCCTATGCGTTTACTCGGCTTTCTTAGTTGGATTCAATGTGTTGATGGAATGAAACATACAGCAATAGGGCCGATACAGGAAGACACGGCGACACTTTGTTGCAGAAGGATGATGGTGCAAGTTTTGTCCGTGGAGCATACAACGATTAATAAAAAAGAATCATGTAGACGTGTTTATTGAGTAATCGCATAACTAATTACACATGTAAACGGAGTAATCGTATTATTGGCATAAACCGACAATTGCTAGTAATCGGGTTTTTCATGGTCAAGTAAACGTACCAATCACCTGTGTGAGAGACTGAGTGGTGCGTGTCTGTCGTTACGGTGATGGTGCAGCTATGATTGCTAACGCGCTGAGGGCAGAGAATAAGAGAAATGTAGCTAGAATCCACACCTCAAACAAGATAACCTAGACGCAAAACTGTACGTCCAATCCAAAATATAAGGATATTTTTAGTAGTTACATTGGCTGAAAGAGGACAATTTTTCCTACATTTTAAGGTATAACTTGTTTCTGTAAGTTAAACTATATGAACGTTAGAGGAATTTGTTTGACAAATTAGTTGAATATCAGAAAAAGAGCAGCCAGCAGAGTGCCACTCTGCTGGCTGCTCTTTCATAAAAGTCAAGAAGGAGCAAACATTTTAATGTTTCCTCCATCTAGCTTCCATCTAAAAGTTTTTATGTGACAGGTAAATCATTTCAGATATTTTGGACATTTTGATACCACACTCAGCATCTTATTTAATGTAGAATCTCACAGTTTGTAATCGCGCAATTTGGTCTATCCTGTTCTTATACTGTTATGTATTCTGTGTTCTGAAAATGAGAGAAAGGCAGACACTTTCCCTGTCTTCCCTGTACAAGTCTACTCCTCTCCCCCGTCCATGTGTAAAGGAAAGTTGTGAGAGTCTTTCACCAAACTTGGAGTGGGTCATAGGGCCTTCACAGTAGGCTCACAGCTTTCTTGTTATCTTTGTGAGGCAGTGAGAGGAACTGAAGGTGTACTTCTCCAGATACAATCAAATAATTAGAATGAAGTCAGTCAATGTATCTGGAGAGGGAGTTTCCCCCAACAAAAGGTTTTGAGGAAGGAATATAGGGTTCCTGTGGGACTCAATAAACAAAGACCAAGAGTAAAGACATGGTGTGCTCCTTCAAACCTCCTGAGTGCAGCTTGGTCATCTGGGTGTGCTTTCGAAGGAGCTGTTGCCCAGCAATCCAGGGCTCCATCGACTAAAGAGTGGCTGCAGCCATGGCAACAGTACAGCATCCCACCCAAGAGGCCTGAGCTAGAGGAGAGGACGACAAAATGATCATGAACACGGAATGACTCATCATCGACCTTATGTCCAACTGAGAAGTATATAAAAAAATTGTTACAAATAAAAAGTCTTTACATCTTTATGGGTTTTATATAAG
This sequence comes from Osmerus eperlanus, assembly GCF_963692335.1. Taxonomy (NCBI): domain Eukaryota; kingdom Metazoa; phylum Chordata; class Actinopteri; order Osmeriformes; family Osmeridae; genus Osmerus; species Osmerus eperlanus. Next base: position 9,566,613 of record NC_085038.1, read on the forward strand.
CCGCAATGAGTGTGGCCAGTTTTTGACTGGTCAAGTAACTTTTGTAGCTTGTTGAAGCGTAGTTGGCATGACTTTATTACCTGTATTATGGGTGGAATCCCTAAATAAATAACTAGTGTACATTTTTAGTTTAACTAGTAACATGTCTAGACTCCGAAGTCCACTCTTCCATCTAAAAGTTTTTATGTGACAGGTAAATCATTTCAGATATTTTGGACATTTTGATACCACACTCAGCATCTTATTTAATGTAGAATCTCACAGTTTGTAATCGCGCAATTTGGTCTATCCTGTTCTTATACTGTTATGTATTCTGTGTTCTGAAAATGAGAGAAAGGCAGACACTTTCCCTGTCTTCCCTGTACAAGTCTACTCCTCTCCCCCGTCCATGTGTAAAGGAAAGTTGTGAGAGTCTTTCACCAAACTTGGAGTGGGTCATAGGGCCTTCACAGTAGGCTCACAGCTTTCTTGTTATCTTTGTGAGGCAGTGAGAGGAACTGAAGGTGTACTTCTCCAGATACAATCAAATAATTAGAATGAAGTCAGTCAATGTATCTGGAGAGGGAGTTTCCCCCAACAAAAGGTTTTGAGGAAGGAATATAGGGTTCCTGTGGGACTCAATAAACAAAGACCAAGAGTAAAGACATGGTGTGCTCCTTCAAACCTCCTGAGTGCAGCTTGGTCATCTGGGTGTGCTTTCGAAGGAGCTGTTGCCCAGCAATCCAGGGCTCCATCGACTAAAGAGTGGCTGCAGCCATGGCAACAGTACAGCATCCCACCCAAGAGGCCTGAGCTAGAGGAGAGGACGACAAAATGATCATGAACACGGAATGACTCATCATCGACCTTATGTCCAACTGAGAAGTATATAAAAAAATTGTTACAAATAAAAAGTCTTTACATCTTTATGGGTTTTATATAAGCCGCAATGAGTGTGGCCAGGTTTTGACTGGTCAAGTAACTTTTGTAGCTTGTTGAAGCGTAGTTGGCATGACTTTATTACCTGTATTATGGGTGGAATCCCTAAATAAATAACTAGTGTACATTTTTAGTTTAACTAGTAACATGTCTAGACTCCGAAGTCCACTCTTCCATCTAAAAGTTTTTATGTGACAGGTAAATCATTTCAGATATTTTGGACATTTTGATACCACACTCAGCATCTTATTTAATGTAGAATCTCACAGTTTGTAATCGCGCAATTTGGTCTATCCTGTTCTTATACTGTTATGTATTCTGTGTTCTGAAAATGAGAGAAAGGCAGACACTTTCCCTGTCTTCCCTGTACAAGTCTACTCCTCTCCCCCGTCCATGTGTAAAGGAAAGTTGTGAAAGGTAGCATGTTAGAAGGAGGAGTCTTTCACCAAACTTGGAGTGGGTCATAGGGCCTTCACAGTAGGCTCACAGCTTTCTTGTTATCTTTGTGAGGCAGTGAGAGGAACTGAAGAGTATGCAGGGTTTGGGGGTGGGTTAAAAATAACATCTTTTGAGTAGTGTAGACCGAATGATATACAAAAACTTTAAAATAGTATGGATACACGGTTTTGAAGTAGAAATCTTGGTGTTGCCAATAGTAAAATACAAATACTTAAAAAGTAGGGATGATTTTCTGTGGTTTGAGCACTCAACTGACTACTTCCAAGTGGATTCACAGAGCACTTTACCCATAGCATGTACCAGATGGTGCTCATGGTGCCTATTTGCTCATTAATGTGAGAAACACAAATATCATCATGACACAGGCACAGCAACTAACAGTGTGGTAGGGTTTAATTGATATTGTCTTAAGTTAATTAAAAAAATTAATTATAATGTATATGAACACTGCATGAGGTACATGTAATGGTTTAAATAGTCACATAAACATGGCAAAGGATATAAATATCCAGAACATTGCTACATAAATCAAAAACATAGATTACTTTTAGATCATAATATGTAATAATAAATTAATCATGTACAGTGTAATTTTCGGGATTCTAGTATCCCAGAGTTGCTGTGAAAGTACCAAGTCAATGAAGGGAATAGTTAAGTACAAGTTCAGGACAAAATCAACGTATTTATTCCATATGTAAGGTGCAGGTGTCTGATACACTCAAGTTGAGTATCTCAGAAGACTGGACAATGAATACAGGAAATCAAGGGAGTTAAATAGTATCCAATACGGGAGGATACGAGACGATTAGCATAGCCTTCACAAGCACAGAAATAGGACACTGCATGCTAGATAGCTTTTGTTTAGTTCTTTAGATAGGGCTCCTAGAAATGGCCTTGATGTTCCTTCTATTTTCCTCGTTCAAAGGTGCATGGCATTATACACTTTGGTAATATTGTGACCTCTGACCTACACTAGTGTCACAGGCCTTTCCTAGTCGCACCATACAAAGAACTAACTTATGACTATGCAGGCATAAGAAAACAGCATAATTACAGTTTATCAATCGACGAGGTGTACATTATCACCTGATAATGGTCAATGCGGAGGCGTCAGGAGTCTGGTGGCTGAGCGGTTAGGGAATCGGCCTAGTTATCAGAAGGTTGCTGGTTCGATTCCCCGGCCATGCAAAATGATGGTGTGTCCTTGGGCAAGGCACTTCACCCTACTTGCCTCAGGGGAATGTCCTTGTACTTACTGTAAGTCGCTCTGGATAAGAGCGTCTGCTAAATGACTAAATGTCTAAATGTAAATCAATGATACAAGAAACATAATTAATAGCATATTTCTCTCCTGGACATAACCAAGGGTTATGTTCTCATGAGCTCAATATAGCAGGGTATCGATCAAACATTTCTATATTCAGAGCATTTTAAACAAGGCCATAGCCATGGAGTCAACATTGGGGGGGACAAATGATAATAATATGATAATTTCAGACAGCGTGCGTGGTTGCCTGTCGTAGCGTAGCACATTTATATTTTTATATCAATATATTGGGGGGACATTTTGACCAGATATGAATATTGAGGGGGATGTGTCCCCCCCAATATGTATTATGATTACGGTCTTGATTTCAAACAGTATAAAAGTAATAAAGTAATCATTATCTTTAATTATTGTTAACTGATCTGTGGTTAAGGACAGACCTCTTCAGGTGTAACACATGGTTGGTACTGTTAGGATTACAGTTAAACTAAAATCAAGTAAGTTTGTAATATGGACTGGCATAACCATTGACAGACACAATCAGATGCTTAATCAATGATTCAGTGGCCAATAAAGGCAATAGCCAATAGGATACTCTTTCCTGTTATGACTATCAGCTTTCACACGCCCAGTTGCACAGGGGTAAGTGCCTCGAGCCTATCACAGCTCAAACGGGGTAGTGGCACCCCACGCGCAAGTGCTGGGACCAAGCTGTAGGAAATTACACCAAGCAACGTGGAACGGCGGTCTTTCTGACGCACAGCAGTAATACATGTGCGTACATCAAAGTTACACAACAGCTTTAGAATTGTCAGTTTTCGAAGGAAAAATAACTGTTGCAGGCCTGACAGCGCTACTTGGAAACCCTCTGGAGTCAGGACATCATGGAACCTCTAAAAAAAGATCCCAAAAACAATCCTTCGGCAACAGCTAATCTTTTCTCGCAGGTATTCTTCTGGTAAGTATCAATAGACTCCCGGCAATCTAATAACTTCGGCATGTCCAAACGAGACACGCTAAACATTGCATTCAACATGACTTGTTATATGAAAACTAAACTTAGTTTAAGTCGGCATGAGCTAATTTGAATCACGGTGGTAAACTGCGGGAAAAAAAACAACCCAAAAAGTTCAGGTCTAATATTATTGGGAAGAGGCCAAAGCCAGACAAAACCCGCTTAAAAAAACAATTTGTTCCGGGAAGTGGCGGAGCACAGCTTTAAGGACAGTCCTGGAAGTAAGATAGCCTACGGCTGGTATAAGATCCTGGCTGGCATAGGCGCCTATCTCCTCTACCAAGCCATAGTCATGTATTCTTCAGCCAAATGTCTTTACCTGCATACCATATAGTACAATGTATAATATTACATGATCTGCCTCAGGAAGAAGATGGTAATACCGTACTAAATGCATGCTCACGGCGATGTCTATGAATGGGAGGCCTTCGTGGTTATTTCCAAGTAGGCTATCAGTAGTAGGATGAGTTGTTTTGTTGTACTGTAGGCCTATTGCACAGTTCTTGAATATAAAATTATCTACATCAACTAAATTTTACATCTCTTTTTTTTCTCTCAGTTGGCTTAATCCTTTATTTCGGATTGGATACAAGAGGAAGCTTGAGGAAGATGACATGTACAGAGTGCTTCCAGAGGATGGATCTGAGAGATTGGGAGAGGAAATGCAGAGGTTTGATAACCCAGAAATATATTGAATCTATTTACATACTCTGACCACACTTTGTGTTCAGTTCTATTACATCTGTAGGGCACTGAGAGGGGTTTTGTTGATAGAGGAAATCCTTGATTACTAACTTGTCATGGTTAACTGCAACAATATTAGACTTTTCCACCAATATGTATCAGATACCTTGAGAGGTTTGGCACTTGAAAAAAGTTGTGTGTTTGATAAGATAACTGGTGGTACAAGCTGTGTGTTCAGTCAGTCACTTCTTGCCACTCAAACAGTTTTGGTAATGCTGGCAGTTTTATCTTCAATAGGCTCTGGGAACATGAGGTGCAGATTTCTGCAAAAGAGCTTCGAAAACCAAAACTCACTAAGGTCATCATCAAAGGCTACTGGAAAACCTATGCAGTATTGGGGTTATTCACCCTTTTTGAGGTTTGTAGAAAGTATGCAGTATGTTTAAAAAAAAAAAAAAAAATATGCATCATTATGATGCCACATGATCACAGCTTTTTCTTTTGCCCCAATCAACAGGAGACGATAAAAGTGATCCAGCCGGTCTTTTTGGGAAAGCTGATCCAGTACTTTGAGCATTATGACCCAGATGACATGAATGGACTGTATGAGGTGATAGGTTATGCTGCAGGTATATCCCTCTCCACCATCTGCCTGACAGTAACGCACCACCTCTACTACTATCACGTCCAGAGAGAAGGCATGAAGATCAGAGTGGCCATGTGTCACATGATCTACAAGAAGGTCCGTATAAGATTTGGCTTTTGTGCTGGGTGAGTCACAACTCAGGCTGACTGACTGATGTAAGTGTGGATTGATGTATGGATCAAGATAACGGCACAGTTGATTGATTAACCCTTTTTATAATGAATGTTCCATCCTCCCAGGCTATCCGTCTCAGCAGTGCAGCCATGACAAAGACCACCACGGGCCAAATTGTCAATCTCCTTTCGAATGACGTCAACAAATTTGACGAGGTATGTGCAGACATCCTTTTGAACTGCAAGACACAGACTGCTCCTTGGCATTAACCACTGAACTACTCAGAACTGTGCCCTCTGGTACTTTGTGTGCCGCACTTGTTGTATTTATATCTGTAGGTCTGAATGAGTGAAGACGCATGCTTCCCCTTGTATGTATGGTGCAAATAGTTAGTAAGCAAGTCCCCCCCCCCCCAAATTGGCAGTCTTTCTCACACTCAAGGGTGGTTTAAAATGGCATAAGCTGAATCAAGCTGCTGCCTGGCTCGATCCCTGGTTGATCCCTGTACGTCATTCAAGTTTTGTTGGAATCAGTTTGTCGACACCCAGGGAAAATATTTTTTTTGTCTGGTACTTGGCAGTAACCTGTTAAAAACAGGTTGAGAAAAGGTTGGGAGGTCTAGGTAATTGCTCGCTGTTTCTCTCTTTGGCAGACAAAGTGATGACTTACTGTGAGTCTCACACCTGTGTAGTTCCCTCAACCTTTCAGTGAACCATATCACACGAGAGGGATGATTCTGTGTTACTGCTGAATATCAGCACGGCTGCCATTCAGTCAGTCATAGTCAGAGGCCACAGGCCAAGTAGGTTTGAGGCTGCGGGCCAACTAGGTATGAGGCCACAGGCCAAGTAACTGTTTACACAACAGTACTACAAGCTTCATTAGTTCACAAGGCAATAAACAGAGAATGATGAGCCTTTTTTATCATTTATTTGGCTCTGGAAACAAATCGTTCCACCAGTGGACTTTTGCCAAGTAGCACATAAACACACTCCTGCACAGTGACTTATGGTTGTTAATATAAGCGGAGTGATGCATGTTTAAAGTCCCGGTGCTGTCAGTGCTAAATATCAGCCCTCATGGAAGGCCCCATGTCCAATCAAACTACTTGGTCAAAACGGTTGTACTGTGATGTATACATACTGGGTGTTCTCCCCCCAAAATGCCAGTGAGCTGAGCCACTTCCTTTCTCCCTGGTTACAGGTGACACTTTTCCTGCATTTCCTGTGGGTGGGGCCTCTGCAGGCAGCTGCTGTCATCTGGTTGCTGTGGGGGGAGATCGGCCCGTCGTGCCTCGCTGGAATGGCCTTGCTCGTCTTCCTCATGCCACTGCAGACGATGTTTGGGAGACTGTTCTCTAAGTTTAGGTAAGACATGTAGCCGCGCGCACACGCAAGGTGACTGAGGGAGACCTTTGAACAGGGAGCCCGAGCACGAGTGATGAAAGACTATCGTAAAGTCTTGTAATATTTGTTTTCCACTGAAACGGTTATTTCTCAACACTATAACTCAATTACATGTGTTTTCTAGTGCATGTAGCAGTACAGAAGATTGAATGTCAAAGTTGCGCTCCAAGCAAATAGTTCAGTGATGAGCCTTTTCTACCACAGGAGTCAAACCGCTGTCCTCACAGACAACAGGATCCGCACCATGAATGAGGTGGTGTCTGGAATCAGGATCATCAAGATGTACGCGTGGGAGAAGCCCTTCTCAGCACTGGTCCATGAAGTCAGGAGGTAACACAATCAAATGATGTTGAAAACAAAGAGATATGTGATATCTCTATCTCATATAGCCTGGTCCTACCAGACTCGCGTACATTTCATTTGTACAGAGAGTCTGGGCTCGCTCCATTGACAAGCGTTAACTTCCTTGAAGGCGGGCAACTCTGAAATGTAAAACTATTGGATCTGCCAAGAGCCACTCTGGATCGGCCATAACCAATCGCTAGCGTTCGCCTTAGCCAACTCCTTCACCACTAACGGAGATAGCTGGAAAATCAAACTTTTCTTGAACCCGTGGGGGAGGAGGTCCACAACATCATGGCCACCAAGAAAACTCAGCAAAGATTGTTCTTGCTCCGGCTTTAACTTCTGGATATTCGGCAGCGTTGCCACAACAGACCGAATGGCTTCACTCGCATCTTTCTCCGCCACCATTACGGAAATACAACTCAAACTAGCGCTCAACATCATCAGTCTCAGCCACTCCCTCTGTTCGCTGATTGGACCGGTAAAAAGTTGATCGGAAACATCAGACTAATATACCGAAGACCCAGACGGAGTACTGAAGGAAAATGAAAATTGAGTGGAAGTACGTAGGAGCCGAGCTATATCTCATATACACATACATAGATATAGAGATAGATAGATATAGCTCCTTCAGCACACTTATGTGGCTGGCTGGTGTCATGTTAAAAGGGGCTCTGTTTTATTACATTTCTTAAGGATTTGAAACTTTTACCTCAAAGATGTTACTCTGTTGCTTGACCTACATGCTACAAAGTCTCATGATGCATCTTAGCCACAGGCCTTAGCCACTTCTCATTTGAGTAAACAAAGCAGAAGCGGCCAGGAATTGTACTGTAGCATTCCCTAATTCTCAAGCAGCATGACACAGCGTTCATGTTCCTGTTCATGTTCATGAGTACAGAATGAATGAATGTTCTTCACAAGGACATCACTCCCATTTATCTGCTTTCAATCTGCAAGGGCCATCTTGCGTACATGGTTGTCAAAACGGTTTAATGTAAGATCCACATCCAATCAACTCCACGCATGGCCAGTTGACCAATGAAGCTGGAGTCCCGAGGCACCTGGTGTCAACGTGCTAACACCACCTCCCCCCTTCTCTCTGTCAAATGTACACTACTACCCAGCCACTGGGTCATCCTCTTATCACATAGGGATAACAACCTGCTTTAGGTTCCCAATAATAATAAGCTCAACTGCATAGGTTTTTATCAATTTTATTGGCTACATTCGGAGTGACAGGATGTTACTGCCACTGAATTGAAGGTGTCCGAGGGGTCTGTTTGGACAGCTCTTCTGTGTAATAATAGTGGGGAGCCCCCCCCCCCCCTCTGTGTTCCTCTTCTGCTGTTTACAACTTGTCTTAGGGCCAAGATGAGGAGATAAGCAGTCAGGGGTGACATGAGGACAAGCTCTCTTCAAGCTCGCTTTCTTCTAAAGAAAGCGAGCTTTCTTCTAAAGAAAGCGAGCTTTAGAAGAAATTCTTTAGAAGTCAGTTAGGTTATACCTGTGGGAGTAGGCTTAAGAAGTGGTTTGAGAAAGTACAATTAGTATTCATTTCTATTATTTTTAGTTTAAATGTTTTTCAGAATCACATCAAGAGAGAGTCCACCTCAAGAGTAGGATTCCTAAATCATTGTTGCCGTAGTGTTTTGGTGTGTCAAGTGTGGCCTGTTTTTAATAGCCTCTCCCTCCTCGTCTCCACAGAAAGGAAATCTCAAAGATCATGAGCAGCTCCTACCTGCGAGGTCTCAACATGGCCTCCTTCTTTGCGGCCAGTAAGGTCATCATCTTTGTGACCTTCACCGTCTACGTTCTCCTGGGGAACCCCATCTCAGCCAGCCGGGTGTTTGTTGCCGTGGGGCTGTACAGCGCCATCAGACTGACCGTCACCCTCTTCTTCCCCTACGCCATCGAGAGGCTCTCTGAGGCCCTGGTCAGCGTTTGCAGGATACAGGTACGGTGGAGGTCTGAGGAAGCACGAGGCTGCTGGAAGTCAAACAGAGAAGGCAGGCAACTACATGTGATGGCTGATGTCGACCCAACATAGCTAAAAACGCCTGAAATAATGCTTGAGGACGATACCTATTTAATTGTTATTTCCCCCCCCCCCCCCCCCCCCCACTGTGGATGTCTGAAATATAGCGCTTATAAAGATTTGTCTGGTTAAAGTGTACTACATGATTTAATTAGTAAGTATATGTGTATCCAAGCCAAGACTTGTTGTTGTGCAAGCCTTGCCTGCACATGTAAAAAAACTTACCGCAGGTGTTATCTCCCTGGTTAATTTTAGACAGTGTGTGGCGGCCAATGTGAAACACAAGACCTCGATTACATACGGGGTCATTTTTCACGTTTCCACTCACCGGAATCCCAGACTGCTGAGTCATTATGAGTTACAACCTTTATCACCTGGTCACAATAGCTGGGGTTGTTTGCACTCAGATTTGTGATTTAATAAGGAAAATAGATTAGCGGGTTCAGACTGACGCAGGGTTACTGTACAACAAGCTTGTGAGGCCTCCCTGTAGTTTTCTATGTCTATAAAAGCTATAATATAATACTATGGATTCCATTGTTAATTGGAGCCGTGTGAATGTACCCCTGCAGAATTTCCTCCTGTTGGATGAGATCAGAAGCACCAGCAGCAGCCTAGAAGTCCCTCTGGAGGACAAGCTGGAGGCCTCTGTGGAGGTCCAGGACCTCATCTGCTACTGGGACAAGGTGAGTGTTCAGAGTAGTTAGTTTTGTCGATTCAGAATGGGAACCCAAACATCAAACCAATGCACCCAGTGATTAGCCCATAAGGGAAAAGCCTACTCATCGACATAAGCGTTTGTTCCAAAAACCTCTACCACATCCGAGGAACAAGCACCAGCATGTTGGTTTTCAACAGAACGTTTATGGCAGATGACCTCAACAGGGCAATTCAGATTTCTTTAGAATTGGTGTGTTATGCAATATTGAACTGTTCCCGTGTTTTTAACTGTCTTTCCTCTGCAGAGTCTGGATGCCCCGTCTCTTCTGAACGTCTCCCTCACAGTGACGTCAGAACAGCTCCTGGCTGTCATTGGGCCTGTTGGAGCTGGAAAGGTCAGAGGTCATAGGAGCCTACTGTTGTCAACTTGGCCCTCGTATCTGTGACTGACTAACTATTTTGTGCACAAGCTCACTTACTACATTTCCCACAGTCCTCTTTGCTCAGCTCCATCCTTGGAGAGCTGCCTCATGACAAGGGGGTGCTGAAGGTCAGAGGTCAGCTGGCCTACGCTTGCCAGCAGCCCTGGGTGTTCCCTGGAACCATCCGAAGCAACATCCTGTTTGGGAAAGAGTTCCACCCCCAGAAGTACGAGAAGGTTCTGAGAGCCTGCGCCCTCAAGAGGGTGAGACAAACGCACACCTTCTAGCTTTTCATTTGAGCCCATCTTCACACGGCATTCTGTTCACATATGTCCAGATCACCCTATAAGATCAAATGGAGAAAACAGAGGGAAAAATTGATAATAAAATGAATTACCACATTATATGCACCTGAGAATTCACTTCAGAACTTCTTTCACCTACAGAGTACAAAGAGGTGCATTTGGGCCGATCCGCTATGTTAACTGTCCAGAAGAAAGGGATCGCTACCCTATTTACAGTGACAGACCATTCAGTCCTTTCTCAGAAGATTGTGGCAATGGTGTCCAGCTGGGTTACTTGATTCAATGACGAACCCTTTGGGTCAGCATAAATCCACTTCCTCAACTGGTGGTAGACTGTCATCTTTCGCACACTCTGTATTCTGCCGTTCCACATCTCTAACAGTTGCCATTGTAGAGAAAATCACTCTGCTTGTAGTCCTGCTCAGTTCCTGAGGTTCGCACGGTGTCAGTAATCTGTATGGGGTAATCACTGACCGTATGAGTTCATAACTGTTTACACAGTCTCTTCCTTTGGCACTTTGTTCCATGCATGCATTTGCTGTAAAGTATATAAAAAATGTGTGGCAACTGTTAATAGCGTATGACTGGTGACCTTCCCCATCCCACTCAACTGTAATGGCTCACAGTAGCTTCTGCTGCTGGTGAAGCACCTGTGTGAAGCCCTCTGCTCAGTTCCCTGTTCTGTGTGTCCAGGACATGGAGCTGCTGCCAGACGGAGACCTGACTCTGATCGGGGACCGAGGAGCCACCCTCAGCGGGGGACAGAAGGCTCGAGTCAACCTGGCCAGGTAGGAGGAGAGAGACCTTCTGTTCCTGTAGGTTATGGATGTCACCTCCTAGATGTCACCAGTAATGCACACCAACCCTGATGTGAGATGGTGTGTCTGTGTTTGTCAGGGCTGCGTACCAGGACGCTGACATCTACCTGCTGGATGACCCTCTGAGTGCTGTGGATGCAGAGGTCGGGAGACACCTGTTTGAACAGTGAGTCTGACCTACTGACAAGCCCCAACACATGGTGATGAGGAGCCTTCACCAGAACTGATACCTGGACTATACAAATAAACTAGTCTCAAGTTTCCCATTTACAACAATGCAGCCCAAAGTTTAAAGACGCTTTCTTGTAAGCTGCACCATCTTATCAGGGTAGCTTTTCAAACCTTATCAGCTGACCAGGGGCCAGTTCCATAAAGGCCTGGGGTTAAAGTCCCAAACCTTACTTGAATTAGCATTAACAAGGAAGTTGGGGCTAAAGCGGTTCCATAAAGACCAATTCTAGTTCACACAATCCCAGATAAGTGTGTGTGCAGCCATTCTTAAGCAGCCAGAGAGGTAGAACATGGATCCACCAAGGCAAAACGCAATGTTCACGACCATTTGACTTCTTCCTGGAAGAACGTTTTCTTTAAGCCGCGTTCTAACACCTCATCCACCACCGCCGTCTATCAAAATAAAATGACGCGCCATGATTGACATGGAGGATAGGCTACGTAGGTCGAGGTCTTTTTTTATAGGACTTTGATTTAAAAAAACATGCACCCTCTGAACACGTCTAAATGGACTTTTTTGACACATTATCCAGTAGCCTAACTTTTTACGTTTTTGTGTCGGGAAAATGGAGGATGGATGGAATTAGGCTTGTTTTGCAATTGTAGGCTACTGTATGTAGCTATGATAATTATACAGGGATCATTTAGATTGAGTATAGCATCAGCCTAAACATTTGATATTATAAACTACCATATCCATTTGTTTAAAGTAGCTAGGTTTGTATCCTTCTGAAATCATGGTTTATGCATTACATTTATTTCTTTAAGTTGATTTTCTATAAATGTAATTATTGAACTGAGGGGTAAATAAATAAAGGCATGCCAGAAAGTCTGTGGTGAACCATCGTTTTCCCATTGGGGCAGTGTTTCAGGAACTTTTGGTAAAGCAACAACACGCGCTAGGCCTGACCGTTAACCTGCCCCGTACTAGGCTAGTTTCACAGCTTAAGTTGCTATAGTCACTGTTTGAACTACGTTGAGCTGGCTTTATGGAACCAAATGAACTGGAAATGAGTCTGACTAACTGACATAAGTCTGGCTTATTTGGTAAACTCGATTCATTGAACCGGACCCTGGAGCTTGATTTAAATCCAATATTTATGGTATCCAGCACTTTTCTGGAGCCTGATAATGCACTGTATCTTCAAGTGCAAGCACTTGAAAGTGTTTACTAAAACATTCTACTGAAGGGATTGGTACCATGGTCGTGCTACTGCATGTTCTGGACCACCATTGTTCTAGTAAGGTACCATAAATCAGTCTGTTCTAGCTTGTTCCTAGGTCCGGTCTCACCGGCCTTTGTCGCGTTCATGATTGATCTCAGTGACCAGCAGGGAACCCTACCAGCGTTCTGGATTAAGGCCCAAGAGGTCTGCTTTGAAGGCAGCCCAGAGAGGCATGGGTTTGTTGGGGGGGAGAGAGAATCAGGAAAGGGGTGTAGTGCTACCTCAGACAATGGGAGCGCGCCACGCTCTGCACTTTTCCTGTGATGTAAGTTGGACCACCCTTTGTTTTACGTGACCTTCTGCACAGAGCAAGAAGGGAAGCATCATGAAACATTCCTACTGTCATACTTTGAAAACATTCATTCTTAGAGGGAAAGCTGCCTTGATTTACACTTTATTTATAAGATCCTCTTGTTTTGGGCCCCTTTATTATTATTATTATTATTCCACTGCAAATATTCTGGGGCCGTATTCACACTTACCAGTAAGTTCTCCTAAATACCAGTAAAAGTTCTTAGCTAAGAGTGACAAGAGTCAACTTGTACTAAGGAATCTTAAGATAAGACAAAGGGCAGGGTTGACCTTGTTGACATGGATGATGTAAACTGGCTTACTAACTTCCCACAGTGATTGGCTAATAGGGTATTGATCTCTGTCAATTATCTCATCATAGAAGTATTGTAGAACAAGGTATTATGTTGCAATTATGTACGTTTAAAAATGTTGCCATGTTCAATTGCAGGTTGTCACTAATTAAACAAGCATGTTTAGCTAATGGTCAGCCTCTTACATGTGCATCTCGTAAACAAATGGCGAATATGCATAAAGGCAGCCATATGAATTGTTGATGTGGGGTCTGCAGAGGGCATATTGTTTGATGCAATGTGATGTGTTCTACTGACGGATGGCTGAGATATATCAAGTTCGTCGTGTACACTACTTGTGCTGTGGCCGAGTAGAGTTGTCAACCTTAATCTCCGGTGTTACTGAGTTGTTTCTATAATTGACTGCATCCTTTTTTTTGTTTTTTTTAAGCTCATTGTCTCAATGTTTGAAAAAAATTACGTTCCAAGGTGAAATGCCAGCAACAGACATTTGTAGGACTGTTTGTGATTTGGTCTTGGTGACTTACGAGTCCTCTTGACGACCCCTAACTTTTCACAGATCTAAGAGCTGGTTTTAGCTCTAAAACTGTGTGAAATACTCTTAAGAGTAAAAAAAATGGAGTCCTAAAATTAGGACTGACACACCCACTATTTTTAAGAGTTTCTCCTAAATCGGCAAGTTAGGAGCAGCTTTTAGACCAATTTTGATCCTTCTGGACAGGACACCGAAGTATGTATGTTTAGGGTGTTTTTAACAATGTAGACGGAACTTGCCTATATTGTGGCAGAAAAGGTTACTGATTGTCTTTTGGGGTGCCTTGTCCTTCCAGGTGTATCTGTGGTTTGCTGAAGCATAAACCTCGTATACTGGTGACTCACCAGCTGCAGTACCTGAAAGCAGCAAACCAGATCCTCGTCCTGAAAGAGGTGTGTGTCACGGCATTCCATTCCACACATACTGTTCTTTATTTTTCACATGAAAAGAGAATTTAATAACGTTATCTCTTGACTGCGGTATCCGGAAGCTGAGTTGTTTTTCCACTTGTCTTCTACTTAGCCTCAGTACATACTCTAAATGCCCCTCCTGTACCAGCGCTTGTAAGCGGCAGTTGGAGGGGTACGATCCTTACTAGCTTTGAATTTGAACATACAAACACACACTCGTAATGTGTATTTGTGTGTGCCAGGGTCACATGGTGGCACGGGGGACCTACAATGAGCTGCAGTCCTCTGGTCTGGACTTCACCTCCCTGCTGAAGAAGGATGAGGAAGAGGAGGAGCAACCAGGGACAGAGACCAGCAGCCAGTCACCACGAAGACGTGCCCTCTCCCAGAATTCTTTGCGCTCCCAAACATCTTCACTTCACTCAGCAAAAGAAGGGGATGAGGATTTGCCGGTGGGTGCACAGTTTTACCTTTTAGTGCTGCTTCCAAGAGTTTTAATTTGGGATTTATACATGCTAATTTTGTCCACAAGAGGGAAGTGTTCACAAACCTTAAATACAGATTCCGTTCAGCGCATTGGTTTATATTCATCCAATATCCCATGTTCCAGATTATATCAAGTCAGTTTGTAAAGTTTATGGAAGTTCAACTTGTATCCATTTCCATGAAGCGGTAGTTCCAAGCTATTATGCAGAACATTCCTGATCAATGAAATGCGCCATGCTGAACGTAGGCACCCTAAGAGTTCTCCATAATGTATTGGAGCTGTGACACTGGATGTGTATGTTTCAAGAGTGTTGGGACTACATGTGTTCGGCGTGAGCTCGGACTGGATGTGGGTGTTTGTTTTTAAGAGGGTGTTGGGGACTGTGTGCCACACAGGCTGAGCATGTCCAGAACATGTCAGAGGAGAGCAGTTCCGAGGGCACCATAGGTATCGGCCTCTACATGAAGTACCTGAGGGCAGGAGCCAGCGTCCTGCTGCTCGTCGTGGTGTTCATAGTCAACATCCTGGCTCAGGTATGCAGCTGTCGTCTTCACTCAACTGAACGCCGTTTGACCTCGCAGCCTGTTTCCTGAAGTCTCTTAGCATTACCTTCTATCTCACTGAGTTGAAAATTGAATGACACTTTGTTGCCCGAGGCATGGCGCCTAGCATCTCCTTTCAGTGTGATGGTAAATGGAAGGGTGAACATGAGGCAGCTAATGAATTGAGATTGTAGTTGGTGGTAGTAGTTTGTATAACATGTGAATCCCTGTTAACAACAGAACTAGATTGTTCTGTAATGTAGTACTTTTGTTTTGTGCACAGGCAACATATATTCTGCAGGATTGGTGGCTGGCATATTGGTAAGAGACATGGCATAGTCACTACTTTATCTTCAAATAATGTGGTTTCTGAGAATAACATCTTGGGTTTCCTACAACCACATCTTTGTATTTTAGTCAAAAATGCTCAGATATGTGCTGTGGTGGACATTCTTACAGGGCCGGGGAACAGGAGAAGCTCAATTCCAACACCACCATCGTACTGAATGGCCACAACGTTACCCAAGAGCTGAACCTAGATTTCTACCTCGGAATTTACGCAGGTAAGACATGAGATTTGGGTGGAACGTTGTTTTGCAATGTCTTATTTGGGGCATGATGTTAAGAACTTTGCCAAACTGTGTTCAGGTTTGACTGGAGCCACTGTCGTCTTTGGCTTTGTGAGGAGTCTTATGCTTTTCAACGTTTTGGTGAGATGTGCTCAGATGCTCCACAACCGCATGTTCAACGCCATACTGCGGACACATGTGCGCTTCTTTGACGTCAACCCAATTGGTGAGCAAAGATGTTAACGTTGGGTGAGATGCCCAGACAGAATTTCTTAATGTACTTTGGCTGCGTAAGAAGAGTTGTTGCCAAAAAGTGTCAATGAGCAGCAAGTAGGGAAAGTCTAAAGTCTTCAACTCATGGTCTGCTCGCTTGTCTCAGGGAGGGTTCTAAACAGGTTCTCCAAGGACATCGGCCAGCTGGATGCCTCCCTACCCTGGACCTTTTCAGACTTCTGGCAGGTAAGGAACTCGTCCCAGAAGGGGTGGGACAAAGGAGCTACAATGTGGTCCAAACCTGTGGCATACGCTTAGTCAGCCTCTGTTAAGACGGAAGCTATGTACCGATATGCCACCTGTGCTGTGTTTTGCCAGATCTTGCTGCAGATCATCGGCGTGATCTCCGTGGCGGCCTCCGTCATACCCTGGGTCCTCATTCCTGTGGTGCCGCTGGTCCTCGCCTTCCTGTTCCTGCGACGCTACTTCCTACAGACTTCCAGGAACGTTAAACGCCTCGAATCCACCAGTGAGTTTTCCCACACCCATGTGCACACAAGCTCGCCACATACTTAAAACCCCCACTCAAAGTGCACCTGGACACTTGTGTGTTCCATGTATTTGCTCAAACTGTGTTCGCTGTAGACATTGTTGTTGTTCGTGTCTTCTGCAGCTCGGAGTCCAGTGTTTTCCCACCTGTCCTCGTCCCTCCAAGGCTTGTGGACGATCCGAGCCTTCAAAGCAGAGGAGAGGTTCCAGAACGCCTTCGACGCACACCAGGACCTGCACTCAGGTTGGACATGAATACAACTACAATACCACCCCTATCATTCCAACAGTCTATCATAAACACGAGAAAATCCGTCTTACATTTAGTCATTTAGCAGACGCTCTTATCCAGAGCGACTTACAGTAAGTACAGGGACATTCCCCCGAGGCAAGTATGGTGAAGTGCCTTGCCCAAGGACACAACGTCATTTCGCACTGCCGGGGAATCGAACCAGCAACCTTTTGATTACTAGCCCGATTCTCTAACCGCTCAGCCACCTGACTCCCTTTCTCCTCAGTCATCTTGCGTTGTTGACTGCAGAATGGATGGCACGACTGACTTGTCTCCTGTGCTCCTCAGAGGCCTGGTTCCTGTTCCTGACCACCTCTCGCTGGTTCGCCATCCGCCTCGACACCATCTGCTCCATCTTCGTCACTGTCACCGTCTTTGGCTGCATTTTGCTCCGGGACCGTAAGAGACACTTGACAGAAGAACACTGAGAGGGAACACACTGCCAATAGTCAAGTAGAGCTACGTTTTAATGAAGTGGTGTTGTGTAACGGTTGTTCCTGTTAGAGCTGGAGGCCGGTGCTGTGGGCCTGGCCCTGTCCTACGCTGTGACCCTCATGGGGATGTTTCAGTGGGGGGTGAGACAGAGCGCTGAGGTGGAGAACATGGTGAGACCCTTGCATTCACGTGGCTTTTAAAAGAACTGGTTTAGCACTTTCGTAGAATAGCGCTTTACTACAACAAAGGTTGTCTGAACTGGAAACTCTTGAGTCGTACCTTAATCCACATCTAGGTCAAATGAGTTATGATTTACTGAACTGCTGGAAAGGGTAGTTAAGGTCAGGGTAGTTGGTATAATAGTCTGTCTCCTCAGATGACGTCTGTTGAGAGAGTGTTGGAGTACACCGAGCTGGAGAGCGAAGCACCCTGGGAAACCCAGAAGCGTCCTCCCCCCGACTGGCCCAGCCAAGGCCTCATCAACTTTGACCGGGTCAGCTTCTCCTACAGCGCAGATGGACCACTGGTCCTGAAGGACATGAAGGCTGTTATCAGACCCAAAGAAAAGGTTTGTCCTCTGCTGACAGCCCTTTTTCCTCACGCCGGTGTGATGAACATGGCTGAAGTTGTTCCTCTCCTCGCTGTTCCTCAGGTTGGCATTGTGGGGAGGACGGGAGCAGGGAAGAGCTCCCTGGTCTCTGCTCTCTTCCGCCTGGCAGAGCCTGAGGGCAGGATCTACATAGACGGGGTTTTGACCTCTGAGATTGGCCTCCATGACCTGCGCCAGAAGATGTCCATCATTCCTCAGGTACCCTGGGAGGGCTAAATGATGTCCTGGTGGATACGTGTAGTGCACACTAGCTGTCATGTATGTCTGGTGTCTCTGGATCCCTTTCAGCTTCAGTTTTGTAATGAAGCTGTTCACACCAGGTCCTGTTTGTTCCCACTAATGATCTGCAGGACCCAGTGCTGTTTACTGGCACCATGAGGAAGAACCTGGACCCCTTCGACCAGCACAGTGATGAAGACCTGTGGAACGCTCTGGATGAGGTACTGCTGCTTGGCTTCCTAGAACAGTATTACACACACCATGACACACTGCAGACCTCCTCCTGGTTAACACCATGGGTGTCTTGTCTCTCCAGGTCCAGCTCAAGTCTGCAGTGGAAGAGCTCCCCAACAAGATGGAGACGGTGCTAGCTGAGTCGGGCTCCAACTTCAGCGTGGGCCAGAGACAGCTGGTGTGTCTGGCCCGAGCCATCCTGAGGAAGAACCGCATCCTCGTCATCGATGAGGCCACAGCCAACGTGGACCCCAGGTAGCCAGCGGCCTGGCCCCACACACCTGACCTCCTCACTGGCATGTGGAGGAGCTCCCGTGTGTAGGTAGGCTCTGAGGAGGTGTCACCTGACTGGGTCTCCTGTCTGTGTGCTTGTGCTGTAGGACAGACGCGCTGATCCAGGAAACGATACGAGACAAGTTCAGAGACTGCACTGTGCTCACCATCGCCCACCGCCTCAACACCATCATAGACAGTGACCGCATACTGGTGAGGCCAAGTAGACGCAGGCACTTGTTGATTTCATGAATTTGTACATTTGTGTATGCTCCTCGGATTACGCCTCCCATAGTTTCCGTTGACTGACTTCCTTTGGGCGTACTGATAGGTTTTAGATGCGGGTCAGATCCATGCCTACGATGAGCCCTACACCCTGCTCCAGAACCCCAGCGGCATCTTGTACAAGATGGTTCAGCAGTCGGGAAAGATGGAGGCTTCTGATCTCCTGCAGTCAGCCAAACAGGTGAGTTCTCATTTCCACAGAACAATGGTGGCTGTTATTCAAGACATATGAATACTTGATCAGTAACTTAGGTTCTGAGATTGTGGTCAAAACACTTGTTTGCCATGTGAAGCACTGCTGACATGTCACATCTGTTGTACATTCAGGCTTACCTGAGCAGGAGTCGTGCAGTTATGGCCAACGGAGGGGGCCACACAGGCTCATCTAATGGGAACCTGGTCATCTTTGAGACGGCTCTTTGACAGACTTGGAGATTGGGACTGCTCATCATTCACCTAGTGCCTCATGCAATGACTGCTGGGGCCTCCTCAGCTCTTCACGTGCCTTAGTTTAACACCTGTACAACAGTTCACATGGAGCTGCTGTGGAACCTACCTGGAGCAGCATGGCTTCAGCATGACCTCACAGACCAGATGAAATGCGCAAGTTATTTTAAAGATTAATACATCTGAGGTCAAGTTTATGGTTGGATTGCACTGTCTGGATTGCACTGTCATTATCAAAGTCCAGCCAGTGACTAATTTCTTTTAAGCAGCTGAGGAATGTTTCCATGAACAATCGTAAGAATATTCTTAGACATTTGTTTGTACCATGTGCCTTTTATAGACATGTTTTGGGATTTTCCAAAACGGCTTGGGGGACAACTGATTTAGGATGGCCTAGTTCTGGATAATCTAGTAAATTAGTGAAACTTTAAAAACAAGTAATGCAAAACAGTCTATTGTACATAGAGATATGTTAACAATTCATTGTTATTCATGTTTTAAAGATGACATTTCATGGAAGGCTTATTTGCATGATGTAAATGCATTCTTATTACCTGGTGTCAAGTGCCAGTTTGATAGTGTTTTGCTGTTTATTTCTAGTGTCAGTCTGATCAAGCAAACTATGTTGGCTCCATGGCCAGGTTAAAGAAACTGCATACTGTAAGTCACCAGTCCTGCAGATGCACTACAAAATTATCTGCACAACATTGACTTGAATGAGTATTCCATCAAGTGCTTTTATTTTTTCCTGACTGTTATTGGTCGTGTAGATTATATGCCACAAAATGTCATTTGACCAATTTGTCTTGTTTAAGTTGAAAATCTGTTATTACACAATTCAGAAAATCTTTGTCAAGTGATTGAAGACTAAGTATTGGAACCAATTTGTACACTAACCCTTAACCCTTGTGTTATCTTCGGGTCATTGTGACCCACCGTCGTATTGTGACAACTTTACCGCATACAAAAACAAAGTGAAGCATTTTCTTTTAACCGTTGGGCTGTCTCAGACCCCCCACATTGCAAAGGTTAAAAGAAAATTATTTTTATTTGTTTTTGTATTGGGTAAAATTGGGTAAACAACGATGGTTCGTTATGAACCTTTGGGTCATGTGACCCGAAGGCAGCACAAGGGTTAATGTTTGTTTCCTTACTATTTTGAGTCACCATATGGTTAACATACATGAAGAGCAGAAGGATAAAGACTGACGTATTATGGAATCTGGACTGCTTCGTATAGTTAAATCCTAGTTTTAGATATGAGCCAATGACAATGTTTTTAATCTAACGTTATCCCAGCAGTTGACTGAGAGCATGAATAGATTTTTAGTAAGAAGAAAAACATTTAATACAAATGTATATATAAAAAAGATCCTGGAAAGTAGAATTGAAAATGAGTTAAGTTCATCACACCACAGAAATGTGTTTACTACCCATCCAAATTCGAATGAAAAAAAGACATGTTAAATTAGACTTTGAAATCGTAAGAAAATCAGCAGTCTTCTCTGCTTGAGACTGGGGAGGCGTGTCGCCTGAAAGAGCTGAAGCTCCGCCCCCTCTAATTTAGCAACAACTAGCTAAATCAATTGCAGATATCAGAACAACCATACCTGCAGTCTCTGAGTGTTTTGTGTTAATTACTTTGTCTTTGCATCGTACCAGCTGAGTAACAGAATGCAACGTCTGTGATCTGACGTAGATCGGTCAGGTTTTGGCTCCGCCTATACAAAACCTGAGCTGAAAACGGAAGAGAAACTGTTCAATGGTCTAAGTTCACATTTCAGTGCGACAAAGTTTTTGTTCTTTGCACATGCTTTCAGGAACTCATTTCACACATAAATGTAAGTTCTAGCCAACAATACTGGACAAGTCATTTCAATAACTCTGAAGAGCAACCACAATTATCTTGTAGGTCCCCCCATCACCCAGACTTATTGGGAATCCAATAGTGTCTTTCTATTTGTCGAACAGTATTTTATGTAATCATCTTTCCTACTGTCCATGGGTTTCATTACAGAGACGTTTCAAAGAGGATCAAGCTGGCATTTGGTCCCACTCTGTTGGTCCCGTTTGGACTTCTATTGACCACAGATACCTAAAGGGAAATATATCAATAAATAAAGTTAGTTAATTGTCTGTTGCCAAATATACCGTTCAGAGCTGGTACAATATCTGCGACAGTATATTTAACTATATCATCTCTAAATCTAAATTAATATCAAATGTTATTTGATATCTAAAATATTCTTTAAAAAATAATATTTTTCAATATATTTGCTAATGCATGCTGTTCTGTGGTATCGTATGTTAGCAGTGCCTAGATAGCTAGTTCCCGATGTATTTTGCCACAAAAACATATTTCCTAAACCGTGCAACAGAACATTCTACAAAGTCATAGCAACGTACATTCTGACACCTTGTCTATTATTGAAAAAACTGAGGGACGAGTGGGAATAAAAAGAGTCTGCATGTGCTCACCTCTTTAGCAGCCTCCAGGAGTGCTACAGCTTCCATCTTGCCTGTTTGTTGGACCATCTTGTAGAGAGCACCATCCTGGTTCTGGAGCAAGGTATAGGGATCATCAAACTCCACAATCACACCGTTGTCCAGGACCTGAAAGCAAGTCAGGGGGGTTATCTGGAGGCACCACGAACCATCTGACAACAAACCGTTCCTCTGCATGTACGACTCGGTTATTGTATTTTGTGCTTCTCAGTGACTTGATTATATTTAATTACAATGATGTAAAATGCTTGAGATGATGGCTGATGAATTGTGTGTCTGTCTCACCAGTATGCGGCCACTGTCTATGAAGGCGTGATCCGCATCTTTACAAATTCCCACAAAAATGAACTAATTGCGTCTACTTGGCCTCACCAGTATGCGGTCACTGTCTATGATGGTGTTGAGGCGGTGGGCGATGGTGAGCACAGTGCAGTCTCTGAACTTGTCTCGTATCGTTTCCTGGATCAGCGCGTCTGTCCTACAGCACAAGCACACAGACAGGAGACCCAGTCAGGTGACACCTCCTCAGAGCCTACCTACACACGGGAGCTCCTCCACATGCCAGTGAGGAGGTCAGGTGTGTGGGGCCAGGCCGCTGGCTACCTGGGGTCCACGTTGGCTGTGGCCTCATCGATGACGAGGATGCGGTTCTTCCTCAGGATGGCTCGGGCCAGACACACCAGCTGTCTCTGGCCCACGCTGAAGTTGGAGCCCGACTCAGCTAGCACCGTCTCCATCTTGTTGGGGAGCTCTTCCACTGCAGACTTGAGCTGGACCTGGAGAGACAAGACACCCATGGTGTTAACCAGGAGGAGGTCTGCAGTGTGTCATGGTGTGTGTAATACTGTTCTAGGAAGCCAAGCAGCAGTACCTCATCCAGAGCGTTCCACAGGTCTTCATCACTGTGCTGGTCGAAGGGGTCCAGGTTCTTCCTCATGGTGCCAGTAAACAGCACTGGGTCCTGCAGATCATTAGTGGGAACAAACAGGACCTGGTGTGAACAGCTTCATTACAAAACTGAAGCTGAAAGGGATCCAGAGACACCAGACATACATGACAGCTAGTGTGCACTACACGTATCCACCAGGACATCATTTAGCCCTCCCAGGGTACCTGAGGAATGATGGACATCTTCTGGCGCAGGTCATGGAGGCCAATCTCAGAGGTCAAAACCCCGTCTATGTAGATCCTGCCCTCAGGCTCTGCCTGGCGGAAGAGAGCAGAGACCAGGGAGCTCTTCCCTGCTCCCGTCCTCCCCACAATGCCAACCTGAGGAACAGCGAGGAGAGGAACAACTTCAGCCATGTTCATCACACCGGCGTGAGGAAAAAGGGCTGTCAGCAGAGGACAAACCTTTTCTTTGGGTCTGATAACAGCCTTCATGTCCTTCAGGACCAGTGGTCCATCTGCGCTGTAGGAGAAGCTGACCCGGTCAAAGTTGATGAGGCCTTGGCTGGGCCAGTCGGGGGGAGGACGCTTCTGGGTTTCCCAGGGTGCTTCGCTCTCCAGCTCGGTGTCCAACACTCTCAACAGACGTCATCTGAGGAGACAGACTATTATACCTGATGTTCACAGTGGCACATCTAAACAATGTCAAGCACGTTATGTCCACATTTTATTTTAGCTCAGGGGTAAGAAAAACCCAGATATTAAATCTGGTTAAAAAAAAAATACTATAACAGCATCAAAGTTAGACAGCTTGCACAGTCTTAATGGACCTCTTTCAACCCATGATTCCAAAATGACAGGATGGAGCCAAATCCCTTTTATCCCAAAGAATTTCACTGCCACGGGTCACTGGTTTTTATCTTCATGTTGAATTTATAATGGGCTATTCTTCTAAGTAAGAACAGAACACAAATGTAAAATGACCTCTTAAGGTTCAGCACAGACTAGTAACTTTTGTACTATGTATAAAAAGTGGAGAGCCAACACTGTATGCCTTTAAAACAATATGATAAAACCTCCACAAGCCTGTTCATTCCTTCATAATGGAGCCTCAAATGCACAGTACCATGTTCTCCAATTCTGCACTCTGGCGCACGGTCCACTGGAAGTTTCCCAGGAGTGTCAGGGCATAGGACAGCACCAGACCCACCGCTCCTGCTCCCAGCCCTAACCCCACACGGAAAACAAATCCGCAGTCAGTCATCAACCAAAATCTATAGCTCAATTCCTTCAATGACTTTCCCGTCAGTGAGAAATAAAGTAGTATTGCCATGATAATCGTGCCTTGTCATCGACGTACGGAAAGTAAAAATGGGCAAACATGGATGTTTCTCTCTTACCCTCCCTGAGAATGAGGCAGCCAAAGGTGGTGATGGTGATGAAGATGGAGCAGATGATGTCGAGGCGGAGTGCAAACCAGCGAGAGGTGGTCAGGAACAGGAACCAGGCCTCTGAAAGAAGCAGGGTCATGGAGTCAGTCCAACAGACCGTAAAATTAGATCAAATAAAAGAATATTCGACCACATCCAAATATATAACCTCATCGGTATATTATCCAGACAGAATAAGAAATACAGCTAATACGCCAACATTTTTACAATTCAATTGGTCCTCAAAAGATGGACGGTTTTGACCGCGACGTTAAGAGCATGAGTGAAGCTGTCTTTAAAGGAGAACCTGAGTGCAGGTCCTGGTGTGCGTCGAAGGCGTTCTGGAACCTCTCCTCTGCTCTGAAGGCTCAGATCGTCCACAAGCCTTGGAGGGACGAGGACAGGTGGGAAAACACTGGACTCCGAGCTGCAGACCAAGACCTACAGTGAGCAAGCATCTCCACGCAGTTTCCACGTACATACATGCATATACACACACAACTTGATTATTGAATCTTACATATAAAATGTATTAATCGTTTCATAACGGCTGCCTATTGTAGTCCCTAAGGACAAAACAAGTGGTGAAACACATTTACAGTTCTGCCTCAGAGAACCTACAGGTGGACTCGAGGCGCTTCACGTCTCGTGAGGTCTGCAGGTAGTAGCGTCGCAGGAACAGGAAGGCCAAAAGCAGCAGAACAACAGGGACCAGGATCAGGGGCATGACCGAGGCCGCCACAGCAACCACGCCAATGTTCTGAAGAAGCAACTGCAGGAGAAGGGCATGCCACCAGAGGCCATCAGCTAGCTAGCGACATATGTCTCTGAAGAGGTCTCTCCATGCTCTGTTGCACAGAACTGGCCCGGACCGGCAAAATGTTACTCACCTGGTAGCAGTCCACAAAGGTTAAAGGCAACATGGAGTCCAGCTGGCCAATGTCTTTGGAAACCCTGTTGAGAACTCTCCCTGTAGCACAAAAGAACACATGAAAATGTCTTAACTGAAATAAGTTGTTAAATTGTAAAAATGTTAAAGAAATACTTTACAGTAATTAAACATGCAAAAAAAAAAGACAATTAACGTGCTCCTGCCCAAAGATGTGCTTTAGCACATCTAGGAAGTCCTACTTTTGAATCGCAGTCGGTCGAGAACCTCAATACCAAATACAGCTAACACTAGAGTTATTAAATGGACTGCAAACAGTGTTTGTTAGGTCTACTCACCAATTGGGTTGATGTCAAAGAAGCGCACGTGTGTCCGCAGTATGGCGTTGAACATGCGGTTGTGTAAGGTCTGAGTAGATCGCACCAAGATGTTGAAGATCACGAGGTTCCTTGCGAAGCCGAAGACGACCGAGGCCAGAGTCAAACCTGAACAAACTCACATGTTCTATCGTGCAAAAATGAACTGGTAGTAAATTCCTTCTCACAACCGTAGGCTACTAGTTTGTGACCATATTCTTCAAGATCGAATCAGTAGGAGAAAAGAACTAGCAGGATGCAACAAAATCATAACTTTCTTTAAGAGGCAACAGTTTACTTGTCACAGTTTTTAATTCTTTAGTTGGTCTCACCTGCGTAAATGCCCAGGTAAAAGCGGAGATCAAGCTCTTCATGGCGTCCGTTTTGGACCGACGCTGTAGCGTTGAGTTTGTCCTGCTCTCCAGCCCTGTCATCAAAGCAGTCACAACGCAAGCAAATTAAGTAAAAATCAATGGTTTCTGTGGTCATCAACTAATGCAGAATACAAAAGTCAACTAGAGCACAGCTGTCAATAGTTTTTGTTCATAGATGGTTCACTCTTTTACAAGTTAACAGTGAATAATGAACCACAGTCTCACCAATATGCCAGCCACCAGTCCTGGAGTACATATGCAGTCTTCAGAGGAAAGGAGTAAAATATGAGACATACAATTTGCTGGTAGATATTCTCAACGCACTACAGAGTAGGGCGTGTGTGGTCATATAGCGTTTTTCTCTTTCAGAAAAGCGCCACGGCGCGTAGTTGAGCGCTTCATCACAGCGCTTCATTAGCTTGACCGCTAGCTATGTTTAGTTTATTCGCAGTTAACTTGAGCCATTTGCGAATTATTACGGACGTTTTCTACTGTGTCTTAACTGTAGAGGAACTGAACAAGACTGAGCGACAGTGACGATACCAGTGCCTTTCAAAAAAATAGATTCTGATTTAAAGCTATAGCCATAATTCGAAAGTAAAAAAGGTAGGAGCGCTCTTTTTCATGACGGACGCAAAAAGATAGAACGGAAATTGAGCTCTTTGACATGACGTCCGTTTTGGACAGACCCTAATGTGGAGCTTCTTTTATTCAGACAAAACGGTGCAGACGCTCAGGAAAAAAAAACTGTGAAACATCAAAACTATTCATAGGGCCATACTGTAAATAATAGCATTTTACCCTTTTGTTTTAAGCTCTCCTCCTTCAGCCTGCACTAGGCAAAGGCAACTTAGGTGGTCGCCACTTGCAGGTGATTTTTGCGCACCTGCTGTCATTGTCATTTTCATCATTGCACTTTTATTTATGTTGTGTTAATAATAGTAAATAATTGATCAGGCCTAGGGTGCCAGAATGGCCAGAAACACCACCATCTTGGGTGATACACACCTCGGCTGTCACACTCAGCAGGACTGTGGCCAGTAGCAGTAAGAGGCTGGCGCCTGCTTGAAAGTACTTCACATAGGCACTGAAGCCAATATTCCCCTCCAGTCGACTCTCCTCTGCTACTCTCCTAACTGTTTGCACCTGGGAACAGACACATCATTTTTCTATAATGTTCAGGTGAGTCAAATAGCTCCTAAATTGTGGTTGCCAAGAGTCATAACGAAGGTTGTACCCACAGGCAGATCATCTGCTCCATCTGTGACCGTCTGTGGCAAAGATGTTTGGGAACAAGAATTCTGAGAAAGGGAAAGTCTTCGTGGTGACTGGCTGCTGGTCTCCGTCCCTGGTTGCTCCTCCTCTTCCTCATCCTTCTTCAGCAGGGAGGTGAAGTCCAGACCAGAGGACTGCAGCGCATTGTAGGTCCCCCGTGCCACCATGTGACCCTGGCACACACAAATACACATTAAAAAATAAAGAACAGTATGTGTGGAATGGAATGCCGTGACACACACCTCTTTCAGGACGAGAATATGGTTTGCTGCTTTCAGGTACTGCAGCTGGTGAGTCACCAGTATACGAGGTTTATGCTTCAGCAGACCACAGATACACCTGGAAGGACAAGGCACCCCAAAAGACAGAAAAACTGACAGACAACTCACAATTCAGTGAAACAGTCAGTTCTGGTGAAGGCTCCTCATCACCATGTGTTGGGGCTTGTCAGTAGGTCAGACTCACTGTTCAAACAGGTGTCTCCCGACCTCTGCATCCACAGCACTCAGAGGGTCATCCAGCAGGTAGATGTCAGCGTCCTGGTACGCAGACCTGACAAACACAGACACACCATCTCACATCAGGGTTGGTGTGCATTACTGGTGACATCTAGGAGGTGACATCCATAACCTACAGGAACAGAAGGTCTCTCTCCTCCTACCTGGCCAGGTTGACTCGAGCCTTCTGTCCCCCGCTGAGGGTGGCTCCTCGGTCCCCGATCAGAGTCAGGTCTCCGTCTGGCAGCAGCTCCATGTCCTGGACACACAGAACAGGGAACTGAGCAGAGGGCTTCACACAGGTGCTTCACCAGCAGCAGAAGCTACTGTGAGCCATTACTGAGGGTCACGGGTAAGTATTAAAGGTTATACTATGGGACCCATGTGGATCCAAATTGACACATTCTGCATACCAAATAAGGCATTACATTTTCTGGGTGTATATATACAAGCTAAATATAGCGCAGGCTAGAGGGCTGTCTCACCCTCTTGAGGGCGGAACTCTTTACCAAACAGGATGTTGCTGCGAATGGTTCCAGGGAACACCCAGGGCTGCTGGCAAGCGTAGGCCAGCTGACCTCTGACCTTCAGCACCCCCTTGTCATGAGGCAGCTCTCCAAGGATGGAGCTGAGCAAAGAGGACTGTGGGAAATGTAGTAAGTGAGCTTGTGCACAAAATAGTTAGTCAGTCACAGATATGAGGGCACAGTTGACAACAGTAGGCTCCTATGACCTCTGACCTTTCCAGCTCCAACAGGCCCAATGACAGCCAGGAGCTGTTCTGACGTCACTGTAAGGGAGACGTTCAGAAGAGACGGGGCATCCAGACTCTGCAGAGAGGAAAATTTTCTTGACGTATGTCAACACGATGTTTGAAATAACCATGCAGTGGCGAAATACCTATTTTTCCGGCTTATAATGTAGAAGAGATTTGGTTGAACATGTACCTTGTCCCAGTAGCAGACCAAGTCCTGCATCTCCACTAAGGCTGGCCTCTTCTCATCATGTGACAGTCCCACGCTTGGTCTCTCAATCTCATCCAGCAGAAGGAAGTTCTGATGATGGGAATAAAAACATGTATGATGTTTGATGTCACACCATGTTTGAAACATTTGTCTCCTTAATTCATTTTCCCTGCTAAATTCTGAACGTTTTTTCTACTGAATCTTCGGATGTAAAGAGTAGCATAGGAAAGCGAGCCAGTCATTACACAAACGTGTTGGAAGTGAAACACAAACATTACATTGATCCTGCGGAAGCTGACGATGAACTCAGACAGCTTCTCAACAGCCAGAGGACAGAAGAGGGTGACGGTGACCTTGATGGTTCCGTAGAGGGACACGGTAACAAACACCCGGCTGGCTGAGATGGGGTTCCCCAGGAGAACGTAGACGGTGAAGGTCACAAAAACGATGACTTTACTGGCCGCGAAGAAGGAGGCCATGTTGAGACCTCGCAGGTAGGAGCTTTTCATGATTTGGTTGATCTCTTTTCTGTGAATGATAGAGATGGCGAACATGAAATGTATTTTGGTACTTATCCACTTTAACCCAGATTTACACCACAGATCTATAGCATTCAGAGGAGACAGTATGCACAGTCTGGTGAGACTGGGCATAGAGTCAAAAACACTTATCATTAAACTATAGGAAATACAGACTGTAATCTCTGTCTTGTGTCTTTAGAGAACAGGCATTCCACAAATTGCTGCAGGCATATTACCATAGCCATGGAATGCGCAACGACATGAAAATATAAAAGTCAAGAGCGTGTCTGGGCAACATCTTATCTTCATGTAACATATATGAAGTTAACAGCTTCACAGTAGTTGGTCTCTAATAACTTGCCGTGCTGAGGAAATTGGTTTAGGGTACCAGACATCTCATGTGTTTGTGGTTGTATTTTTAACAATATACTATATGAAATATATTAATAGAAAGGAAATGTGGAGGAGAGAGAGAGGTCTCAGCCAAGGACCGTAAATATGCCCACTGTGGCTGTACACTTTAAACTGTAACTCAGCTCTGACAACTGTCCAACATTCCACTTCAATAAATTCCATATAGGTATATATGACAGTAAGACACATAGATTTATTATCGACTCATTCCACGTTACCTCCTGACTTCATGGACCAGTGCTGAGAAGGGCTTCTCCCACGCGTACATCTTGATGATCCTGATTCCAGACACCACCTCATTCATGGTGCGGATCCTGTTGTCTGTGAGGACAGCGGTTTGACTCCTGTGGGAGCCGTGTGACAGTCAGTGCAATTGCATTCTAATCTGAGAAGCTCTAAAAGAGCTGTTTTTCTCAATATGTAAAACACAGTGTGTGATGACAGACAGAAATAAAGGTGATATACTCTACTTTTCCCTAATTTTCATATTTTAATAGTATTTTTATTACCCTGAATGTACAGCAATTTTGACTTTACTCCCCCAATACTTATAGAGTATACTGTAATTGGAGAACACTATATAGCCTGTTTATAGACATGGAGCAAGGAAATCACTGAGGCGCGTGAGAATTGTGCGACGTGATTTCATTTTTTTTCATTTTGAATATGTTTTTTTGTACCTGCACAATTAAGGTTGTATTTTCATCCATCAATAAACCGTAAAGTGGACCTGCATTTGAGCTTGAGCCGTTTCCTGGAACTGACCTGAAGATCCCAAAGAGTCTCCCCACTAGGGTCTGGAGCGGCACCAGGAGGACGATGACCGCGATGCCAGCCAGACACGAGGGACCAACCTCATACCACAGGAGCACACTGACCCCAGCCACCTGCAGGGGGCCGAGCCACAGGTAATGCAGGTTGACGTTAACCTACAGAACAAAGAGATGAACTGGAGTAAGATTTCACTGCATAGACCTACAAGAGTTTCCTTGACTACCACAGAACCTGCTGAACAGTGTGTCCAATAAGTTCAAGACCACACCGGTACATCACATTCCTGCAAACCAGCTGGATTATTATGACACACACACACACCTGAACAATACGACCAACCCAAGCTTGATGAGACAGTGTTAAAGGGCTATTATAATAACATTTTGTAGATATAGATGGATTGCTCTTGTCCTTCCTTACAGTCCTACTCAACCTAACAGTGCTTCCCATTCTGAAGTGTAAACTCCTACCAACCTGGGCTGATAAGTACAGAAATGCCCGAGGCACAGAACGGGTTAGGTAAGCACTTAAATATGAAGACAATGTACATTGTAGTTCCTCATACATAGGGGGGAGGTTGGCCTGATACTAAATGGGATGGGCACCCTGAGGTTCCTTTGGTACCAGGCTATTTTTCACCTTTACAGGTTTTAGATCTCGGGAAATTCAGATTCAGAAATGTTTTCAGTACAATTGATTCCATATAAAGAGAGCTTTTCAACACACTTCAGAAATACATCATTTCCTATGATTTGGGTCACTAGAAGATTTGTCTTTTATCTGTCAACACAAACGTGACTGTACATGCAAAGGGTAATTTTTCACCTCATCAAACCGGTTAACATCATTTGACAGGAGGTTTACAATTTGTCCGGTGGTTGTCCTTCCCATAGCTGAACTGCTCAGTCGAAGGGCCTGCGGACACACATATGATCACACACTGCAAAGTGTACATAATACATACAATATACAGAATACACATTTGAACTGTACGACACACGGTATGGGAAATCAACTCTCATACTGACCTTCTTGTAGATCATGTGACACATGGCCACTCTGATCTTCATGCCTGCTCTCTGGACGTAGTAGAAGTAGAGGTGGTACACGGCGGTCAGGCCAAGGGTGGACACAGACAGACCAGCAGCATAGCCTAACGCCTCATACAGTTTTGTCATGTCATCTGGGTCATAGTCCTCAAAGTACAGGATCAGCTTCCCCAAGAAGACCGGCTGGATCACCTTTATCACCTCCTGTTTTGAAAATAAAGACAATATTGATAAACTGAAACAGATTCAACATAAAAGTATCAATTGTTAGTGATTATAGCCACGTAAAACACCCTGTCCATAGACATACTGCAATGAAAGTGAAGATGCCCAGCACTGCGTAGGATTTCCCATAGCACTTGATAATGACTTTGGTCAGTTCAGGTGTTTGGAGCTCCTTAGTAGTTCGTTCAACCTCCTGATTCCAGCACCTGAAAGAGACAAATAACTGACTGAATCTTCCTCTAAGCACATACTGATCCCCCAGGAGTGAATACAAAAAAATACAAAATAAGTATTCAATTGGAAAAGGGTGACAATTGGATTTACAATATTTTTCTAAAACAAATATTGACACAATAACATAAAATGGCTGTTTAGTGTTTAATTACTTTGCCATTAGGACCCAAACATCTTTATGTTTCACATCTACTGTAGTGTAACATACTGAACCTTTGTAATTCTTCTCCCAATCTCTCTGATCCATCCTCCGTAGGTACTTTATACATGTCATCTCCCTCAAGCCTCCGATTGTGACCAATTCGAAAAAATGGGTTTAACCAGCTAATGCAAAGGACAAAGAAAGAAATGAGTACAAGCAAAATAGTCGGAGAGCGAGCTCCTTGTTGTGGTATGATTTCAGTGTACTTAACGTTAAGATAACGTCAAGTTAAATAACGTTCAAAACAAAAAATGAAGGCATAACCTAGCCTGAATCAAAGTTTATCAAAGCAGCTTACTATTACGACCAGTGGCCATTGTATTGGTTATTCCATGCGGACTCTTTTGTGACAGTACTTTATCATTGTATTATTACTGTATTATTTTTATAATAAAAATAATAATTATGTTTTTTTAAATGGTAAAGTATCAAATTATTTGGCTATAGGCAGTTTAGACAGTTTTGCTCTAATTTAGCACGCGCACAACTAAGTGTTAATTCTGGGTCATATTACATAAAAACTTGATGTGCCTAACCTGGGTTTCTGCTGTAAAGAGAAGCTTGTACATTATGTTCTGTTCTTGTCTAGACCCTGTGCTCAAAAGTCACAACTGCCTTAGATGGGCAATTAATTACAAGATATCGTCTGGCTGTCAGTTTGAGGACAGCTATCTGTCTTGAATTAGAAACATGCAACCGGCCATCCCGACAAAACTAAAGAAATGAATCAGAACGGTTGCTCTACTGTGCAAGCTGCCCTAAACAGCCGATCGCAAAGCGTCGTATGTGTAAGCTATATGCGTTAACAAGTTTACTTATCAAAAAAACAATTTTGAAATGAGATTAGCTTTTGTCAATGGATTATCTCTCCTTAATTGTTCCATAGCGCTTTGGCACCAAACCAAAATGGTTAAATATAGGCCAGTCTGCTATATTTAGTGTCCCATGGAGAAGCGAATGCGTAAGGTATAGTGCCCAGTTATAGAATATGTAGGTACTTCTAAAACGTTGCT
The DNA here is from genome assembly GCF_963692335.1 of Osmerus eperlanus. NCBI lineage: Eukaryota > Metazoa > Chordata > Actinopteri > Osmeriformes > Osmeridae > Osmerus > Osmerus eperlanus. The sequence goes on from NC_085038.1 coordinate 9,599,483, forward strand.
TGAAACGCAAGACTACATGGAATGAAAGAAGATTATCAGCGAAAGTCTTTACTTCCCCCCCCCCCCAATCAAGTTCCCTTATGATAGGCTGTCTGAGCAAATACAACGAAGATGTAGTGTTGTGAATGATTGGCCAGATATTATGCAACCCTAAAGTCCTGAAAAGTTTAGTCACGTGACAATCTAAAACCCGTCTCGAACCCCTGTCCCATGACTGTTTTTAATAGGATAACCTACCAGAGATGTTCTATACTGTATTCCATGGAGAAAGGCCAGTGACATCAATTAGAATAGCGTATGTAAATGTAAGTGCAAGACGTTGATACAAATTGCCGTGATATATAATGTAACATACATCATATTAACATATCGTTTTCACTCAATTTTCGATTAGGCTACGTGATTTGTATGAATTGCTCAGCCATGTTGTCATTAACACTACAAATATGAAATTTAGCTGTTCTAATTTCGTTAGAACAGTAGTGACCTGGTAAGTATTGTGTAACTATCCCAAACCCAGGAAAACATTCCTAATTTTGCTGAATGCTTTTCTTGATGGAAAAACATACTACAATCAATATATAAAGGCTTCAGAGTCTAGGTTACATAGAAGGCTTGTATTCTTATACTTTTAATACCATAGCATCCTTTGCCTTGGAAAAGTACCAACACTTCAGCAGTAGATGGCACTGCAAACACACTGTGAGGTGTCCAGTCATGATCCAGTAATACAATTACACAAGCTCAATTCACTCCCTTAATCGGAAGAAAACTGACACAAATTCCATTCCATAAACATTTTCGTTCAGTACATTAACACTAAAAACTAAAACAAAACCAATGCATCCATCTTCCTCACCCGTAACATATTAAACTAACGATGAAATGCTCTTCCCGACACGTATGGATCTGATCCTGAATCACTAACCCTAACTCCTGGCCCTCGATATCGACGCTGGATGTGATACGTGGTTCTTCTGGTCTGGCCCCTGGCTATCCTGGACGTCTGCTCATTAGAGCCAGTGTCCTGGACAGCCCAGCTGCAGCTGCCGTGTGGCATGTTTACAGCAGGGGCTGCGTCTGACCCAGTTGCTGACAGGCCCGGCAGCCACATCCAGAGCACTGAGAAGCAGACCAGACAGAGAGAGACGAGGGGATGATGACTGCCTGTTGACGAGTCATGCTTTTTGCCGAGGTGCCGTGTGAGGAACGGTTTTAAAACCGGTCAAAAGTTGATGAGAATAGTGTCCACCATAAACACTCAAGTCATAAACAACATCCCTGTTCACCCACACACACACTGCCAGTCCAACGAGATAAAGTGTTTCTTTTTTTCCCCCAGAGGTTTATCTGAAAGCAGAAACAAAAGGTTTTCGACACAAGTGTGAAGTTGCCATAACATTGTTGGAGGGAAGATCTTGGAAGTCCACACTTTGAAGTCGTCAGTGAGACATTTCTTGACTTGTCTGCACACAGAACTTCCCAGATCGATATATTTCCGTTCAAGGTCAGATACCACGGTCTCTTTTCAACGAATCAAGAGCTTGATGAGCATCTGAATGGGCAGGTCATAAAGCATGTGGGTCAGCTTTCCTGTCAGCCAACTTAAACTGGCACGCTCTTAATCACAATTCAGTACGATCAGACAAATGACTGTTTATGAGAAGAGAACTAAAAAGTATTTGAACCTAACCTAGCATGCCATCAGAGAGGGATCTCTCAAAAAGTCTGTCCACAAGGAAAGGTACGACGTCAGTGTAAATGAGACGCGCAGAGGACTGTTTTGCCCACTGTCATTGGCTGTCCGAGTCCTGGGCCACACCCTCGTTCCGTGGTAGGCTGAGGATTTCCTGGATCTTCTGCAGGTCCTGCTCAGCTTCCTGGGCTTGTGATGTAGAACTCAAGTCCCCGATCAGGTCGTCTGTCAACTGCAAACGGGCCATCCTTTAATTTTGGAGGGAAGACACATGTTCAGATCAGTGACTCACATTAAAGTGACCTTAACGCTGAAGTCAAAGGCCATGGGGACAGTACAATCACAGGTCAGAGGGCAGGTACCATTCTGTCAGCTTGAGCTCATACAGCTCTCTGCGTTCCCTTCTCCTCCTCTCTCGAAGCGTCTCCCCCGACAGCTTCTGCATCGCGATGATGAGGGCCCCGGCCGGAACCCTGGGAACACAGGAGATAGCAGAATGCTAGCTTTCTAGTCTCCAGCATCACTGGCCGGTCCGTAAGGGCTTAGTCTTGAACAAAATGACTCAAGAGGCCTGGACTTTGGTCTATACTGTATGAGTAGAAGATTGGGTTAGTGGTGTAAACATTTCATTAGTAACCTATTCATTTGGCAAGCAAAAAAAAATGCCAAGGCCACTATGGAAGGAGGGGAGCTGAGATGCCCTCCTCGACCGCCTCAACCCCCCATAACCATGTGTCAGAATAGGCCAGGGTTTCGGTGAGATCTGGAGCATGATGTGCTATTTGATTGGCTGGCTGCTTATTGTGCTTGGTCGGCCCCTTCGCACCTGGCTGTGGTGCAGGGGGTTGTTTGCACACATCAAACGCTCCAGGTGGCTGGGCACCGAGGCATAGATGGAGAGGCGCTCTCTGGCAACATCCAAACTGTTCTTAGTTTATTACAGTGTAACCCCCCCCCCCCTTCTCGTGTTAACCATCAAGGTTATCCTGCATGACAGATAACAAGGGACAAGGAGAAGAGAACAAACCAGACAAGGTTGGAATACGGGAGCAAAAGAGGTGGTGATATTGAGGGGCAGCTGCTGCCTTGGCATCTCTCCCCCCCTTCTGATCCATTCCCCAGAACACAGCCCAGTGCGGACCACATGGGTCCCTCTGGCACCCATAGCAGGGACGGGGTGCAGCTGGGAAACAAGAGGGTTATAGGGAAGGGAGCAGCTGCTTCCCAGAGTGTAGCACGCACATGTGCACACACACACACACACACACACACACACACACACACACACACACACACACACACACACACACACACACACACACACACAGCCCGTAGCTATCTTTTTTTACTATGAAGTTTGTGACATTCAAATTCTTGATAAGGCAAAATATTGATACTAATAAAGCGAAATCTATTTTGAGGACAGAGAGGGGGGGGGGGTCGTTATCAATGGGGTTTATAGTTTGTTTGCCGGGGTTTCGGGATCCCTAAATTGCGTGCAAATTGTAGGTGAACAGATGCCTGTTCCCTGCTCTTCTTTCTCCTTGTCTCGAGGTCACAAACTGTTTTCTGCCTCGTGTCTCTTCAGGCACACACAGGGAGTTTCACAGGCATGCCAGTGGGACACTTTTTGTATCATCCGAACATGGTATCTATTGCTGTTTCCTAAGACCACTGACCTCTCGATTATCTTGTCCACACACATTCACAGTTCTTCACACACAGAACGTTATTTAAGCAGATAATGATCATAAAGGTTGATTACAGTGGGGAGAATTTTGAATGAATACCTAACAAAGATTGAACTGTCGGTATGTGACAGATGGTACGTAGTTGATAGTTTCAATTTGTTCCGATTTTCTTATTCTTCACTCACGAGCACAGAAAGAGTTGGTTGTGACTGAAACTACATGCAGCAATCTTAATACTCCTCCATTATTACAGTATCAAGGTGTCCCTTGTAAATATATTTAGTTGTTCCTGCATTCACACACACAGGGCTTCCGGAATTCATTGCAACACACAGAGGATCTCATGGTCAAAGTCACAGATAACAATTCAGTCAAATGGCTAACTGAAAAAGAAGACTAAACCCCAGTATCTTAGTGTTTCTTACCCCATGGAGGCTCCTATTACTGTGCCTGCCACCAGTCCACCAAGACCCAGGTTTAGTCTGAATAGGCCCCCGGTCACAGCTAAACACACTCCAAAAAACCCACAACGATTGTCTTTAGAAACATGACTGAAATGAATACAATAATAAGATGATCTGTTTAGAGTCCATTTGAGTGACTCACCACCTGCTGCTGCATAGTGACTGGTGATATACTTATCCCTGTACACAGACAGTCCTGTGCTTACAGTGCTGTGAGAGAGAGAGAGATAGAGAGAGAGAGAAAGTGAGAGAGCAAGGGGGGGGGGGGGGTCGAGAAATTAATGATCATTGGGTACATAAATAAAAAAATAAAAAAAATCATACTGGAAATAAAATGCCACAAATACACCTTCTTGCCCTTACTTGAATAAGGTGACGAAGGCTGCTACTCTCCAGCTCCACCTCCAGCCATACCTCACAAAGCCTCGGACGGCGGCATTGTGGGCCGAGCGCTAGGGGGAGAATCACAACGACACCAGCACCTCATTAAACACGTTATTAACATCAACAGCCACACATGTACAGGCGTTGCACACATGCATGACGGAACACGTGCACACGACCCCACTGACCACCGCTTCCACTCGGCTGTGGTAGATCTCGGCCTGGCTGAGCTGGATGAACCTCTCTCTGGCATGCCTGGCAGCTGGAAGGCCTCCGTAGACCATCCCAACCAGGGCGGCAGCAAAGCCACTCTTCACCACATTGGTCAGCTCCTCTGGCCATGCCTGCATATCACTGCGGGGAAAAACAGATCGGATTAGAGACAGGTACAAAACAGGGAGGAGGGTGGTTTGGTTGTCAGTCATGTAATGGAAATCTAGCGGGTGTTTTATATATGCACATAGCAAAGGCTTGGACTTGACTGCCCAATCTGTGAACGAATGCATGTTGTATGCAGTGCTGGATTTTAATACATGGCCTAATACAGTGGTTCTCAATCCTGGTCCTTATGCCCCCCTGGCCTGCATGTTTTAGATATTTCCCTGCTCCAACACACCTGATTCAAATAAATGGGTAATTATCAAGCTCAACAGAAGCCTGATAACAACCCATTCATTTCAATCAGGTGTGTTGGAGCAGGGAAACGTCTAAAACATGCAGGGCAGGGGTCCTGAGGACCAGGATTGAGAACCACTGGCCTAATATGTCAAGCAGTTAAGACCGCAGGTGTGTGCGTTTAAAAGGCAATAGAAAACAGACACTGAGGACTGGGTTAGGTTCACACTGACCCCCTATCAAAGAGATCCTTAACGCGGTCCCATCCTGTATCTGGAAACTCAGGTTTGCCTATGCTGCTGGGCAGGGGCCTGGGGGAAGGTATCTGTACTGAGTTGGAGGCACCGTCAGCTGCATGGACCCTAGGGAGGTGGAGAGAGGGCCCAGCAAGCTGGAGAAGCCCCTGCAGTAGCCCGGTACAAAGTCCACCCTGGGGCGCTGAATCTGCCTTCTCTTGACAGGGGGGTAGGGAGCAGGTCGCCGGGGGCCACGCAGGCTGCATCACGCTTCAACGGGCAGGAGCTATCGGCAAACACATGGACAGGAGCAAACGTCAGCTGAAATGTTTCATATCATCCATAACGAGCCCCCGCTCTTTCCCCGCAAATAATAAAACGTTTCTTGAAAGTTTGTTTTCGCTGCCCAACGTTAGTCTAGCTAGACGTTTATCACAGCGTTAGGGCTAACGTGTTTCAGGTTAACTAGTTAAATAACAAGATGTTTACTGTAGCTGGCAGTTGAAGAGGGGATAAGTACTAGTGTTGTAGCTAAGGTACTGTACAATAAGAGTACGTTATTGGTGATCTTGTACAAATCTAGATATAGCTGGATGACGTTTGTGTGCAAGATAGGGAGATAGCTACTGTAAGCTAGCTAGCATTAACAGTCCTGTACTGTAGCAACATTGAACTGTCACGGCTACTGACTGTGTGACCGGCTTAAACTCTTGTGCTTTGCAGTCTAGGCTAGCATAACATTAGCATGAGGGTCAGTGAGTTGTGTGTTAACGGTTTAATAAATGAGTGACTATATGAAAGTTATACAAATCACACTACAGTTGAACATGTTTGCTGTGTTTTACCTTTAATTTGCGAAACGTCCTTGTGGTTTGACACTTGACAGAAGTCCCATCAGTAACAGCATTCTCAATCGTGACTTTCCACCCGGCGCCAGTCGTGCTGTTTGGTTTGTTATTCAAACACTTGAAACAGCGCCTCCATACGGTGGCGGACTAGTTACAGGCATGTGAGTATATTTTTAATCATTTATTGATAAAAGAAAAAACAACGGTGTTTGTATAGAAAAACATGATAAAAAAACGGTATTCTACTTAACATTATTGTTGAGGTCGAAGTCTTTACTGAGGGTTAATTATTAGTGAACCCTATAGTGTATCAGATGTTATATTTTGGCCATTCAAACAGTTGCTTTTGGTAGGACTCATTGATCAAGACAAAATACACTGGTACATCAAATAAACATACACACTTTGTACAAAAAAGAAATCAGTGTAACAAAACCACATTTCATCAATAAAACGATGCTGTCCATGCTGCAAAAAGAATACTTAAACATATTCAACATTTCAGTACCACTGTCTAGCTTCTTAAATACAGGTCCTGCTTTATCCATCCAGTGCATTCAAGTGCTGCTGATAGAAATGTCTCAGTAATGCTACATTGGTGAGTGGTTTTGGCAATTTATGTTGATTGTACCGTTTTTTCTCAAAGTTGTTTTGTGTTTGGCAGACTCCATAGAACAGAGTTGAAATAGTAAAGATTATGGTTGTGTTTAAAACAATTGCAACAGTTGTTGGTACATTAGCAATAAAAAGAAACAGTTTCTGTAATTAGACACTAGATGGCAGTAAGAAAATGCTGATGAATTTCCCTCAGATTGCATTTCACCCATTTCACTATAACATCCAAAACTGGGATGCAGTTCAAAGAAATGAACAGAACAACAACCATAGAAACGTTTCAAGTTATTAAAGTGATTTCTGGTTGAGGTATTGATATTTTGGATGGAAAGAGTTGTGCAATATAACAATTACAAAAGCTATAACCTACCCCTTATCCCCTTATAACTCTAAACCCAATACTACGCTATTCAGATGTAATGTACATCGTAAAACTACTTCAGACCAAAACCGTTTCACTTGGAACATACCTCAACATCTAACCCATCACACCCATCTCTGGACTAGAATGATCTATATTCCTAGATTAAAGTTCTGTTCTCCCAGGCCTGTGGCTGATCTGATTATAGTTAATTTTCTGTTGGGGTTTGTACTTCAGCAAGCCCGCAAACTCAGTGAGAAGTCTCTCCCAGTAGCACGAGATGTCCTCCATTCGAAGATGATCCAAGATGAACTTCTGTCCTCTGTGGGGATAAGAAAGAAACATCAGTTATGGAACATGGTAGAAGGAGGATAGTACTGAATTATACCATTCAGGAGAGACCATTTCCAAACCAAATAGCAACACTGACTACGGCTGTTGCGTGAGCTACAGTGATATCAAGTACACTCATACTTCATAGCAGAATCCAAAACACTTGTTACCTAGTGGCAATCTCTTGGGCAACTCCATCATTTTCTTTCACAAACTGTAACAATTCCCTGGACACAGGAAAAAAAACAGAAAACAAACAAACAAAATCAGAAATCTAATATATAGACACATTTGGATATAAAATAAAGTATCTGTGAAGACACTGTTTTTGAAGTGTTTTAATGGAGTGATCGATCCACCTAAGGTCTGAGAGGTCTTGTTTGACTGGTATGTAGTGCACCCAAGGCAGCAGCTTTGGGTAGAAGAACTCCAGCCATTCCTCCCCAACATGGAAGACCAGCGACCCACAGAGGAACAAGTGCTTGAGACGGAAACTGGCTGCCACACCCCGGAAGTTAAACAGATATCTATATAACAAGGTAAAAAGAGTTGACCATCTGAAAACATGGACCGGCAGTTCTTTGACGATCTAACGATCCATGGTTGATGGGTTAGTTCACTGTAAAAAGGTGCACTTTAAGCTTACAGGTGTTGCTGTATGAATGTACAGCACATGCTGCACAAAGTACAAATGTACAGTACATGCTGTAAACATATGAATGTGACTGTTGAAGCCATATAAGTTGCCAAATATATGACAGTTGCCATATACAGTAAGTGATATAGATAGAATTTTAGAGTCCATGGTGACATTATGTAATAACTCGAGAACAGGAACCAAATGTAAACTGTTATTGAATAGAAATGAAAGTATACACTGTTGACAAATATAGTATACTGTGTTTTCTGTTTAACAAAGGTTTAGGGCTAGCCTTAGCCTTAGGGCTAGCATGTTTTAGTACAAAAACTGTAAAAAAACAAAAAAAAACAAATGGACTACATTTTACATCATGGAGAAAAAAAATAACCTGAAGGAGCCAATTAGTATAATTTTATCCCTGACCCAGAAACACAAAATGAGAACTTGAAAAGACTAAAGACAAGTTACTTTAGTTTTTTTTTTTAAGTGTAGAAGGGATGGTGGTGACTAGTACCAATATTCTTACTTGTATTGACAGTGGTCAACCAGAGGAATCTCCTTTGCTGGGGGTCTCCCCAATGTGTCCTGAGTCAGGAAGAGGAAAAGATCCTTAATTTGCAACACTTGACTTGAAACAAGACAGTAGGCAGATACATTGTCATTAAATCACCAAGAGAACGTGTGGCTAGTTACTTTAACTGCAGACGTCTAAGTGGCCATTCTCTCAGTGAAAAGGGTTCATATAGACACCCTGGGGTTGAGGATGCCTGACTGACCTTCTCAGACTTCCAAGCCTGGTTCTTGGTGTACTCTGCATCCACCAGGTCAGGGGCCTCTCTGGACAGCAGAACCAGAGGATCCCGCTCAGGACTGGTCCTGGATGTGTGTGTGAAAGACGAGCGCGAGGGAGAGAACGATGGAAAGAAGGAAGAGGGGGTTAGAGAGCAAAGTTTCCCCCTTGCAACAGTGCCACCAACTGGGTACAAAGAGTACAGCAACAGTACAACAAGCAACTGAGTGCACTGAGCATATAAGTAATGTCAACAATGTAAACATTCTCCCACTTGGACTAACCTGGAGCCTCTGAAAAAGCCTCTGGACTCTTTCCTCTTCCAGGGCCACTGTGCTGCTGACCTATCGGAGAAGGTTTAACATCAACGTGTCATCACCTTGTCACAGGAGACATGCAATTGCTGTGATGGTTGACTTTTTTTTTCTACCTGCAACTAAACATGTTCTGTAAACCTTGCAGTACAAAGTCATGCCTACTTTTTCAGGTCGTCTCTCATGAGATCCCATCGTCCCAGTCCTGTAGGGTATATGGGCCACACAGCTGGACCTCCCTCCCAAAACGTCCAGGCAGGGTACATGATGTCCTGGTAGTCTGCAGTCTAAACAGACAGACATATATACACACACACATTTGAACACTTAATCGAATGTTATGAGTATATTTCCAGTTTGCAATTCCACCACAGTAAGAATTTTAAAAAACTATCACCAAATGGGAGTTGCGCATTTCAGGCTATTAGTATGTGGGTGTGCATGTTTTGCATTCATCCTTCATGAACTGACCTTACTGAAAGAGAAAACTGGAAAAATTGGCTGCACCCAACCAGGAACTTGGGGGTAATCCCGCACGTTCACCACCATCTCTAGATCTGGTAACCTGTCAATCACCTGCAGGATGAAGTGCTCCACCCCACTGCACCTGCACACAGAGGAAAAACAAGTCTAAAAGCTGCATTTCAATTTGTGAAAGAACATGTAAAAGTCACATCTTACACCTTGAAAGTACTTTGTTTATGTTCTCACCTGGCTGGGAACATACAGTTCTGTTCCCTGTAGAGTTTATTATCAATAATCTGATAATGGGTACCCACGCCACGTTGAATCGTAGCTGCCATGAGATCTTCAGATAACCCACCGTGAAAAGGTTTCAGGTCATTTTCCAAGACACTGATAGGGAAAGAGGGGTTTGCTTTTAGAATACTGTTGAGGATTTCAAAATACTTGAGTGTTTTATACGGGTGTTAAATTAAGTTAGTTAAATCAGGTTTTGCTTCAGGTACCTTAGATGACAACTACAATTCTGTGGGATGCAGGGATGATATTCTTGTAATTCCTTTGTGACTTTATCAAGGTATCTCTGCCACTTTTTGCCTATTAGAAAAGTTGAAAGAAAGTAACCATAAAAACTCAATAATTAAATGGGATTTTGGTGCACAGCAGTCTGATAGACACAAGTATCAGGTCCTACTGTACTGTAGCGAAATTAATGTCTCTGAAATTCCAGCCAACGCATTTAGGCTAGGCCAAAACGCAAAAAAAATTATGGACTTTCAAACTGCCTCTGCTCTGGGCAAAACAAATAATGCTGTCTCTAAAATGTCCATGCACCTCCATGACAAACAGAGAAGTTTGCTGGTGCTAATTTAACTAGCTATAAGTACTTTTGTTCACATACAAACTTTCCGTGCAGGAAAGTTCCAGCATCTAGAGCTAGCTTGCTAGCTAGGATAGTTAGGCTATGTAGCTCTAGCGAATTTAAGCTTGGAGGTAGCCTAACAAAGTTTGTCAGTGCTAATGTTCTGTTGCTAGCTGGATAAAGCAAGTTCGCTAACGTTAGTCTAAGGAATGCTACCAAGCTAGGGAGTCAAAAATGGTTGCTTTTATAATACCGGATCCTGCCATGCTGAAATCAATTGCACAAAATTGAGTAAGAAAAGGTATCCACAGCCATAACGAGAGCTTCATCTTCTGTGTGAAGCAAGCCACTGGCTAGCTAGCTAAATTGGCTAGGCTATCACCACTATGCTAGATTATTCAGTCTGAGCCTGTTATTACGGCATCTGCATACTCCAGCTACTTTACCGTAATGGTTCGAAAAGGACTCATCGCACATTAAATCTCGGAATATAAAGTGGCTTTATCCGTAATTGGCCTGCCACAAACGTGCCACCGTTTGTTGTATAATGTATTATAATAAATCCCACTGTTCTGAACTGTTATTACAGGTTAATATGAATTATTTGAGCAGTGGGAAAATCTGTTAAATTCCAACAATTTATCTTACACTAAAATCAATCTCTCTGCCCCATTTATGGAAACCTACTTCCCTGGCAGCTATGCTTCATGTGTCTCGGCTGAATGGCAAAAGGGGGAAACCCTCAGGGGATCCTCCACCTATCTGACCTCTTTTCTGCTGAATTTTTTTATTTTAAGATCAGAAACAGCTATCTTTCTTACAATGGTTCTGTGAGTGTCACAGCGAGCTAGACATCCCATGCAAGCTATTTTTGGACAAAGCTTAATGAGTCTTACACTTGGCATTCTTTTCAACCATGAGTGACAGGGGTATATGAGAGAGAGTGAAACGAAGGGAGGGAAAGGAGTGAGAAACAGGCAGGTGGGGAGAGAGAAATAGAGAGTGAGAGAGGAGAAAGACAGGGGAAGAAACATAGAGTGAGAACAGGGACACAAGCCAAGCCAAAGGATACTTGTATGGAAGAAGACTTAAAAAAAAACACACACAAACTGCTGAAAGAATAGTCTCATATACAACACAGGGGAGGCATTTAAATCCCCTTGACTCCAATCCTTTACTGGATATTTCCAAACTTGGAGAACCATGCAGCCTTTTTCATTGTCGATGCTGGCCTGTCTTTATCTATCACTGGCAACACTGTCCTTCGCCGAGGAGGGCCTGGAGTTCCCCAGCTTCGATGGGAAGGACCGCGTTCTGGACATCAATGAGCGCAACTACAAGAAAGCTCTGAAGAGGTTTGACATGCTGTGCCTGCTATATCATGAGCCTCTGCCAACCAATAAGGGCATGCAGAAACAGTTCCAGATGACCGAGCTGGTACTTGAGGTAAGATCCGGAGGATGAAGAGAGGGGGCAGTGGAGGAGACCAGGCGGTAGAGAGAGAGAGAGATTCGTGCATCAAGCAGATGAAAGGGCAGAGGGAAGTCAGCGTAGTGTTTCTTTGTAATGGTATATTATGGTGTATGATGGTTCATCTAGGACAATCAACCACTTATCAGATTCATGAGAAGAACTGATGGACCTGAGCATGCACTGTAGTTCTGCCTGTTGTGACAATCACAACCACGATTTCATGTCACAGACACACTAGAGTGAAAACGATCCTATCACCCACTCTTACTTCCCTTGAGCGCTGTTTTTTTGTGGTTTCACCACTTTGCAGCCCTGACTCTACCTGTCAAAACATGTCATTGTAAGAACAAGCGCCCCTGGTTGGAAAATCAGGCTTTATTACAATCCTTTTATGTCTGACTGAATGAATGAAATAAGTTTGTATTTATTCTTTCTGACATTATGAGTAGTTTGAAGCATTTGACTACATCTGGTTTCTGTATATCATAAAGTGATTTCATGCCCAGTAAGTATTGTATATATATTCCCCATGTGGTTTCCTGATATTTCAGAACTGTTTCTGGGTCAGTTCATGAATGATAGATCTCATTAGATTTGAAACCTCAAATGAATAGAGGTTGCTGCATGAACTTGTACAGTCAAGGCACATTCAAGTATAAACTTGTCACCTTATTATCTTGAACCTATTTTTAAGACAGCACAGGTTTTGGATTCAGTTCTTCCATTTAAAGTTATATGTACCCATTACAAACTCAGTGACCTTAGACAAACTCTCTTCCACTGCAGTGTTTTTTTTTTATTCAGCAGGAAATGTCGTCTACAAAGTAAACAGCAATGAGGCTCAGGCATTTGTCTAACAGAGATAGGTCCACAAGGGGATCCCCACTAGCACCTTGTGATGAAAGTCTCTATTGACAAAGACAACACTGGCTGTGGATGCCAGTAGGAACACAAATATAAAACGGAGAGATAGAGAGAGACAGACAAAAAGAAAGAAAGAAAAGAGAAGAAAGACAGAAAGAGAAAATAAAAAATAGAAAGAAACTAAAACATTTGAAAGTTCCTAACTGAGGAATAAAGTTATGTCTTCTTGAATGCTCAGCTGACAGCCCAAGTCCTGGAGGACAAAGACATTGGGTTTGGCATGGTGGACTCCCAGAAGGATGCCAAAGTGGCCAGGAAACTGGGTATGTCAAAAGTACTGCTCACCCCAATAGTTTCCTTGTTACAACCATCGTTCAAAGTTTTGTGGTCTTTAGACTGGGAGAAATCTTAGTCAAGGTCACAAAACACAATATAAAAAAAAAGAAGAAAATTCTGTTTGGTATCATAGCAGAACATCTAATAAGCTGTGTCTTGTGTGTTCCATTTGCCTGTGAGCGTAGGGCTGGAAGAGGAGGGCAGTCTGTACGTCTTCAAGGATGATCGCGTGATCGAGTTTGACGGGGAGCTCTCGGCAGACACTCTGGTGGAGTTCCTGCTGGATGTGAGTAAGGAAACCGAGAAGGAAGACAGGAGGAAGTGTTTCTCTGTGGCTTCTTCTTCCAGCACAGAGAGCTGCAGCTGCTGCTAGATGTCCCACATGAGCCATTGAGAGTCTCTGCTTTGTTTTAACACATTTAAATGAAAGCAAATGACACTAACAAAGGACTCAGAAGGGACTAAAGGGAAGGTTTGCTACCTCTAGACTCTTGTTTCTGTGTCAGTTAAGTTGGTCAAGGGGATTATAGAAGTTAGTGGTGGTTTGGAGGAGCAGGAATCTACCTTGTCACGCTGATGAAAGACACAAAGGTGACACATGGAAGTTAACAAGATAACAAGTCTAATGCCTTTTTTCAAATGAGTTCTACACAGACACAATGCTTCTCTCCTCTTCTGAGTGCATTCTTATGTTTCTGTTACTCTGCCCCATAGGTGTTGGAGGACCCAGTGGAACTTATTAGTAATGCCATGGAAATCCGTGCCTTTGAAAGAATGGAGGAAGACATACGTCTCATTGGTTACTTCAGGGGAGAAGACTCATGTGAGCTTGGGAAACGTTTGGACACGCGTGGACACGCGTTTGCGTGTCCATGGGTGTCTGTGGAAGCGTGCGAGCAACTGGTTCTTGACAATGGTTAAAAAGGCACATGTAAACCTCTGTAATGAGGCACTCAGCTCTGACACGCTTCGTAAGCCTCAGAGTGGGGACGTAGCTCAGCCCCAGTCATGCTCCCCCCAAGCCTCCCCACTGGGCTGTTTCTTCTCCCCCGAGCCTCACTCTGGCTCTTGGAGGCTAATGGAGGCAAATAACCATTAAGCTGGCTTCTAAAAAGACTTCTTGTTCCAGGCCCTCTCACTTAGCCTCACGAGAGACTTTAAATAGCTTCTAGTTCTTTGTTTAGTGGGTCGAGAGCAATTATAGTGCTGCTTGAAAAAAAAACGAGAGAAAAGGATGAAAGAGATAGGGGTGATAAAGTTTCCTTTTTCATGACTGTGGCGTGATGGGGCTTTTATCTAGAATACAATTTCTTGAAGGAGGTATGTTGAGCCCTTGGCTTTGACCTTTGCTTCGACTCGTAGCTCTTAACAACCTTAGAACATTGACATTCTGTTACTGTGACATGGAGGGGCAGATCATGCTGTGAAATTGAATGACTTGTCTAGTCACATCACACACTGTACTCCAATTTATCTGAAAGATGGATGAATGCGCCTGCAATTGAATGCACCTCGTCAAACCTGTGAGAGTTTCATCTTAACCAACACTCTCTTTAACTCTCTTTTTCTCGCTCTCAGACTACAAGGCCTTTCAGGAGGCCTCAGAACGTTTTCAACCCTACATCAAGTTCTTTGCCACATTTGACAAAGCCGTAAGACCAATCAGCAAATATATTTATTTATGTAACTATATATATCCTACACAAATGGGTATTTTACTGTATAAATCTGAGATTAAGTTCCGTCTATTCTTGACAGCAGAATTCATACCTAGGTCTGATGCCCAGGTGTGTTGACCTATACAGGTGGCAAAGCATCTTTCTCTAAAGATGAATGAGGTGAACTTCTACGAGCCCTTCATGGAGGAACCATCCATTCTTCCTGGAAGGCCTCTCTCGGAGATGGACATCGTTGACTTTGTCAACCAACACCGAAGGTAGAGGTCCTCAAGGTCCTCACCTTGAGTCCAGTCAATATGAATTGTCTCATGGGTGCTTTCCAGTTGAAAGCCTGTTTTTTGTGGAATGAAGTGCTGTGATACTTTGCAGGGCTACTTTGAGAAAACTGCGTGCAGAAGACATGTTTGAGACTTGGGTGAGCCTAAGTGAATCTAGTCTCAGTAAACATCATAAGCCAGTGTTCACTCACATTCATGCTCTGCCATGTTTTTCTAATCCCAGGAAGATGACATGGATGGAATTCACATTGTGGCTTTTGCGGAGGAGGAAGATCCTGGTTGGTGAATCTCGATTCAGACATATCCATATTCTTAACCTCAAGCAAATGGCTCACAATAGGAAGTGTCTATTTGGTTTCAGACGGCTATGAGTTCCTGGAGATTCTGAAAGATGTAGCGAGAGACAATACCAACAACCCAGAGCTGAGCATCGTATGGATCGACCCAGATGACTTCCCTCTGGTGTGACACCCCCCCCCCCCCTCTATCTTCACATCTGTGCCAAATAGAGCTAGCACACATTTTAGGTGGTCTTCATTACAAGTTAACCAGTAACCAATGACACTAGCGATTAAAAGTAACGGTGAAATGAAAACGCCTCAGTAATTGGATTTAACATATTGGACAGAAGTGTTCTCTTCCCTAGGCACCGTGTTTTACATGAATAAAAAATCTGTCTGATAGAATACCACTTGTACAGTTTACGAGTGCTTCATGTGTTTGTGTCCACACAGCTAACCACCTACTGGGAGAAGACCTTCAAGGTTGACCTATTCAGGCCTCAGATTGGAGTGGTCAATGTGACAGACGTGAGTCCCACATCTCCTAGCACCATCCCTAAAGTGGACAATAATGTATTCAAACTATTTGGTTTTGAACAAACGTAGACATCCTCAACCATGGCCTTTTCGACTTTTACCACTCAAGGCTTTACTTGTGCTGACCTCCGACGTTTGACCTCATGCCCTCAGGCTGACAGCATCTGGTTGGACATGTCCAACGACGAGGACCTGCCCACAGCGGAGGAGCTGGAGGACTGGATAGAGGATGTGCTGTCTGGGAGGGTCAACACGGAGGACGACGATGTAGCGGATGATGGTGATGATAATGACCGTGATAGACATGATGGTGGTGACAGGGATGACAATGATGAAGAGGATGACCGTGAGGAGGATGATTAGCCAGACTGCTGGTCTATGCCTTGGCCATGCAAAAAAAAGGCCATCTTGTCACATTGTCATTACCCTGGTATTGACATGGAAATTGGGTGACTGGTAGTAACACAGTAATACTTTCTGTAGGTTTTGTACAAGGTAAATAGTATCTATATAATATATCAGCAAAACAAAAGCTAGGCAATTGTCAGGCTACATTGTACAAGATATCTTAGATTGGCTCCATCAATGAGAACATTTTCAAAATTAGAAATTTAAGCTATGGATTGTAAGCTAAGATAAATATTATTTAGGTATAGAGTGTCTTAGTAGAACGAGTCAGTACCTCACACAACAACAAATCACTTTGTGTTCTGTACTGTGGTTGTGTAATAATTGATTGTCCTTGAATGGTTGCTGTGATAACATATGAATAAATCTGACTTGACATTTTTATTCAATGCAAAGTTGTTGCGGATTTTTCCATTCAAGGCTGGCAAATGTGTTTGTGTGTGTGTGTGTTCAGAAGTGCTGCTGTCCTCTATTAAGGCCTTGTCAAGGCCCCGACTCACATACTCTGATCTGAGGAACAATCGTTCGCTGCCTTCCAGCATTTTCCCCTTAAATTATTAAAACAAAATGTAAATAATTCAGCATCATTAGCACACCTATAGCAGAATGGAAAGTGAGAGGGGGCCTACCCCGGAACTACAACTGCACACATTGTGTACGAACACACACACACACACACACACCGTGTGCGCATCGCTGTCACTAGAACATTCATTATTAATGAAACATTTGGAACATTCACTTGATTCACTGTCCTCGGGGTATGCACATAAGATGTGTCTGGATTATGGCAAGCTTCATAAACATGCCATGTTATCGTAAAGGGGATTTGGTGAGTTTAAAATGTTTAGTGTACCCTCAGGGGGAGGTTAGTACACTTCAGGCAAACAAGTATAAATGTGTGAATTCTGGATGAGATCTCTGGGGTCTTCCGTTCAGTGACATCCCTGTCGCCACTAAAGATGATGGAAAAAAGGGTTTGGGTTTGTGACCAGTGAAGGCTCCATAGGAAATGTGACAGAGAGAGTCCTGAAGTACCTCAATACCCTTCAATCTAAGATCCTACATTGACATGACTGACCTTGATGAGGGTTCTAAAGCCTGGAAAAAGCCTAGATTGGGACGGACCATGAGAAGCACATCTCATGGAAATCTTTCCCCTGCCACTCCATACAGACCAGCACAGAAAAAGAAAAAAAAAAGTCATTACTCAACCAAATAGAGAAGGGAGGAGAAGGGGAAAAACATATTCCATTTAGATGCAAATGTTTCCCGCCTCTCCTACACTACCATCTCTCCCCCTCTCTCCTGGTTCTTCAGCTAAGCAGATGAGAAGAGGGGATTAAGCCGGGGACAGATGAGTTCTGACAGGCAGGCCCACGGAGTGTTTTCCAGGGATGAGGTCGTTTGTTTCGCCATTGGAAATTCACATTCGTTTACCCATGAGACCGTGTGGCATGGCGGCACCCCTCCGAGATCCTGACAGCAAGCCAATTACCACGGGGACCATGACAACAAGACCCCCCAAAAATAACCCAAAAAGCTGACATTTGGCTCAACTGTGGAGAAAAGTGACCCGAGTCTTGATGGAGAGTGACAGGGCAGAATGTTAGCTCTAACTCAGTGCAAATGAAGATGTCTTTATAGTTAATAGGAGTCATTCTAGGTTTGACCATAGAGTACATCATTAGAAACTACAGTAGATCTCAAGCGTATCAACAGGCTGAGATCTCCACATTAACCTACTGTGGCACAGCAGTAAGTTAATGACCCAAATCATGTTTTAACTCGTTAAAACGCATATAATCCCACATGACTTTATCCCATGACTTTATATCACATTCTTCAGGTGGATAAATGCACAGTCGGTCTATGCAGCCAGTTTACAAATGTTCAATAAAAATGTTTATTTTGTACAAATGCGTATGCTGTGAAGTCGAAACATTACATTGCAATGTCAGGTCAACGTAAAGCAGCCCCCAGAAAATGAGGGCCATTATGACAGCAAACCTGGCACTGTAGCAGAGAGAGGTCAGAGAGGGGAAAGGCCATTGTCATGTGATCTGGAATGGCATACAAATGTACATACATGCTGACATAAATACATACAGTGTCAAAACAAGAGGCACAGTCACATTGGGAGCTAGGGTTTAGACCAAGTCCATTTGTCATTGGTACAAAACACAACCAGTGCTGGAAGGTATAAAAACACGTTGGTTTTCTTTACATTAACGAACGAAACAGCAGAACAGGCTCCTGTGTGGTTTCCAGGAGTCACATTTACAGTGAAGAAAAGGATTGGTATAAACGTACTGTCATAGCATCACTCAAGGTGGAGAATCTGTGAACGATCTTCACTTGACAGATCCAAGACTGGCACTGTGAGGGGTTGTCTACCAGAGGGCGCTAATGTGCAGTCTAGGTTTTTGTGAAGGATAATTCAGTGGGCTTGATCACATATACTCCCATATGGTCAGCTTTTATCAAAGTGTGTGTGTGTATACCAGTAAGAGCATATGCTGTGTCTAGTATGAATCTTATATAAATCATTTGTTTATCATCGCTTTAGATTATTTGACTTCAAATAGATAAGTTGAGACCTCAAAGAGACCTCCGATCGACACAGTTTTGCATAACACGTATCATGGTGTGAAAGGCCCAATTTAATTTGAGTCAGAGTTATCCTTAAATAAGAAAAATGGCACAAAACTATTATTATAATAATAATTATTATTCAAATTTAAGTGAAATTGACCTCCAGGGCCATTGCAGAGGTCTGAGAACAGACTTCATACATGGTTATAAACCACAAACAAGAGGGACCAGTTGTGAGAGAAGCTCCTCTCCATAGTCTTCCAGTACTGTCCTTCTAAGGATGACTGCTCTAGAGCCAGTTCAACGGCACACTAGCTTTATATTTCTATTATTAGTCAGAAATGTATCCTCTCCCCTCCATGGGTATTTGTCTTCATAATGCTAGGTAAACAGGAGTGAGCATTTTACCCCTGAGAAAATATATTGATTGAATTATAGGATGCAAAATATATTAGGAACCTTTAAATAATTAAGATTCACAGCTGAATACAGCTGGTTCAATGTGCACTTGTGCCCAGTGCAAGTAGCTCCTACAACGCAACATGAGACATGCATGAGTTTGACACATCACGTGTTCCCCATTTGAGTGGAAATGTTCCGTCTTTGCTCCATCGCACCTGGCGGGACAATGCGCATTAGTGCTACCGCAACACAAAATGCCCCACTTTAAGGTCTAAAAATAACCTTGTGTCAGTTCCCTGGGATTTTGATGGATTTTGCCTCTAAGGTTCAAACTTGAAATCGGCCTGAAATCGCTATCCACTACAAACAATAACCAGGAATTTGTTCAAAACGTGAATCATGTAGTTAAAAAGGTAACCGGTCGTCCATGCATTTCCCCCTCAGTGTACTGAAGCACTTGGGAGAAGAAGCAGAGCACCTTTGAGTAGCCACACTTACACACACACCACATATCCGAGCGTTTATACATATTCAATATACAGACGTGGAAATCGTGTGCATTTGACGCATATTATGAATGAAGTGTCAGTTTAGTTTAGTCATGATGATTCAATTTTGGGTCATTTCCAAACCGATTTCGATTGGTGGACAGAAAGTCTTCAATTTCTTTCAGTTACCAAGATAAGACACACAGATCTCCATCCACGAGTGAGGACACATCTAGACCCGACGTCAAACGAGGCAGAGAGGCAGGAGAGGAGCAGGAGGCAGCAAGCTTTATGCTGGGCCACTGGAGTCAGCCTGGAGAGGTCGCCGTAAGAACCCAACATACTTGTTGTCAAGACGCTACTGTCCTTAGTGGTTAGTCTGTCTGTGGGGAATGGAGTGCCCATGGCAACGGTGTCACATGACACATCAGGGTGATATTTCACATGATGCTCCCTTGTGATGAGTCAAAACCCAGCGCTCCCCTCCCCCCTCCCTCCCTCCCTCCCTCCCTACACGTCAACTCAGCCACAGAGTCTTCCAGGGGAGGGACAATAGACTGCGCAGTCACACATCGATCAACACACATCTGTACAGGTCCACCTTCAAAAAGGTCTGCGTCAAACTCCTCCGAAATATTCGTTTTTTCTTCTTCTTCACAAAAAACTCAGAGAAACCAAAGATAAAAAAAGAACAATATATTCAAACTGTGTGTAATTTATATTCATATGTAATATATATATATATAAAAAAAACAGCAAACCCCAAATAAAAACCTTTGATAGAAAATAAGACGAAAGGGGGGACATAAAAAAGGACGCGATGCAGACAGTTCTAGACTGAGGTTTCTGATTGTAGCCGCAGGACAAACTTGTGTGACTTGGGGTCGATGTACTCCTCAGAGAGCTGGATGTAGGGGATTTTCTTGGTGGTCACCACCAGGCTGAAGTCTATGCACTTGAGCAGGAAGGTGCCGCCCTCCTTCAGGCCGCTGGTGACGGACGCCTCGCTGATCAGGGTCCACTGTCTTGCCTGCCATCGCTCTCGGCCGTACTGCAGGGTGGGGCCGGGGGTCAGGTAGCTCTCCAGGAAGGCCTGACACACACACACACACACACACACACAAGAACACAGACAGACACACAGGCACACACACACAAGAACAGACAGACACACACAAATCACAAAGAAGAGTAAGGAGGAGAGGAGTTCGAGGTCAATTGTCATGGTTTCAATCAGATGACATTACAGCTTGTTGCTAGTCAGGGGGATCGACAGTAACAGACTGGACCAACTGGTCCACCCTGAGGAACACCGACAGCTTGGGACTGGCGAATGCTCTCCCAGGGAGTGAATACAGGCAGATGAGCCTGTGAACGTGGACGACACAGGGGAGACAGCCAGCCAAAATGGACCTTCCAAACAGCGGAAGACATGCGCGTCCCCCCCCCCCCCGCGCGCGCCCACCTCTCACCTTGGGCGTCATGTTGTTGGTGATGCAGAAGGCCAGGTGCTGCTGGATGCTCTCCATGCTGTGGCAGTGCTGCTGCTTGGTGGTGCGGAGGTACTTCTGCAGGGCGCGCGCCATGGAGGGGAAGATGGCCTGGGCGGCCTCGCGGGGGTCCATCACGTCCCCCGGGGCCTTCTTCTGGTCCTCCTCCTGCATGCGCTTGATGTGGGTGAAGGCCTCCTCTACCGCCACCACCAGCCTGGGAGGGACAAACAGCACAGGGTCAGAAAAACACGACCTACTGTACTCGGGTGCTTGACACAAGACAATTCAAAAAATGTTCAGCGCTGGAATGTTCTTTGACAAGGCCCCCCTGGTGCCTGAAAGTAAGCCCTAAGCTCATGTCCACGCATCCACAAAGAGGATGTGATTGTCATCGCTCTGCAGGCCCTGTCCTCTGTGTGGTGTTTCTGCAGCCCCTGTCCTCCGTGTGGTGTTTCTGCAGCCCCTGTCCTCTGTGTGGTGTTTCTGCAGCCCCTGTCCTCTGTGTGGTGTTTCTGCAGCCCCTGTCCTCTGTGTCCTCTGTGTGGTGTTTCTGCAGCCCCTGCCCTCTGTGTGGTGTTTCTGCAGCCCCTGCCCTCTGTGTGGTGTTTCTGCAGCCCCTGTCCCCTGTGTGGTATTTCTGCCTGGGGTGCGGCTCAGCGGGCCTCCTCACCGCGCCTTGCGTTTGCGGACACGCCTCTCGTGCTCCGCCTCCTCGTAGTAGAGCTCGTTGTGACTGGTGTCCCTGCGGCGGGCGGCGGCGGCGATCATGGCCCGCGACTGGGAATGGGCCAATCCAGCCGCAGCGTTGTTGCCGGGGCCTGGGGACGCATGGACACACTGGGAGCATGAGGATCATTCAGCTCATACGTACACACACACACACACACACACACAGACACACACACAGACACACTAGGAGCATGAGGATCATTCAGCTCATACGTACACACACACACACACACACGCACGCACACACACACACAGACTGAAAGACACGCGCAGACACAAAACTACAGTACAGAAATCCATATATGAAACTGAAACCTGAGGTTTTTACTCCCAAATACTAAAATGTCATTACAAAATCAACGCAGGCAAAAAATAAATATGCATGTTTTCAGTTTCAAGTACCTCACCCCCCACACAAAGTGATTAAAATTCAGCAATCTTGATTTCTCTGCTACTCTGTGTCTTGGGGCGGTGTGGAGTGTCCGCCTCGATAACCATCCCCGTTAACTTCAAAAGTTCCCTCCACAGTGCTGGTAATTAGGAGGCTGTTAATATGCAAGGGAGCCATGGCTCATGCTAATGCAGGTTAAGAAGGGGGGCTGAACTGGAGCTGGTGAATAATTGATGCAGGTTTGTGGAGATCGACCACGGAGAGAATAATTCATGCCAGAAAGAGAGAGAGCGAGAGAGAAAGAGAGAGACAGAGAGAGAGAGAGCGCGTACAGTATTCAACTCGTCTGACCGCCGCCGGCGTCGGCTCTTGAACCGGATTCGGGTCACAAACCCGGCAAACTTGTGAACCCAACCTGGAGAACACAGCTCTGTCTCTGCACAGCCCAGGCCCAACCTGGAGAACACAGCTCTGTCTCTGCACAGCCCAGGCCCAACCTGGAGAACACAGCTCTGTCTCTGCACAGCCCAGGCCCAACCTGGAGAACACAGCTCTGTCTCTGCACAGCCCAGGCCCAACCTGGAGAACACAGCTCTGTCTCTGCACAGCCCAGGCCCAACCTGGAGAACACAGCTCTGTCTCTGCACAGCCCAGGCCCAACCTGGAGAACACAGCTCTGTCTCTGCACAGCCCAGGCCCAACCTGGAGAACACAGCTCTGTCTCTGCACAGCCCAGGCCCAACCTGGAGAACACAGCTCTGTCTCTGCACAGCCCAGGCCCAACCTGGAGAACACAGCTCTGTCTCTGCACAGCCCAGGGGACCGAGAGGATGAACACAGAGGATGTGTTGATCCACCAGACAGTAGCCAGGACAGTCCCTGTTGCATCAGCAGCCTACCAGTATCCCTCGCAGAACAGGGAACACCACCACCACGGAGTAGTATGGTGCTCTTGAGCTAGACCATGTCTCCTGTTAGCTGGTGTCGAGAGCTAGTTTTACGGCTGGGATCACTGCGGGGACATTCCGTGTCCTGACACCAGAGCTAGGCTCCGTCTGTCTTTCCAGCATGAAGAAGGGATGAAAGGAGCGGCAGAACGGGAAGATGGATATTGATTTAGTACCAGTGTCATCAACGCATTATTTGAGGAGCTGCGCTCAATTCGAAGAGAGGAGGAGGAGGATGTGAAAGAGTAAAAGGATAGTCGGTGCACAGGGAGAGAGGGAAAAGGAACCTGAGTACACTCGGGGGAAGAAAAATAAATGTATTTGTGTTTGAGTGCCGCTGGTCTGGTTGTGATAGTGGTCCAATAAATGATATAGCCAGGCACAGTAGCCTGGCAAATGTACACACACACACACACAGAGGAAGTACATCTGCGTTGTACCCAGTGTGGCGTCGTCATGTCAACCGTACAGTGCAAGGGGATTGATAGGCTGCAGCTCCAGTGGGCGTGGCCAGGGTGAGTGAGTGACAGGTGGCCGTGCGCCGAGATGCAGGGTTTAGAGTGACACCAAGCTAGCTTTTACTTACTGTCCAATAGGTATGCTTTCAGTTTAGCTTTAAAGATTTCTTGAGGGGGTGGAGCACGATAAAGCAGGGAGAGAGAGAGACAGGAGGAGAGGAGAGCCAGTTACCGATCGGGGTCAGGTGGTACACACAAGACAAGACATGGGGGACACGGCACAGGTACAGACTCAAGACCCACACACAGACCCTCCCCCACTCACCCGTGGGCGACGCCGGGAACTCACCATCCACGTTGTAGACCTTGAGGCCGGCCAGATGCTTGGCCGCGCGGGTCTTGGAGGCGGTCAGCAGGGCGGGGTTGTGGACCGGGAAGTCCCTGTAATAGTTCTCTAAGATGGCCAGCGCTGCCCGCTGGATACTGAGAGACCAAGAGAGAGAGAGAGAGAGGGGGGGGCAGGGATACAGAAGAGGAAAAAAGAGGCACAGAATAAACAACAGGACTCCTCCAGCTGTTTGTGTATCTCACTCGAGTGAGATACACAAAGAGAAAGATCTTTGCCATTTCTGCAGAAAAGACAATAAGCGAGAGCCCCCCCGGTATTCAAATCAATAACGCAGAATGAATAAAACATTGCTCTGAGGCACAAAAAGGCCGTCAACACACTCAAACAAAACAATCGATGCTGACAGAGCAAAAGCCCACACGAGAGAGAGAGAGAGAGAGAGAGAGAGAGAGAGAGAGAGAGAGAGAGAGAGAGAGAGAGAGAGATATGAGGGTCTATTTTGCAGATATGAAACACGTCGTGTCTCGTCTCTCGAAGCAACCTGGGACACAAAGTCAAAGTGAACCCCATAGACGGAAAACTCCAAATTGAAATACAACGGGAGTATCATTCAAGGCCATAGCGTTCTTTAACCCCACACAGGGTCTAGTACACTGACTAAGGTGCATTGGTCCACTGACAGGAGAGCTGTTGATGTGAACATCAACAGTCAGGGCCCTGAAGGATAAAACCTTCCTCCAGGCTGGTCTGGGTTCAGATCCCGCCCTCCATTCAGGAGAACAGCCCCTGTGTTTACAGACTGGGGGTGGAGAGTGGGTGGTTACCCAGGCTTGTGTCTCTCGTTAAGCGGTGAGTCACCCTAACTTAATTGTTGCCGATGACCCTGCGTGCCAGACAGGAGCATGTGCTTCTCATTTTCCTCGCGGCGGGAGCACAGCGTGTCCTCTTGTCCGCCAGAATACCTCCTCTCCTCTCCTCAACCTCTGCTGCCGTGGTGCTTGACCCGGCACGGACGCTCAGGCAGAGGCCATCTGTCCACCACAGAGGGATCAAGCCTGCCTATCATCCCCATACACTGGCTAGAGGAAAATGGCCGCTGGAGGATGAAGGGTATTACTGGATTTGAACATATGTGTTCACAAGCGCCGAGAGTACCGTGATCAACACACATTGGCTCCACACCTGCTATCTCCTAGCCCTAACCATTGATGCCTCCCAATGCACTTGACCGGGAATGTGAACCAGCAACCTCTTCCTGTTCAGGCTTCCCTGCTTTATTCGGGCATGCGACAAACCAAATGCTTACAAGTTCGCATGAAAGCGCAATGTCACCGTGAGCAATCTCCAAAACAAGGACAAACCGCCGTCTAAAGTTTTCAGGGCACTACAAGACACAGCCATTGTGTGGCAGGCGGCGGCCCTAAAGTGCTGTGTCAGGCGGGTGCTTTGATCAATTATTAAGCTGCGGCAAAGCTGAAGAAGACACACACACACACCGAGCGCAGAGCCGTCCCAGTTCTGCGTCTTCCTCTGTGCCTGTGGCTCTTCTGAAAGCAGGAGCTTGAAAGGCAAAGCCGCACACTGGAAGTAAACAAGTAAACAATCGCCGACCGGAATAGCGGTTGTTTGGAGACGGATCTTTAGAGGCTACCGGTGGTTGGCCGTGGCGCTGCTACTTTCCAGGAGGTTCCTCGAGAGATGGACATAGAGAGCGAGAGAGTGAGAGAGAAGAGCGGGAGAGAGAGAGAGACAGAAAGAGAGAGGAGAGCTAGAAAGAGAGAGAGAGGGGAGAGGCAGAGAGGGAGACAGAGAGGAGAGAGCTAGAATGAGAGAGACAAAAAGAGACAGACAGAGAGGGAGTTAGAAAGAGAGAGAGAGCTTCCTCCAGCCACAGAGGAGACAGACCCCCCCCCCCCCCCCCCCAGGCTGGCTCCTCAGTGTGATAAGGCATCAGCAGCCAGACAGACAGACGGCCTGCCTGCCTATTAGCCTGCTGGCCCGACACGTACAACACAGGAATGTCAGCACTCGACGTCTGATAACGGAGAACGGCCCGGAAAAAGCAACCAGCCCCTGCTTCTGGTTCTACTGGAAATCAGTATCATGGTGTGTGTGTGTTTCTGCAAAGCTAAGTGTTTGCTCGCCCTGACCAGCTGCTTCGTAGCCCTGTAGGGAGCACTAATTAGCTGTTGTTTATAGTCACAGACGGACTATAGACGTAGACAGATAGAGGGAGCGAGTGAATAATGCGTGCGCGTGTGTTGGTTGGCCAAACCCGGGTGGAAAAACGGCGGTTATGAGGAACAACGGCCCCAGGCCAGCCTCCTTGTCCTCGGGACAAAAGCGGCAGAGGGGCAAGTCTAGCAGAAGCCCGAACTCTTTCTGTCCTCCCCTCTCCTGAGTGTGAAGGGGCCGGGAGCTCCACACTAAAGCCCCCCCACCCCCGCTTCACTAATCAGGCCACGCCACACGGGGGCTGGGAGGAGACAGGGTCACAGAGGCCTTGTGGAACCGCAGGACCATCCTATGACAGCCTCAGCGGTAGTACACAGGAGTTGAAACACTAGTGTCTTGAGACTCAAGGCTGTCGAGCAGGCTTTTATCCGAGGGCGCCTGTTAAACGGATGAAATTAGATGTTTGTTTGCTCGGTGTTGCGAGCACGGCGCATGGGCAGAGTCGTAAAATACCTGGTTCTTCTAGTCAGAGCTGTTCTCACGATCACTCCCAGCTTTCTGCTCCCCCTCCCAGTCACGGTCTGGTGACTATTAGTCAGTCTCTCCTCTCGCTGCCTGTCTCCCCGTGTCGACCGCTCTCCCGTCTTTATCTGTCCCTCACTCCTTTAAGAGCTCTCTCCTCCTGCCTTGTGTGTTATATCACCCTTATCTTCGTCCGTCTCACCCCCCCCCCTTGCACTTTTTCAGGCGTCTTTTCACCCCCAACCTTCCTAACCAGCTTTCTCACACAGTCCCTCTCACTTCTCTCCCTCCGCCTCTTCTTTCCTCTCTCCCTCCCCACCCCACTCCCACGCTCCCCTTCCTCCCTCCCCTCCCCACCCCACTCTCCTCTCCTCCCCCCACCAACCTCCCCTTCCTTTCCTCTCCCCACCCCCACTACACCCACCCCCTTCCCCCAGCCCCTTCCCCCCGCCTGCCCCCTCTCCTCCATACCCCCCCCCCTCCCACCGGGTCCATGGCCTCACCTGAGCTGGCCCAGGTTGTAGTTGCGCGTCTCCCCGTCCGTGGAGCGCGTGACGCCCAGGGAGAAGCAGGGCTGCAGCTGCCTGAGCTCCAGCAGCACGATGGCCAGGTAGTGGATGAAGAGCAGCGCGTCCACCAGGGACACGGCGTACTGCACGATGCCCTGGTAGTTCTCATCCTGCAGGGGGAGGGGGTGCGCGTGTGTGTGTGTGTGTGTGAGGTGGGGGAGGAGACACACAGGGCAAATAGGGGTCAGTTCTGGCAGCTTGTTCCAGAATGTTCATCGTTTGCACCCTGTGTATAAATAGTCACGGAGGCACACACTTGTGATGTTCCTGTTTTGTTATAAACACAGACAGTGGAGGTCAGTACACACACACACAGAAAACATATTCCTATCTAGATCAAAAGTAAATCCTTGCATAAGAACACGATAGGGCGTGTAATTAATGATCTCCATTTGAACACTTAAGCTATGATGTTTGTGCGTGTATGTGTGCAAGAAAATCATATGATACTAACGTTGTTGTGTAACCATCAAACTGCACACAATCAGAAAGACTACGAGAGTTAGCGACACACTCCAGAACAACCTACGCACCCCCCCCCCCGCCCCCTGTTCCCACCTCACCTGCGAATCCAGGATGCGCACGCCGTAGAACAGCCAGTAGGAGACCACGAACAGCAGCACCAGCACGGCGAGCAGCGCCCGGAACGCGAAGACGCGCGGCAGGCCGGCGCGCCGCGGCCGGAAGAACAGCGCCCAGGCGGCCAGCAGCAGGATGAGCAGCTTGAACGCCACCGAGATGAACAGGCCCTCGCACGCCGTGCCGCACGGCTGCAGCCGCGACGGCCACAGCAGGTGGGGCAGCGCCAGGAAGGCCAGGGGCGTGAGGAACACCAGGAGGCCCATCACCACGCCCAGGGTCAGGGCCAGGTAGCGCCGGCAGTCCAGGCCCACGCTGTCCTCCAGGTCCTTGGTGATGCGCACGATGTCCTCCTGGGAGAGGCTGTGCTCCGACGTGCCCGTGACGGCCGTGGTGGTCTCGCCCCAGTTGTCATCCTGGTGGGGGGGGAGCAAGGTCATATGAGAGAGAGAAGAGAGGAGAGACAGAGGCAGAGAGAGATAGAGAGAGAGAGAGAGAGAGAGAGAGGGGGGATGAGACAAAAGAACAAGGTCAGGTGCTATGATCATACAAAGTGAATCTCAATCTCGTGTCACTGTTGGATTCAGAGGTGCCAGTCGGTAAGGCAGCGGGATCTCTCCTTTGACGATCCCTGCTCTCATTTTCGGGCGAATGTGTCTTTCAACCGCATGGAGCAGAGCTAAAGCAAAGAGAGGGGCAGCGGAACAAAAGACAAAAAGAGGGCGAGCGGCTGGAAGCGGCGGTGAGCTGACTCTGCGTTTGACGGCATCCGCAGATAATAAAGGTCGGGGGTCGCGGGCGGGAGCCGTTAAAACAGCCCAGATGAGGCCTCTTTATGGGCCAGTCACAACTCGGCCTGCCGCGGCGGCCCTCTAAGTAACGCAGTGTCCCTGACACGGTGGCCCACAGTAGAGGAGCAGGCCCAGAGCAGGCCCCCAGAGCCTGCCTTTCTTCCACCCTTCCTCCTTATCCTGTCATTTATACTGCAGAGGACTGCCTTTTACAAGATCTAATCAGGAAGAGATGGAGGGGGGGGGGGGTAAAAATAGCACAGAGTGAAGGAGAGGGTAGGGGGTGAGAGGTTTGAAGAGAAGGAGAGAAAAGTGGTGAGAGAGAGAGAGAGAGAGAGGATCGAGACAGAGAGAGAAACCGACAGAGAGATTACAGAGAGAGGATAGTGAACAGAGAATTCCTACAGGATGCGTTACCATCATCCTTGGCTGCCTGAGGCGGGGGAGATCAGGGGGGGGGGGGTCAGGGCTGAGTCGACTGTAGGAGCGGGGAGGGTGCAAGGAGAATAGAGGTGGGGGGGGGGGTGGTGAGGGGGGAGGGGGGCTAGGGAGTCTTTGTCCCACACGCCTGGGGGTTAAAACAGCAGAGGCTGGGCTGGGCCAGAACAATGGAGGGACCAGGCTTGTGACACTCTATCCATGGCGGGAGAGCAGGCATATCCAGGCCAGCTCTGCAAAGGTCTCGGTCTCTCAACATTATCATAGAGCGGTTTGAACACAGTTGTGTTTGTGAACGTGCCCCAGTGAGTGTGTATTTATCATGCGTTTCCATCTCACTCTAGATGTCCTAATGCATTGGCAGCTTTGCACTGCAGCCTACAGATAACAAATGGCGGTCATAAATACCCATCCCTCTAGCCAGTCAGTCACCCAGACAATACCACCGTCAAAGATGACCAATGAGATCGCACAGAGAGCGGAATGCAAGCCTCAGGGGTCAGAAGGAGGTCAAAGGGTGAGGGGGGTCATGACATTAGTGGGTGCGGACGTACGCAACCCGACGTCTGCATCTAGATTGAAAGAATTGCTAGGCAGACCAGACCCATAAACGTGAGTGCAGGTTTGGTCCAGTGAAAACGAGTGCGACGCTGTCTATATTGTCCGAAAAAAAAAAGGGGACACCCTTCATTAATGCAAAGTGGCCATTCAAGAGGCCCTCCACTGTAAGGGCCTGGGGACAAAGGTAGCATAGCTCTCGTGAGGGGCTGAGACGAGCCAAATCCTCCACCGTTTCAATCAAGTGTTCCTCAGATGAATACTCCATTGCTGACGGTCACCAGGAGACCAAGGTTAGCAAGCCTCGCCTCACTTCACTCCACACCCCGCAATCCCTGTCAGCCAAACCCTCGTACGAAACGTTCTCAGCAAACTGCTGCAGCACAGTACTTCTCCAGCAGTAACAGGGAAACGACAATTCCCTTGTAGGCAGGGACGGTGTCTTTTATTTTGTTGCATTCTCGATTAAGTGGATTGTTGACAGTGCGTACATAAGCCACTCTGGCGAAGTGTTGACAGATTGTGTGTCAGACAGAGTAATCCGGTTGGCACACTATGCTGGCCAGGGACGGCTGGCATGTTCTCCATCCCCACCCAAGGATGGAAACAGTAATCAACATGTATGCGCGCCAAGAAGATCGTGTGTGTAGTAGTTCCTCCCTGATTAGTGGTCGGGGAAGGGATCTGAAACACTCAGAACACACTTTTTTGTGTAATATACAAGTCAACACAGAGGGAAACTGTGGGTTTGGGGCAGTCCTGCTTTCGGGTCCTTCCTGCCCACAGTCTGCTCTGCCCAGGGCTTTCCTGTGTGTGCCTGAGTAAAAATAGTCTGACCTAAATCTCTTCATGGGATAACACAATCATCAGGACTTAATCTGATGCTGGCAGCCATACGACATGCCTTCATCCAAATGTTCCAGGTAACGAAAGAACGAGGAGAGGGCAGTGAGGAGGAGAGAGAAGACAAAGGCGAGAGGGTTAAAAGATGAGTGGGTTCGGCGTTGCCCAGATGGGTCATCCGGGTAGAGCGTGTACCCGTAGCCTAAAGCTGTACCGCAGCGACCCGAGTTTGATTCCAGCATTTACCACATGTCCTCCCCTCTCTCTCCCCACTCCATTTCCTGTCCCTGTAAACACGGCTGTATCACAAGAAAGCAGAAACGCTGGAAAAAAAATATTTTTGAAAAAAAGAAAACACGAGTGGTTCCCAGTTATTTGCAGTGACAGGGATGCGAGGGATGCAGGGAGGGAGACGATGTCCCGAGTCAGAAAAGCCGGATGGAACTAGACGTAAATTGAAACACCTGATTCGACATGCTCTCACACCCTCTGCAGTGTGCACTGGAGAGGAAAGGGGGATGGGGGGAGGGCGCAGAACACGATGGGGAGAAAGAACCGATTCGAATCGAATCTCAATATCGAATCCGATGTGACGTGAAGGGCAGGTTTTTCAACCCACAAACGACTTGAGTGTTGGGTGGACTGATGTAACAGCACTGTGGGTTCTCCCACGCCCCCCCCCCCCCTCCCTCGGTCTCCTGTACATGAGGACGGAGGAGAGGGGGGGCATTCCCACACAGCCACTCTGACCCTCATTTCCTCCTATTCAACAGTGTGAATAGAGTCGACGCAGAGGAAAGCGATCAAGACGATAAAGAGCAATCTTGAGAAGAAACCATTCGAAAGTGATTTATTTTTAAATTACTTGTAACTGTTTGTGTGTGTGTGTGTGAATTGGCAAGCCAGTGCAAACTGTGAATGTTCTGCTGTTCCTCTAACTGACTGTAAGTGGCTCTGGATAAGAGCGTCTGCTAAATGACTAAATGTAACTTATGCTAACCGTGTGTTTGAATTTAAATACTGGCTATGGTCTCTCCTCATAAATCAGGAGGCTATTAAAGTTAGCTCAACGCTAAGTAGGCTAGATAAAACAAGGCCCTGTGCTGGGAGACATCACATAGCGGTCTGCACTCCAGGGAGATGCAGTGTTTGTGTGTGTGTCGGAAGATGTGTACACCCTGTGAGTGTGTAAATATAGCAACAGACTGAATGCATTCCAAGGAGCTGGTAACATCCCTCTCAGCCCCAGAGAAGAGCCGGGGGAGGCAGAACCAACACAGCTGACACAGGCGTGTCAGGACAAGGAAGCTAAGTGTTAAACAACC
The DNA here is from genome assembly GCF_963692335.1 of Osmerus eperlanus. Taxonomy (NCBI): domain Eukaryota; kingdom Metazoa; phylum Chordata; class Actinopteri; order Osmeriformes; family Osmeridae; genus Osmerus; species Osmerus eperlanus. The sequence goes on from NC_085038.1 coordinate 9,631,302, forward strand.
TCTCTAACACAGAGGGAGGGGGGAGGGAGGGAGGGAGGGAGGGAGGGAGGGAGGGAGGGAGGGGGGGGGGGGGGAGGGAGGGAGGGGGGGAGGGAGAGCTGCACACCCTGGGAGGTTAGGACCTGAGTGCTGAGAGCCGCTGCCCTTTGAGAGTCAACTGAAAGCAGCAGGTTGTCACCTGGGCATTAGTTATGAATAACTGAGTAGGTGACCCGAACTTATTGACCAACACAGTTACTCCTGACACAGGAAGCCATTTAGGTGATTAAAAAAAACAATAATTATACTATGGGGCAAACTACAGTAGCTTTGGTGTTGCTAGTTTTGCAAACCGCATGCAAAATGTGCTTTCCTGAGGCGGCCATTTTGTAAAACAGACAAACACACAACTCTCACAGAACGCACCTGCCTTCCACATCACTTGTCGAACGCACTGCACCTGCGCTGCAGAATTGAACGCAAACACACGCACGCTAGTCTGCAAACAACTTAACTCTTCCGTCAACAAACACACATGCACAAACATTAAAACCAGTCACCCAAACTCCAACTGCCCCCCTACTCAACACGAATAGCTAACATATATACATTTGCAGCTGGCTCTACGTTCATTCTGCTCGTTAACCAGTCAGTCAATGACCTGGCCAACAAAACGAATCAGCAAGCCAACCAGCCAGCTGTTGTGTCTTCCAGTCAGTAAGTCCACCAGTCAGTCAGTCAGTCAGACAGCCAGTGAGCAGCTTACCTGGCCAGGTTTAGGGCAGGGTCCTGGGCTGGTCTCAGGAGGAGAGGTCGAGTCCTCCTCCGTAACCAGGACTACTTCCTTAAACTCCTCCATCAACTCACCCACCGCCAAAACCTCCTCCACTCCCTTCACTCCATCCACTCCCTCCATCGCTAAACTGGACTCGGGAGTTGAAACAGTAGAATCTCGGGAAGCTAGGTTGAGTCACGCCTTCCTCCAGACGGGACAGGCAGCATATCCAGGGAGAGTCCAGCTACAGAGAGTGGCACGGGAGAGCTGACCTCCCTGCCTCCGTCGTCACTGCTGCCCCACTCTCCTCCGCCGCTCTTAATATAGAAACGATCTCCCATCATGCCTTGGGAGGGATTGTATGGGTTTGTGTGTTCTGCCTTATAATTCAAGGAGCTTTGGAAAGCAGAGAGAGACATCACAAGGGATGTCCTAACAGTGGCGATGATGGGAGGGGGGAGGGGGAGAAAAGAGAAGGAAGGGAAGGATCGTGGGGGGGGTGGGGGGGTGGACTGGGTCCATTAAACAAACATCTGTGCCCCCCAGAGAGAGTGAGGGCAAACAAAATAATAAACCAATTAGGTACAAAGAAGGGTGCCTGCCCTTCCACCCAGCCCCCCCCCCCCTCCCCTAAACTCGCCCTCTATCCTTCTACCCCGGGGCAGCTCCTGATTCTCTCTCTCTTTCTCCACTCATCCCTGCCCCTGCTCCACTCTCCGTTCATTGCTTCTGACCCAGTGAGCAGTGCAGTGTGGGTAGAGGACAGGGGAGAGGAGACTGGAGGAGAGGAGACTGAAGGAAGGATGGAGTAGAGAAACAGGAAGGAGATGGAGGAGAGGAGACTGGACGACAGAGGAGGGGGAGGAAGGATAGAGGAGGAAGGCGAGGAGACTGGAAGAAGGATGGAGGAGAGAACTCAGGATGAATAGAGAAGGAAAAGCAAGGAGCTGGGTCGCTCCGATATAAAAAAACAAAAACAGGATATGATCCCAAAGTAACAGATTCATTCATAATGTTTTGGACGTTCCTTCCTAAATACCATCCCCACAGCATTCATAAGGCTCCAATGATCCCACAAGGACTCACTAAAACACCGAGCACATTTCCCAAAGGACGCACAGGAGTGGAAACCAGAGTCATCCTTCCAGCTCACAGACAGCTCCATAGCCTTCAGCCTTGTGACCCCCCCCCCCCCCCCTCCCATCTCCTCCCAGCATGGCGGCATTACTGGGAAACTTCCACCGAGGCTGGGTTGGTGAAATCTCCCCCCCACCCCCCCTACACACACACACACACACACACACCTCCACTCACCATAGGGTACGGGTCCCAAACATGAACGCAAGAGCTATGCCGCATCATGGTGGACATCGCAGCCCGTCTTAATAGTCCCTGGTCCACCACCCAAACGACACCTCCGCTGTGCCCTGCTGCCTTCCACAGAATGCTGCTACCGTGCCTAGCTAGCTGCTGCCGTACCTAGCAAGCTGCCACTGACTAGCCCAGCATCTGAGAACACAGGCGGTTGAGTTTAATTGGGTAGAACTGAGCTGGAGGAAATGGGGGTGGGGGGGGAGAGGAGAGGAAGAGGTGCGTGTTGCGGGGCTGGGGATTAAGAGGTTTTTGTAGCATTGTATCTGATTTGTGATTGGATAAGCCCCAAGGGTACCTAATACCTAATGATCATAGAGGGGGGGGGGGGGGGGGGGGGTGGGGGGGGGGGGGGGGGGCGTCCGCTAGCCTTTGACCACAGACATGGCCAAAATGACCGACTGGCAGAGGTTTAGTCAGGTCGTTGGTCCCCTGACACCTCACACATAGACGGCACATGATCTCTGCACAGGCGCACACATGCACCCAGGAGCACAAGCGCACAGTGCTGTGTAATGTGCCCTCAATAGCACAATTAGCGAACATGACACAGAAATGAGCATATGACTAGGTGCGTGTGTCGCACAAACAAAGACGTGAAACTCATGCAAAATTATACACACACACGGGCACACACACACGGTTGTATTGTTTAGCGCCGAGGCTTCTGGTTTCATTGACATCCGCGTGAACTATAAATATAGACAGATCCACTTTCTCTTTCAAACAGCCGACTGTGTTCAAAGGGGAGGGTGCTAATTCCTAAAGAATGTGGTTGGGATTATGTATATCAAATTCCCTCCTGTGTGCCACTTCACACAATGATGTAGTACAGCCCCGTAGTGCATTCGTTAGCTCCCTGAGCTAAACAACTTTGTAGCCACTGAACTCCACCCCCAGTTAATCAGCTAGCGAGGCTAACACAACACAGTCCCCCCCCCCCCCCCCCCCCCCCCAGCAGTGGCACCAGACAGATACGAGTGTAGTTCTCTCTCTCGTTAAGAGAGCTGCTGTGAGAGTGTGCTGAGTGGCCCGGAGGTTTGGCCAGCCTCCCTGCGATGCTAGCTGCTCCATAACTAGAATCTCAGTTCAAACACATCCAGTCCCCCGGGGCCTCGCGCACACACACGGGAGCGCAGGCTTGAGGACATCGATGAAGAAACGGCAGATTAAAACCGACGCCCTCCTGACACGGCAAGTTAAATACTACAAACACACATGGACACACGCACGCACACACACACACGCAAGATCTAGAGCAAACACACATCGCTGGTTGTGGCTGTGCTGAGAAGACACAGCTTGCTGAAGACTGGCACCCCTCGTGTACACCAGCATGTGTGTGTGTGTGTTTACATGCCTGTGCTTGTGTGGCCCGCTCACGCTCTCCCTACCCCTCTTCAACAGCCCTGATGACTACGACAACTAAAGCCAAACACAAGGTTGTCAGCACTACCTCAGGCAGCATTATGAATAAGACATAAATACCAGAATACTGAAGACGACTGCTGTATGATAAATCCTGTAATATACTTTGCACACAGACACACAGACACACACACGTAAAGTAGGGAACACAGAATGTCAAACACACACATGCTGCTCTCAGGTCTTGAGCTCTGAGGGGGCGAGCCAAATAGGTCAGTGAGCTGTACGCGCGCATGTGAGTGCGCTTGTGGTTGTGTGTCTCCGAAGCAGTGCTATCGCAGATCTCTCTCCCTCTCTCCCTCTCTGCCTCTCTGCCTCTCTGCCTCTCTGCCTCTCTGCCTCTCTGCCTCTCTGCCTCTCTGCCTCTCTGCCTCTCTGCCTCTCTGCCTCTCTGCCTCTCTGCCTCTCTCCCTCTCTGCCTCTCTGCCTCCCTCCATCCGTCTGTCTGGCACTTTGAATCGACAATTGTATTCAGTCGTCCAGCTCTCCAAACAGTGTCAGCTCAGCACTCAGCTCCATCAGCCTGGAGAAAGGCCCCCATTTAGCACGAGGGACAATGAACACTGATCAGCTCCAGGATCAATCCCATGAAACCAAGAGCACTCTGTTTAATCAGAGAGCTTCAAAGAGGGCTGAGAAGTCTTCATCTGTTCAAGAACTGTTCATGCGCTAATGTTTACAAACCACACTGTCGATAAAAAACCTGCCAGTACCCTAACCCTAACCCTAACCAGATGTGGACTGCGGTAGATGACAGTCATCTCCCTGCTCTCACTCTGATGGGTCCTTGATGCTGTGTGATTCAGAGGCACTCAGACAGTCAAACAATAGAAGACTTGTAGCACAAAGAGCAGGGCCAGACAGGCTGAAGTGTGGTGTTGACTGAATGTATCCTTTCTGGAAACCACAGAGGGGCTTCTGAGATATTTATAATATATATATTAAGATATATATATATATTTTGTTTATTTTTATTTATATATACATCTTTACACAAGACAGGATTGACATATGTCAACTATGATGGTATTTGGCTGATTTTGCAGTGGAGAATGGTCAGGGACTGTTTATGGCTGAGTGGTTGTAGTGTGGTTGTGGTGTGGTTGTAGTGTGGTTGTGTTGTGGTTGTTGTCTAGAGTGGTTGTAGAGTAGTTGTGGTGTGGTTGTAGTGTTGTGGTTGTAGAGTCGTTGTAGTGTAGAGTGGTTGTAGAGTAGTTGTGGTGTGGTTGTAGGTTGGTATGGTTGTAGTGTGGTGTGGTTGTTGAGTAGAGTGTTTGTAGAGTAGAGTGGTTGTAGAGTGGTTTTAGAGTAGAGTGTTTGTAGAGTAGAGTGGTTGTAGAGTGGTTTTAGAGTAGAGTGGTTGTAGAGTCGTTGTGGTGTGGTTGTAGTGTGGTTGTAGTGTGGTGTGGTTGTAGTGTAGAGTGGTTTTAGTGTGGTGTGGTTGTAGTGTGGTGTGGTTGTAGTGTGGTGAAGTTGTGGTGTGGTTGTAGTGTGGTGTGGTTGTAGTGTGGTTGTAGTGTAGAGTGGTTGTAGTGTGGTGAGGTTGTAGTGTGGTGTGGTTGTAGTGTGGTGAAGTTGTCGTGTGGTTGTAGTGTGGTGTGGTTGTAGTGTGGTGAGGTTGTAGTGTGGTGAGGTTGTAGTGTGGTGAGGTTGTAGTGTGGTGAGGTTGTAGTGTGGTGAGGTTGTAGTGTGGTGAGGTTGTAGTGTGGTTGTGTCCTCTGGGCCTACCTGCACCTCTTCTCCTCGTACAGATGAATCTCCCAGCAGCGGCTCTGCAGGCGGAGCGTTGATGGTGACAGACTTCTCGGAGCGGCTGCCGTCCTTACTGCGAGACTTGTGGCGATCCCGGCTGCGCTCGCTGTAAAACAACGTCAAACAAGGCGTGTGAGGCGAGGGGTACAGGGTTGCCATGGCTACCGGTAGACAGGCTCCGTAGTGATAATGGCAACAGAAAAGCACCGTGATCCATCATTCATTGCGCGCTTAATCCCACGGCTTTCACTTTTCTTTCTTTCTTTCCTCCTTTTCTCACAGGGAACGTCTGGCGTGGCTTAGCCGACTGAAAACAAACAACACAAAGACGCAGGCACGTGCGCACACCCAGTACGTACACATGCACACGCGCGCGTACACATGCAGCCAGCTGCTGTTTTAGCCAGATTTTTAAAAAATGTGGCTATGGGTCCTGGTCATCCAGCTCTGAAGGTGGCAGCATCATGTCTTTGTTTCATTCGCCGGGGACTTTGGACCGAGACACTACAAAGCCCCTGTGAACTCTCCTCCTCCTCCACCCACCCACCCACTCAACCCCCATCCACCCCCCCCCCCCCCACTCTCCAATCTCCCCCACATATGAGGTCCATTAGCAGGGGTGAGCCCTGGGGTGACCCCTCTCTCACTCTCAGATCCCTAATCCTGTGTAGGAGTGGTGAGGGTCTCCGTGCACGCCAACAGATGCTCACACGCACACACGCACACACACACACACCACATGGCACTGCGCCCAGTCTCCAGTTCCATTACCAGCCTGTGACACTGAGAGGAGGCTCCACATCCCACGGCCGGCTCTAATCTCCCACCGTCCTCAGCCCCCTCGGATGTGCTGCACAGCCCAGATACAACACCACTCAGGGCCAGCATGGGAGAGGGCACACATTAGAGAGGAGGCAGGCAGACAGCTCTGGTAAGGGCCGTAAGATTTAATATAGATAATAGACAGTGAAGAGGCTCTGGAGACTACATAAAGAGGGGAACCGCATCATATGAATATGAAGGCGCAGGTGAACGGGGTAAAATTAACCGTCTCAGTGAGATAGCAGAACAAACTCCCAGGAATATATAACACTGCCCTCCTCCTAACCCTGTTCTAGGAAATTCCCTGCTGCTATCTGCCTTTCAACCAAAACGCCAGTATGATAATACAGTTGCCTCTGAGCATAGCTCATAATTGTTATCATGTCTTTATGCGAGGAGCGTAGAGGAACATAATGAGTGTAACTAATTGGATTTCAGCTAAATCCGGCACCCTCTCTTGTATATGTTGCCCCTAGGGCAGCACCATGGCCCCACAGGGCTGGGCTGTCTCTCTGGGATGTTGAGCTAGTTCTCGGGGATGTTGGGCTGGCTCTCTGGGATGTTGGGCTGGCTCTCTGGGATGTTGGGCTGGCTCTCTGGAATGTTGGGCTGGCTCTCTGGAATGTTGGGCTGGCTCTCTGGGATGTTGGGCTGGCTCTCTGGGATGTTGGGCTGGCTCTCTGGGATGTTGGGCTGGCTCTCTGGAATGTTGGGCTAGCTCTCTGGGATGTTGGGCTGGCTCTCTGGGATGTTGGGCTAGCTCTATGGGATGTTGGGCTAGCTCTATGGGATGTTGGGCTAGCTCTATGGGATGTTGGGCTAGCTCTATGGGATGTTGGGCTGGCTCTCTGGAATGTTGGGCTAGCTCTCTGGGATGTTGGGCTAGCTCTCTGGGATGTTGGGCTAGCTCTATGGGATGTTGGGCTAGCTCTATGGGATGTTGGGCTAGCTCTATGGGATGTTGGGCTAGCTCTATGGGATGTTGGGCTAGTTCTCGGGGATGTTGGGCTGGCTCTCTGGGATGTTGGGCTAGCTCTATGGGATGTTGGGCTGGCTCTCTGGTTGTTGAGCTAGTTCTCTGGAATGTTGGGCTAGCTCTCTGGGATGTTGGGCTAGCTCTCCGGTTGTTGGGATGTTGGGCTAGCTCTCTGGGATGTTGGGCTGGCTCTCTGGGATGTTGGGCTAGCTCTCTGGGATGTTGGGCTGGCTCTCTGGGATGTTGGGCTGGCTCTCTGGGATGTTGGGCTAGCTCTTTGGGATGTTGGGCTAGCTCTCTGGGATGTTGGGCTAGCTCTCTGGGTTGAGGGCTGGTTCTCTGCTGAGCTACACAGTAGAGAGACAAAGACGAGAGGACTGCTGAGGGATGCTCTAAATCTAATCCTGTTTATCCATCTTAATACACAGTATTGTAACATTGGATTAGGGGGGGTTTCAATGCTGTTCTGTAGGAACGTGTCAGTTTACACTGCAGTCCTGTAGTGGTCCTGGAGAACGCAAAAGTACTGTGCTATAAAGTATGCACACCAGGATATCCTGGTTTTGAAGCTAACCAAGGGAATGATTGTGATTGGCTGTGATTGACGTCCTCTATGGCATTTAGGTGTTGTGATAAGAGGGTGTTCACCACTTCATTTCCTGTCCCTATTCTTGTATTTCCCTTTCAGCCAGGGACAGTTTCCTATTGAAAATGGTGCGAGGGGGGTGGGGGAGAGGGGCGACGCCAAAAACATGTAATGCTGAAAACAAACTATAATCAGGTTCAAGGAATACAAGCCACGGGCAACAAAACAATCTTAAATTTCACTCAAGAGTGAAAACTGCTATTGATTTTTCAGTCTTCTTTAAGGATTACGGGAGACTCTTAAAACTGACGAGAGTAGTGACTCAGACTCTGAGAAATCGGATCCATCTGGAGGGAACCAGGAGGGCGGGGGAGATAGTGAGCCTTAAATAAATGATGGATTCCCTTATTACTGTGGCTACAATTATTCTAGCGAGCGTGTTCATCATTTAGATACTGACAGTTATTAGGAGCATTGATTGAGGGAAAGTGTCAGAGATCATGGCTGGAATCATTAGCTAGCTGAATGTGGATGAGGACGGTATGAGCACTGGATGAGGAGTAATGGATGAGGATGGTATGGGGGTCTGGGTTTAGGATGAAAGAGATTGTGTGTGAGATGGTGTGTCTGTGTGTCTGTCTGAATAAGTAAGCCCTCACGAGCATGTCATTACTAACATGTTAAGTGGGTAAGTAGGTAACATGTTAAATGGGCATTTGAGCAGCACAAGACTGAGACTGTCAGCAAGTGAGCATTTATCATCGCCCAAAAAGTGTCTTCAGTTAGATCAGGAGTTTGTATCTCTGCCACCTACACCCCACCACCCCCCCCAGCCCCCACCCCCCCACCCCGGTCTGGAATCACCAACATTCAGACGGCTCATTGGTATTCTGGCGCAGCGCCACCGCAATGATTGATTAATGGGGTTTGACTTGCAGCGTGGCTTCCAAAGCAGGTACGGGTTCTAGAGTGTGAAGAGGGGGGGGGGCAACCTGGCAAGCTGGGGCAACACTGAAACAGAGCTGCAGGGAAACGATTTTCACCGCGACACCCGCAGCGAAGTCTGCTCCTGATAGCCCTTCTCATACTGACAGACAGCGGGGGAAGCTGGGCGCCAAAATACGACTCCGCCAAAATGTTGCGGGACTAATTCGCTCCCCGTCCACATAGCTGGCAGGCCACCCTGCACACCTGTGTAACCAGGCCTGCCATCATCGTGACGCTCAGAGTGAGAGAGAGAGAGAGAGAGAGAGAGAGAGAGAGAGAGAGAGAGAGAGAGAGAGAGAGAGAGAGAGAGAGAGAGAGAGAGAGAGAGAGAGAGACAGGGAGAGAGAGAGACAGGGAGAGAGAGAGACAGAGACAGAGACAGAGACAGAGACAGAGACAGAGGGAGAAAGAGGGAAAGGGAGAGAGGGAGCGAGAGAAGGAGACAGACAAGGAGAGGTAGACAGAGAGAGAGAGACAGCCATACGGTCCAGTGAGAGTGAGGGGACAGATCCTGAGAGGAGAAGCTGGAACACTAACTCAAAAGTCACTTTCCAATTCCATGCTGCTGTTTTGCCACTTAGCTGCCAGTTAGTTTCCTCTCGAGACTCCAGTCATAATACGTTTAGAGTTCACAGTTAACAGCTTTATTGGGCTCGCCATGATATTTATTATTTCCCCTTAAAACCTTAAACTGCTTATGGGAAAGAGACAAAAAGCAAAATTGCTGGTCTCCTTTTCGCAAGCTCAAGTGTACGTAACACGCACAGAATTGACACAACATGAGGTTTATTTAGCCGGGGCACGGCATGCTGGAACATTTCCACCTCTTGTCAAAGCCTAGCCTAGCCTTCAGTGTTGACACAAGTTGATCCTGAGGGGCCCAGCAGCAGTGTGATAAGCAGTCCTGTGGCCTGGTTGGTTGCTAGGATTAGCCCCACTCTGACTACACCACTGTCAGGTGACGGGGAACAAATGACACATCCTGTAGCCGTGTTTCCTCGGCTGCTGAGCCAGGCAGGAGAACCAATCAGATCTGTTTGTGCCTCTACTACTGTAGCACTCTCCATTTAATGAGATGCATGAACGCTGCTAATGAATATTCTATGTCATTATGCGGCAATACTATGTCAACTCCGAAAGACATCAGCTACATTTAGAAAGTTCTAGAATTTGGTGTCAGTTTGGAGAACCAAAATCTTCAAGCAAGTCATTCAAGTTTGGCATAAGACACTTTTATAACTAATTCATTTCCCCATTGCTAATACAGTCGCGCCTGCATTTAATTGGAAACCTACCAATCAAAGGAACCCAATTTTCCACATGAGTGAAAGCTAATGTGAGACTCGCTATTCAATAATCACTGGAGTACTCCAAACTGGCTGGGACGAGGAGGAAATGAGTCAATCTCTGGAGACGAGAAATGAGTTATACTTCCAAAAACGTAAAACATCACGCCACAAAGCAGCCGCATTAACCAAGTGCATTATCTTCGTGTAGCAAGTAGCATGTGCTGCATTATGGGAAAGGGGGAGTACAAAAGCCTAGTGCATAGTGCTGCGATAGCGTAGCACAGTGTGGCTTCCTTGGTACAGCGTATCAGGTGGTGAAGACCTATGGGAGCAGACGGCAGCACGCTGAGACGTGTGTTAGGGATGGTACGGTAGTTACAGCGGGGGTGGGCAACATGAGTCATGCAAGAGAATCTCCAAAAGCCTCGGACGGCTCCACCGCCCATCCAAGCGAATGCCAATTTCATTTACTTCCTTTTATCAATGAATGTTAAGGATTGAAACAGATCAACACAAACACACGTATGTGGGTGTGCATCCTATTATGTAGTGCCTGTGTTTGTGTGTGTGTTTGTTACAGACTACTGGATCCATCCCTGGCACAAATGTAATTAGACAATGGCAATCCAAAGCCGCTTCATGCATGGCACCCTTTGGAGTAAAAGGATTACCTTCCAACAAGGACAGCGAGGGCTTTGAAAGCCAACAATTTCACTTTTGTCTATCAAATTAGGAGACCAGCCGGTGGCCCTGGCAACGGCATATCGGCACAGGAGAGGAGAAGCTGAAAGGAGGTTGGCACAGACGCCCCTCCACTGCCACTCCAATTTCCTGTCACTCACTCCGAACCCAGAGGCACAGGAAAACAGGGGGAGGTGGTGGTGGGAAGAGCCCCTCCCCTCTCTCTCCCTCTCTGTAATTCACCCCCCGGGGTGAGCCCACTTTCCCCTCATAGCCGCCAACTACAAGGGCAAATTCCTACCCTGGAGAATGTGAGGGTGGAACTAGTGATATGCCAGAGGGGGGGAGGGGTGGGGCGGGGAGAGGGGTTTGGGAAGGCAGAGAAGGGATATGGGGAGGAGGTCAAGTGGAGATGAACGAGGGAGGGCAGCTGCCGTGTTTTCAACACGCCTGGGAGTCAGAGAGGGCGTGGGGTGTGAGAGCGGGAGGGTGGAGATAGCAAAAGAGAGGGAGATGGACAACCAAACATAGAGTAGCAGACAGCCAGAGAGGGAGAGAGACCGAACGTGGGAATACAAGCCGGTGAGAAAGGGAGATTGATTGAGGAAAAGGAGGGGTGGCTGTGGAGGCCTCGCTAGTTTTACTACACAGCAATGAGGGAACGATCCCACCGCAGCAACAGGTGCCAGATAGAGAAGGGAGGGAGAGAGATACAGAGGGAGAGAGGTACAGAGAGACAGACACACACACACACACACACACACACAGAAAGCAGTCCAAAGACATGGAGCAAGCGAGAGAGAGAAAGAGAAAAAAAGAGAAAACCAGCGAGACAGAGAGCGGGGGGGGGGGGGGGGTCTGGTTGGAATAGGAGCTGCCCTCCCCTGGCCCTCCACATATCCGCTGAGCCATCAGCAGTCAGCGGGGCCTGTTCAGCACCTGTCCCCCTGGCCTTCCTCAGAACTGTCAGCTCCAGCTAGCCCACTAATGACAGACAAATAGGCCCTGCCATCCCCGGGGGCCAGACACGCAGGGGTGGACAGGGAGCCAGCGAAGCAGGCAGGGCCAGGGGAGGGAGAGAGGGGGAGGGTGGAGTGATACAGGGAAGAGAAACTGAGACAGAACGAGAGAAAGAGGCCAGAGGGGTTGACAGAAGAACAAAAAAAAGATAGACAAAGACGTGAGAGGCGAGTGTGAATGGAATAAAGACATAAAGCAAAGAAAACATGAGTAAAAAAGAGAGACTACAGGAGAGTTCTTCCTCACCCGTGCCTGTGGGATCCCCGGGAGCGCCCCGAGTAGTACGAATACCCCGAGTAGGTGGACTCTGTGTCCATGGCAACGAGGTCCTGCCTCGGCGATTGGCCGAAGGCCGCGCAGAGGTTGCTGGTCTTGGCCGCAGGCAGACGCAGGGGGGTCTTGTGGGCGGTCTTGTCGGGCGGGAGGTGGAGCTCGCTCAAGAGATTGGCGGAGGCCGCAAGCTGGCGGGGGTCAATCTTGAACGCAGCCCTGGGAGATCCCGGCTAGGAAACATCAATCTGAGAGAGAGAGACACACACACAGAGAGAGAGAGAGAGAGACAGAGAGAGACAGAGAGAGACAGAGAGAGAGAGAGAGAGAGAGAGAGAGAGAGAGAGAGAGAGAGACAGAGAGAGACAGAGAGAGAGAGAGAGAGAGAGAGAGAGACAGAGAGACAGAGAGACAGAGAGACAGAGAGACAGAGAGATCAGAGACCGGCTTGAAGGGCAGAATGTTACAAACGAATATTTTAAGCCTTTAACAACAAGAATGTTTTTACTTTGGAACTGGCACCTAATTCTGCCAACCAACATGAATGTGAAGGAATGCTTCATTAACTTCTTTTCTTTACTATTTGGCAGGCAGATGTGTTTTTAAGAGGTGTCTTCAATCTCTCTCATGGACAGGGCTTTCTTTAAATAGAGAAGGCCCTCTATTCCCTGTTCCCACTGAATTAACCACAGCAGAGCAGAAAGGTCAACACTTCTTCACAAGGTCCTATTTTGAACATTCAGCCTGTAACTGCTACTAATTACAGCTACTGTATACATCAATGATTTGGACTATGGCAAAGGCAGCAGAGTTAGAATGCTGTTCCCAGTCCTCTTGGTGTAATGTTTCAAATACAATAAAATGCAGGGTAACAACCCTGGCTTCCTCCTGATACCGACAGACACACTCAAGCGCGCGCATACACACACACACGCACACATCCACACACACACACAACCTCCCTCCAGTGTTATCAATAGGAGCCATCTCCAGGGGAATCTGGCAGTCGCCCCTGTGTAGAGCTGCCTCTCCCAGCACAGCATTCCTCCCTTGTGACCTCACACAGCCGACACACACACACACACACAACCACACTCCAGGTAAACTACTCAGTCGCAGCATTGTCACACTTTGGCCCAAACAGTGCTGGGACTCACTCCACAACGAGATGACCTAGTCTCTGTGCGTCGTCCTGGAAAGACCCAGAGGTAGATCTCTCTCATGGCTGAGGATGAGATACTGAAAGATAGGTTTTGCAGGAGTCCATTTTGTAGCAGTATCGTGGCTCTCGGTCTCTAATCTAGGCACATTCTTTCCCATGAGGATCAATCTCTACACAAAATAAATGCTCAGGGAAGCGCAGATGCAACTCGAGCATCAAGTGGATTGGAATATCAAAGGCTTAAAGGCCCCTACTAATTCCATACATACCTCCCAACCCAGAAGACTTTACAATCTGTATTTATAGACTAGATGGGAGAGATAAACGTCATTTACGGGGTGCACTTGGTTTTGTTTGGCTGCAGAAGCGAGGGGAGATGGTAAACAGTCCTTAAATGGCAAAAGATGAAAGGGGAAGGGGGGGGGGGAGAGAGAGGGAAAGAGAACGGGTGGATTCTCCACATGGGCGAGTGCAATCCGCGAGTAAAGGAAGAGAACCGTTTAGACGTGAGGGAGAGCCAAGATCGATGCGCATGCACACACAGGTAAGGTGAATGTACCTTAGAAAGACATGCATGTGTAGACAAGACCTCTAAAAATGACTTGAAAATGAAGTCAACGGCAAACCCAACCGAAACGCCAACAGTCACAAATGCACAGAAACGCTCATTGATTTGAGAGAGTAGTCTGAACAGGCCTGGATACCCCCTGAACACGGAGTGAAAAAGGTGATTTCCAGGATTCCGAGCACACACACAATCACGCACTTGAAAGCAGCCTCTCCTTGACAGGAACTCCCATGACCTCATGCAGCGGGGGGGGTGGGGGGGACGTAGCCCAGGTCAGCCCTGACATAAACCAGAGGCCTCGAATCCCCCCCCCCCCTCTTCCTCCCCTCTCCTCTTCCTCCCTTCCTCCCGTCTGTCTTCTGCATGGTTTGAATTTGTAAATACGTCAGCTCCATTGAAGCCATTGATGTCTGAAATGCCTCCAACAAGCGTCCTTGTGCAAGCGGCAGTAAAACATACCGATGAAGAGGTGCAGCCATGACAGGGAAGTGGTGGGTAGTGGAGTGGGCTCTAGCGCTCCCCTGTAGGGCATCCTTCTGTTCTCCTTTCACAACCAGTTTTCTATTGCCACTTCCCTCCCCTCAAAAAAAGAGCTACTCATGCAGAGTGCTGTGTTTACATAGAAAGAAAAACGCATTCAAAGCGGCCACTCGGAACATGACGCACACGTGTGGACCGTGACCCAGATTGCGTGTGCGTGTGCGCGTGCGTGGTGGGAGGTGGGTTGCTATAAATGACAATTCCCATTCAGTCAAAGGACTTCCTAAAAGTCTTGTGAAATCGTTGACAACGCATTTACGGTCTGAATCACCCAAGTACTACTCTAAACGATGACGATCCGGTTTTCAGTCTGCTAAATCACCAGCTGCAGAGGAGGGACTAAATACCTAATGTAATGTACCTAATGTGATGAGTCAGAAAGCAAAGACAGTATGACGGTGTCTGTGAAAATCCTGCCAGACATGACTTTGCACATCAACCAAGACAGGTGAGAGAGGTCTGGCTGGCAGGTTGAGCTCACAGGCTTGATGTTTGACCAGCATGGTTCGGACTCGGCGGTTGGGGTACAGCAAGGACATCTCACTGACATTTTCATCTCCAGCCATAAGCCTCTTAGAAGAGAGGGATGAAGAGATGAAACAAGGGATTAATAGGGTCAAATAGAAGTGGTAAGGGTCGGGAAATGGGTTCAAAGAGAGTGCAGCGGCGGGGAAGGAGGAGGATGTTGTGGGGGCCTGATGGTGACCACCACACGACGACTCATCAGAATCAACCAGGAGACAAAACTCCACGTAGTGTGTGAGCTAAAAACTGGTACTACAACAGAACAGATCCTGCCCTGTAAGACCCCTAGCACCCTAGGAGGTGACGGGATCCCGCATGGCATCAGCACACCACACCCTGACAATTACCCTTTGCTTATTGACTCTCCTCCTTCCAGAAGCTTCGATGTTTTCCTCGTCTCAGTCGTTGTGTAAACGTCCTTTTATCCACTGCTCGCCACACCCAGGGGGGGCTGGCCCAAACAGCTGTTGCGTGGGCTATATGTCTGGGGCGTCACTCACAGTCCTTGAAATGTAATAGGTCAGATTAGATGGTAAGTGTCTGGGATGAATCATGTGGTCCCAGTGCAACGAGGAAGCGTATTCAAGCAGTCTTAAAGTATCTGAAAGTACTGTAGGCAACTTGGATATGCTGGAGGGTGGAAAATCAAGCATATACACACACACACACACACACACACACGTGTTAAACAAAAACATATATTACACACACACACACATTATACACACAGGTGCATAATCTGTCAGTCACACTTGACAAGCTACGGTAAACGTAAACACCCGGAAGCAAACACAGGAAATGAAAACAAACATCTTACCAAACAAGCGTGAAACGCTGTGAGAAAAACGAATCGTGGGACAGACAGCTTGTCGGCCGCATAGCATATCCATCATACTTCCAAAACAAAGCCACACCACAAAGCCTGACGATTCCATGAACCAGATGAGGCAGTTCGTTCTTTCACATCCAGATTTAGCTGAATATCTATTCTGGATAACCCCAACCCATGATTTAGCCTATCAGTTTGTACACATAGATTGGCCAGCCAATCCCAGATTAAAACTCCATCAGACGCCTGAACCGTCTAATCGGACTCTGTGTTTGATTATCCTTACTTCTCGCTGCCTCTCGCGATGACTCCTCTCACTGGGAATAAAACTGCATTTATCCACAGTCAAAAAGAACCAATTGACCCCTTGACGCAGTCAAAGCGTTTGTAGGGTGTTCCGAGACGAATATTAAAGAACAAAACGGTCTCCGTCCACAATCATTTTTTGCAATGTGTACATCTAGGAGCAGGATTTGCAGATGGGATCAAACTATCCCCTGATGGAGACCCTCCCATCACATGAACAAAGGCCCTATTAAAAGCCCATCACCATTAGCAGCCTGTCATGAACCGGAATCTTCATTAACCTTCATCCTGAAGAGCCAGTATTGCTTTAGCCCACTGTCTGTGAAACATGCATGAACATTATGTGCATAACACCCTCCCCCAATCCACACCCCACCATCACCCGGGCGCACACGCACACACAGACAAGACAACTAGAGGCAAACAGAACATGTGAGAAACAAATTAATTCAGCGAGATGTAACAACATGATGGATGTTTGACACGTAAGGAGGGATGGCTGAGGGGGTAGAAAGCGAGTGTGAAGAGCCGGCCACATGGTCACCACCAGATACCGTCCTTGAACAAAACGAGCCCATTAAGTCCCATGGAATTCTATCAACATTGTCACCCCCTTTCTCTTAGCTACCCATTAGCGTCAGAGAGATAGGGGGGGGGGGAGAGAGATGGACATACAGACGGAGAAAGACAGACAGAGACTGTTGGCAGTCCGTCTGAGACAGCCCATCATGCTGTAGGAACACGAGGAACGTGGACATCAAGCTCCTGTCAGGAGTTGATGACACTAGTATCATAGGTGCAACAAACCCCATGTGTAGGAGCACTCAGGCTTCCAAACTATGCGGATTAGTGGATTTAGAGCCCAGCTAATGCTGTTAAAAGTATATCCTCTCATCATCAGCATACATACAGCATCCTGTCCCACATCACCCAAGATTACAGCAGAGGATCATTATGATTTTTGAGCATGGAGTTTGTGAGCGTTTCCAACATGCGTTGCTGGTACCAGTAAAAAGGGACTGTTTAAGTACTGCTTCCCCTCGTGCCATTGAATGTTGTTCCATGCCTCTCATAACCACGATAGAACAAGTCTTTCCCAGACACATTTTAGAGAAGCTTCTCATGTTATGACACATGTGCACGCTGAGTCTGAAGAGCTTTGGGTATAGCTATCATTTCATCCTCTTTAAAATATTCCTTTTCGCAGTAGTGTAAGATGTGTAGACACACAAACCAGAACCAGTTACCGGAAGGGAGGATGAGGGACTGGGATGTCTGTGATTGGGGTGGGAGGGGGGGTGGGTGGGTGGGTGTCAAATCCCACTAGGAAACAACCTATAATCACACACATCCCCCTGACATCTGACTGAGTGTACACATAAAAGACTTATGATAATGTGAGCCTGCATTATTCATGAGCAGGAGTAGACCGGCGTTTTCACTGCTGAGTGCATTCTCTTCAGCAGACAAGTCAGGCATGTTTTACAACAAAAAGGCGTTCGATTGTTCAGCGTTTCCTATAAGCACTAACACCCATCCTGGCTCTGAAAGGAAGAGTTAGATGGGTAGTCTGCCACTGTGTACACTTGTAGGCTACCAGTCTTAATACAGTCAGTGGTTTTAATATGATTGGCATGGCCTGTGCAACTGTGTGTGACAGTGTAATGTATTTACAAGTTAGTTCATATGTCATCGCTGGACGTGATTACAAAGGGTTTTCAGGTGCAAAATATAATTGAATCCCAACACTACAAAATGTTTTACAAAATGCTTTCCTATCCCCAAGTTTTATTTGATGTAGTAGTTGCTGCCTGCACAGCTACACCATAGGCTACTGAAAGCGCAATAATATTTAAAAAGATATAGCAGGGTGTTTCCAACTCAAAAGTACCCTCATTTGATCTAGGTTTTGTTAAACTGACTGAAGGCTGTTCAGACATCTGACAATATGTGTCATTCCCCTGACCGCGAGAATAGGATTGGATGTTTGAAGAATTAGGCTGTTTATTTCTGACATGTAAGCAAGGCCTGTATACATATACATGTTTCACAAACACGCGCTTACACACTCGTTTCATTCTGAGTGGACGTTGGACAAATCCGACACCATGCAGATATGCGAAGCTACAGCTGTTCTGCCTGCCCAACAATTCGTCGTTATACCTGTGGTCCAATCATGGCGGACCTAGACAGGAAAGTCCCCGGTTCCTACCATGGCCTCACGAACCATTCACAGTTGGTTACATGTCACAGCTGTTTGTTTTCTTCCTTCCGAGACTATATTGCCATTCTGAAGGAAAATAGACACAGAGCGGTATCTAAATAGGTAACTGCATCGCCTGTGTGTAGATGCAGGGTAGCCCGTAGGTGTAGCTTCAACACAATTCAGTGAACCGTGAGCAACAAAATCGTCATGGGATACAGTTTCAAAGTGAGCAATTATGTCAGTGTCTTTGCAAGCAATGACAACATTAGCTGTAATGATGTCAATATAATTGTTAGACTACTGTATCTATTTAGAAAGACTAGAAAACTTGCGACACTGTCAGAATGAAAGGTTAATTCACACCCAACGCTGACATGAGTTGAATGCGTTCAATCCAATTGAATTGAAAGCAGTCTGTAATATTGTAGACTCGACAAGCCCAGCCACTTTCTAAACGCATTTCGCAAAAAAGCAAGGGCGTGTTCGCAAGTTACTTACCGGTTTCGGTCCAAATGTCGACATACAATACACTGGTATTTCAATTTCAGACAAAAGACTGAAAACAGACTGGTTGTCTACTGTAACCTAAGTTAAAGCAGGAACAAGACGACTGAACTCACATTTTAAGAGGCTGACTAGTCTAGCATTCACAGAATAAAACGAATGGCAACTCTTGCCAAGATAGCCTGGTTGACATGGTTATCTTTCCCTCGCACCACGGAACATTCAAACTCACCTTTACGGCAAAGATACCATTCCGTGGTATCGAGATTTCTTAAAAAATGTCAATGAAATACTTCGCCCTGGAGCGCACGGTACAGGAGGGAGCAGCCAGCCAGGGTAACCATGTAAATTACCCTGGTCACACAATTTTTACAGGGGGCAGCATTTCAACGAGATTATAGCATATTGAAACAGTTTGTAGTGCGAACACGGTGCGCTAGGGGGAATAGCGTTATTTGGCACACAACTGTAAAATCGGTGCATTTTAATATGAATGTATTTATCATAATCAGCCTACTGGTTTACCGCCATTCACTTCCGTAGAACTATTCTTTATCCAAAGTCACTTTCAGGGAACACAATGAAGAGCGAAAGGCAACATAGGTTTGGTGGAACGAAACACATGTCTGACATGTTGTATAGCTATAGCTTTGGAAACCAGGTGGAGTAAAGGGACCATGATATTCTTTATAAATGTAGGCAAAATCCTAAAGTAGGCTACACTAATGCCTATCTTAGTAATGATTATATAGCCTAATTAACTCTATTTACGCCTATATCTATATTAAAGCACTACATTAGTCAAAGTAGCTTGTATTACGAAGTGGGATCCGCCAAATTGTTAAAGTAGCATTCAGATGAGAGGCACAACAGATAGTGATGAGTGAAACGTTCCATCGGCGGGTTCCACTGGACCATACAGAGATCAAGCACGTTGTTTGGATCCAGTCAGTGATAGACAACAATGGGATCACTGAGGCTCGTGAAGTGGAATGTAAATAAGAGTATTTTCTCTCTCTCTCTCTCTGCAGGGCCTCTTGTGTCACTCAAGAGCATTGTGGTCTGCCATAAACGAAATATTCTGTGAATGAACGTATTGATTTACTGAACCAGATGAGGATGATTCTGACATAAGGGTGATTCTGTGTAATATGCCTACAGGACTATCCTTGCCTCACTCCTCCAACCCTAGACCCTCCCTGCCACACACACCCGCCAAGAACACAATAGGGGTCATGACCAGGGCACGACCCCTGATCCCCTTTCCTCACACCTCTCTGAGGGCTAAACAAACAGGGTGTATTATGAAGGGTGGGATATCTGAAATGGACAAAACCTCAATGGCTCACTTTCTTGTTATTACTGATTGTTCAAAGTAATGTAACAGAAGTAAAAAAAATCATGAAAGACATGAAATGATGCAAACTACAATAACGTTGTGATAATCTCACTCTGCAGGAGTCCTCAAATTCTTCCTATTTTAAGGTTAGTGCGCCCCGCTCTGGACTCATAAGAGTATTGCATTTAGTAGTTGCTGTCAGTTGTAAAGAATAATGACCCATCCTGCTGACAACTTCCGCCTGGCAACTTGGATTTCTATTAATTATGATAGGGAAAGCATTGGGTTATGTTGAAATGATACTAAAATGAATGCAAAGGCAAACAACAACAACGACAATAGGGACAAATTATAAATGTATTATTTATGATCATGAATGTTATGTGACATAGAAGTAACCTACTTTACAAACCCAAAATATATATAATTATGTTTTCAATTGAAATCGTATAACTTTGTGGAGCAGCCAAGGCCTTTGTTCAATAGATATTCGACCGACTCTTGACAAAAGAGATCCCTCTGTGCGTGAATAAATCATTCAAAGTCAAAGCAGTAAATCTGATTACACAGTTGTGTGTTTAGGCAAGACACGCGTCACGCGCTCTCATTTACTAGTCACGCGCGCCGTGTGAGTTGCAGCACGCACTGTCAGCTTTTACGTTTATTCAACGCGGTAAGCGTGCAGATGGTCTCTATTGAGCCTGCAAGGTGGGACCCTGAGATCATTAAATTTAGTGTCCGGAAGATGGATGGATCCCTCCCTAAAGACATAGAGTTTATGAGTTTAGGGATTTTGGTAAAAATAGGGATGAAAAATTAAAGCATTTTACATGAAGACGAAGTGAAAGGAAATACAGTTTATGAGACCACACACAGATACACAAATGGGAGGGGGACAGATAGAGAAATTCTTCATACTACCATATGGGGCTTGGATTCTGAAGAGCAACATTTTCTATTAGGCCTATCCAAATGAGATTCTCTCTGCTGTGGCCTATTACATTTAGTGTGTGACAAATTATTTCTATTTTGTTGGTTTGAAGTCAGGTGGCTTGTGGCCATAGAATTATGACAAATTTGACAGTTTGTGTGTTTTATTATCAGGCAAATGCTGTGGGCTTAAAATCAACTATACTAAAAACCACAAAGCATTTGTTGCAATAGCTAATTCATTATATTGATGAGTGAGCACTGTCAATTAAATATATTATACTTTTAATTATCTACCATAATTGTAGATTCAATAATGAAAATTGTCTTTGTAAATCATAACCCCAAAAGGGTCCACAACAGATCATCATCGTCTGAAAGGGCCTTTGTGGCTCACCATACACACAATCTAGGGACTTCCTTCAGATTGAAAGGCAACAAAGGCAATACAATTTGATTTGAAAGATCTTAACCAAATAGAAACCCAATGAATATCGCATCTTAACTTGCCAGATTGGGCTGCATTGGCTAATGCATGCACACACACCTTGTGACGTGCCCACTGTACAGATGGTCGGTGCGTGAGCCTGAATGAGTGAGGGACTATCCACTGCTGCTGATGCATTGTGAGGGGCTACGTCGCCTTCAATACCAGAGTTAATGAGAACAGACTGACTCTCTTTTCTCCCCCCCTACCCTGCCATCTCTCCATTCTTTTCTTCCCTCCCTTTCGCTCTCCTCCTCTGCCCATTTCCATCTGTTTGGAGACAAAGGGCCACGAGCCAGCTCCAGCCCAGGGACCCTGCTGGTGAAGTGGGCAGGGATAATACGTCCCATCCCAAGGGCCGCATTTCAACACATGGACCTGCCTTTGTACTGCTGGAGCTGCTTGCTGCTTGCTGTTTGCTGCTACTGCACACGCACCCTTCACATCACACTCTCACACACACACACACACACACACACATGGGTAAGTCTCTGATGGAGGTGGAAGGCGGGGAAAAGGAATAGGAGTGGAGAAAGGGGGGTTGAACATTGAACATTGTCAAAATACCCAGAGAGGTAAAAGGAAAGGGTGAAAAAGTGGAGCGGTGCACAAAACCCCAAATGCTGTTCCTCGCACAATGAACATATGGCTGCTTGTTGTCATCGTTTTTTCTCTCCTCCTGTCCCAATTTACACAAAGCTATCCAACCTTGGAATTAAACGAACGTGTGTGTTGTCCTACTTCAGGCTTTGAGGAGTCTACCTGAAAGATGGAGGGGAGAAGAAGCCCAAATGTTGGTAATTGTGACTGTAATCCCGGCCCGTCTGTACACCTCCTGACATATGGTCACTTGTAGACCTCAGCTATTACATAATCCACAGCGATGGGGAGGGGAAGAGAGGCAATATGGCTCTTTCACATACACGAACACATATGCACTGGTCACACTGGCAGTCTGTTCACTGCCCACAGCAGTTTGGTCTTCGGCTGTCAGTTTCTCCCTGTTAAGAGTCTGTAAAGAATAAATTGAAGAGGGTTGATGCTGTTGGAACCTTTTGGGATTGGAATACCACATGGTCTTTCTACAGCAGCTCATGCAATTACAGATGGACTTCATGCTCACAAGATATGAGAACACCGTGGCCCAATCTTGTCAGCCACGGTATGATTGGGCTGCAGGTTTAGATTCTGGAGTGAAAACAATTGGCAAGGAACAGTGAGGGAAATGTATTGCGGGGCAAGATACATCCATGCTAAAATAGTCAAATAAAATTTACATAATAATCATGTTGAGACAAATATATTTGGCTTTCAGAAGGCTAATAAAAACAGTAAACAGTAAAACAACTGTTTTTAATGTGTTTCTTTGGTAAACAGCTTCAACGAGTGGTACTCCAGCACATATTGAATTAGTAACTTCAATGATGACAGGATTGCAATCGAGGTAAAGCGGGAGAGAAAGAAAATGAAAGAAGAGGGGCAGGATGATTGAAAGGCTGTGTGGACATTTTAAGGTCATCTTTCTGATCTGGAGAATGTGCCGGCAAGATGTGGAGACCTTGGACAGGACTAAAACATCCCCTTCTCTCTTCCACAGATGAAAAGATTTAAAGCGAGACCTTGCTTGTTGTGGTGACCACCTGAGGATGACGATGTTGGGTAAAGGAATAGATCGGGTCCCAGCACACAAAATAATTAGTACTTCAAGTATTGTTTTTAACAGTGTCCAGGATTTCCCCAGCTTTTATACCGGTTCTAGAAGCTTGGCCATGAGAGAGGTCCCTGGCTCATTACAATGCCTCATATCTTCTGTAAATTAAACTATTCCGGGCAGTGCACATCAATGCTTGGTCATAGATTTCCAATATTTCAACATCAATCATTATTTAAGGAGTAGATTTACAGCAAATAGAGAGAGCATGTGGTTATATGGTCATACGATTTGGATGAATAAGTATGCTACCATGCACATTAAAAACAATGTCACTGATTAATGTGAAAGGCTGATAAAGAGATGATATTAAGCCTGACAGGCGGATGGGATGCCAGGTAAAGTACTGTAGGACTGGTTCTTTCCTCATTTCAGCAAAGATTCCTGGCAGTATAAATTGTTGTTGACATGTATGTATTTTGTGCACATACATCTAACTATTCTCATTTGTGTTCTACATTAATTGAATACTCAATTTATTAGTACAGTTTAGCGTCTATCTTTAATCTATCTTTGTACCTGAACCCATGGCCTATATCTGGCACCAATATATGAATATAAAGATGGTGACTTTGCTACCATTTGGCAATATTACATGGCTGGGCCTGCACACTCATAAATTTCCATCGCCCTCTCTCTCTCTCTCTCTCTCTCTCTCTCTCTCTCTCTCTCTCTCTCTCTCTCTCTCTCTCTCTCTCTCTCTCTCTCTCTCTCTCATTCTTTCCCACGGGAGGTGCCAGACGGCCAGTAATTTGGTTGTCTTGGCTCGTCTGGAGTAACACCTGCCCCCTCTCTGGGGAGAGCGCCTTTCAGCCAGCGAGGAGGAGCAGCAAACACATGCACAGGGAAAAAATCACACATATACACTTTTTCCCTGACCAGTGCCTCTGTGTGTGTATGCGTGTGAATGCATCATCAGTCAGTGTTACCTGACGTCATACTTACATTTTACTGCCGTAAAACGCCATCTATAATTCTAATGATACGCACAGTTAGTCTAGGCAGACATTTTGCAAGTCAGCAAGCGCAGTTACTAGTGCACCTTTCATTACATATAACGAACATTACATATAGCGATATTTTCAGACAGGCCTATAAACTCCAAATTATTCTGACTGAAAACAGAATTGGAACAGAAATGGAATCAAACGCGAATAATGCCACAAACAATAATTTACAATGAACAACCATTCAGATTTTCAAGAAAAAAAACGAATTTGTCTTCATTTTTGTTTTTCAATTTTAATTAAAAAAACACCGGAAAATATGAAAAATGCGTTCATTATAAACCAGCGGTCACAATAACTCTACTACAAAATATCTGCATAAAGCAACAAGTACACAACCCTGAAGAGACAAAAAATCTTTGGATAGAGGATATGTTTTTCTTCGCTATAAAAGTACTTATTGTATTTTCAAATACAAAACAGAGACAAATACATAAATAAATGAACGACTAGCTTTAGGTAGACTAAATCAAAACATTTAAAAAAAACATATCTGACTATTTTGAAATGATTTTTGGTCACAGCAAAGGAAGTTTGCTTCAGAATTGTAAATTGATCGCCTTTCACCATGGAGGCATTATCTGTCATTCTCTGTCAATCAAATTATATTTTGGCTAATGTCTAATTTAATATCTTAGAATCATTCGCATTTGAAATTGAGTGTGAAATATTTTACAATTTCGGTCATCTTTTTGTTTACTGTTTTGTGGGCCTGCTGCAACTTCCCTTTGTAACACGCAGGGAACTTAATGTTTAATGGGTTTAACCCCATATGAAGTGCTCATCGTCGCCATTGATAGACAATATAAGTGACATGAAATTTAACATACTAAATGAACAGAGTAAAAATAAATAGGCTAACAGAAAGTGCCATTTTAAGAGCAACACAATCACTTTCGAAGTTAAACGTCACAGCCTAAAATATATAAGCATACAATAATACAAACAATGGACATTTTTACAAAATACGTTTGCCTATTATGAACATAAAATAAATTAGATAAGCTTCGTTATTAACACATTTAAATAAATAATTCAATAGACAATTAAAAGAATGATTAAAGTCACAATTTCATGTGTCATAAGTGGCACTTATGCATTGAATATTTTTTTCCTTTAGGAAACATCATCTAAACTATTTCTATAGAGCAGCTATCATTTTGTTTACATCCTTTTCTCTCGTTCATCTGGGTACCCACAGTCACTTCATAACGAAAAAAAAGCCTAATTTCCCCAAAACAATGGGGGGTGACATTTCATCAAATTATCCATTGGCCTACAACTGAGTGCTATTTTTCGGGTTGGTGGACACTAAACATGTATGCTTATCGTGTGTTCTAAATATGTCCCATGTGTCAAATTATTGCATCGTATAGGCTAACTCAAACGACTCAGCGCTTGTTGCATTGTCTGCTCGGTTGTCATGCGAATTCGAGAGTTGATGCTTTTCAGTGCCTCAGGAAAAAAAACTGATCTCGCCAGATCAGATTTAGTCAGCATCATCTCGTTTTCCTTATGACAACTTCCATTTGTCTAAAATGTAACACTCATGTTTCGGTCTGGCACCAGATAACTTCTGCTTTTTAACTATAGGCTACACGTCTAAAACGTGATTTAGGTAAGAGATATAACATATTGCAAGTCTCAGAATCTCAATCTTGGACAACTTCTTATCAGGTGGCAGAGTCGGCAGCAATTTCCTCAGTTCAGCGAAGGCAACATTGAAAGCTTCCACGCGGATCCTCTCGCGCGTGGCGTGGGCCGAGCGGTACTTTGCTGTGGCGCGCCTTCTCCTCCTTTTCTCCTCCCTGCTGAGGGCCGGGGGGGCCAGCGACCTCGTCTTCCCCTCCCCCTCCATGGGCTCGTCGGACAGGCATCCAACCTTGATGTCATTCAGCACTGACTCTGGGTCGGACTGACCCCATGCGAGGTCCGAGTCAGTCTGGTCTGGACTCAGCATCATTTTCAGTCTGTTTTGTGATTTACCAGAGCCTATTCTATCCCAAATACCTGAAAGAAAGTAAAATAATAGATTATATACTTTCTTGAAGTGTTTCTTGTTCTTGTACGACAACAATGTTTAAAAACAAAAGTAAAGAAATGTTTTTAAATTAGTTCTAAATTAAGGCGTTCACCATGTGCAAAAAAGGATGACGTGAAGTGAACCAATTAAAATGTTTCTCTTTCAGTTCAACATAATGTAATCATGCATTCAAAAGCCTAACAATTGTCTGCCTGCACTTTATTTTTTTACTTTGCACTTTTGTAATTTTCGAGTCATGTGTGCAGGCCTTTTATAAGTCAATTTCTATCACACATATTATAAACTGCTAACGACAATTCAATTAAAACATTTTTTTAAAGGTTCTACATTACGAAAACAAATTATGGTAAATATTGTGAGAAAACATTCTATTTGAATTAACATATTCCATATTCAAAATCACCATCTGTCATGTTGAGATCAACACATCTGCTTGGCTCGAGCGGAATGACTTGACAGCATGTAACTATAAGAAGGCAAAAAATGTTGACATCTGCTGGACATTGGATTTGGTAACTGAACGTTTTGTTCTCAACAAGGTTATAAAAAAGGCACGTCCCTAATATACTATCAAGGTGTAGGGCTTATCAGTGGTCTGGACAAAAATCTATGTTATTTTTGAAAACATTGTCACACGAAAAAATAACGTTTTCCTTTTATTTCTAAGCCTGCGTGTGTTTTTATCAAATTAACTGTGCTCAACAACAAATATTAGATGCTTACCTTGAATCTGTTCAGGCACAGGTAATCTCAAAGGATTTCTTGTATTTTATAGAATTACAAATTAACTATTTTCTTCTCTTTGGTTTTGGACACAAAACATTTTAATTGGTCCTCCCAACCATTAATATCGGCTAGTTGCCGTCAGACAATTTGCTGTTTACTTTTTGGGCACACAAGTTAGCCTAACTATCAGTTCAAAGACCCACATGTAGCCCTGCAATTAAGCAAAATTACTGGTTATCTTAAGAGTCGTCAAAATGTAAGATTAGGTTATTAAAGCAAACTCTGCAACTCTGAAAGATTCTGATTTAAGGCTAAAAATCTCTTGCAAGATGAGCCGTGTGACCCCCCGGCGCGCAGACAATAGATTGTTTTGTTGATAAGATCGTGCTAGAAGTGTAGATATTTGTCCTCCCTCTTCAGAGATGATGACGGCGATAAGAAAGGCCCTCGTGCACCGAGTGTAAGAGTCAGTCAATAATAAAGCACATAGATTATCCGCTCTTTCCTCTTCTGTGTTTTCCCGAAATGTTATCAGGTCCAAAAGACGGCTTATATGCGAGATAAGATCCAACCGATCCCAGCTGATAAAGCTTCACTTGAGAGGCGGAGGGATGGAATATATTTGAGGAATGGTATTGTCTAACACCGCCCCCTCCCTTTCACACACCTCCCTCCCTCTGCTCACGCCCCTCGGCCCCTCCAAGCTCTCCCTCCTTTGGGGTTAGTGGGCAAAGTGAAACCAGCAATGAGCTCTGGAAAAAGACGCTGAAACAATATGTAGCCAAAAAAAATTTTTGTTGATTTTACGAAATGTATCTTGATATCAACTTTACAGTACTGTACTTCAGAGCTATCAAATTATTTATTAACAGGAAAACAGTCAAGAAAGCAATGCCACTCATGTTATATACATGTTATATTTTACCTACTGTGTCAATTATTACCCTCGTCAGAACATCATCATGGCAACAAACAAAAAACTCTCCAACAACCCCACACCAAGAGAGAATCCAGTGGATTAGAGGGAGAACTCAGAGGAGTAGATAGATTAGGTACAGCATGCCGTTCTAGAAGAAACAGTTATTTGGGAGTTGACATACATCTGTCATGTCCTGAGCGACAAGAGACAGGCTTTTCGAAGGGGGCCTGTGGGCATCGCTAGTGCATGCCAGTCTTCGGTGCCAGTCTGGCCCAGCACAGACAACCATGGCACGCTGTCTTGTAGGTTGACAGATCCTGCCTCCTCCTCCTCCCTACTGCTCCCTCAGTAGCAGCACCAGTGTTGGGTCAGGGGGGCATGCGTCCAGAAGAGGAATGGTGGCCAGAGAGTGTGTGGTGACTGACTGCGCCTAACGAGGTGATTAAAACGATGAGGGGAGCACGGCTGACTCGCCGTGGCCTAGAGCCACTACGCAGGCACACACACACACACACACACACACACACACACACACACACACACACACACACACACACACTGGACGGAGGTGCCAGAGGGACCTAAGCTTACATACAATGCAGAGTAGCTGGTGGCGTGTGTTTGTGTGTGTGTGTGTTAAGCAGATGATAGACAGGTCGCCCTCAGCCTCGTGTCCAGGGAGATATGACACAGAGAGACTCGCAGCGGGGGGTATCGAAGACATGTCAGAAGAAGGGGACGGACCCCTTCTGACAGCCAGGGCGCAGCCAGCCGCCTTAATTGGTCCAAAGACCAGAAAGGAGGTGGTCTGTAGTCCTCGGACCCCCAGCCCCTCAGGACCCCTGGGCTCAAGGCCAAAGACAAGGACCCCCTCCAAGGATGTTGTGTGTCTGATGCAATTACTCTCCCCAGCTGATGCACTGACTAGGGCGCAGGGATGAGAATTGTCAGAGTCCATGGAAGCAGATTGTATTGAGCGTGTGGTGTTCCAGTGCGAGCGGTTGGAACAGCAGACATTCCTTTCTACCGAAGCACTTTGGTGTATTGAAACGGCGCAACCTTGAAAAAGTTCCTGTCGGTTGGAGTCTCAATCGTTTCTCTATCTGTCTTTTCTCTCTTCCCAACCAACACCTCGGGCCATGGTGACACCCACTCTCCAGTGCCCACCTGTCAGACACACACACACAGACACACACACATATAACTCGGATGTCCGTGAGACCACTGAGACAGAGCGGTGAAATGGGAAGGATTAGTCACCCTGTCAGGAGATGCATGGGGTTTCTCTCAGGTGAACATGTGGCCACAGGGGGCAGATAGGAGGAGGCCACAGAGAGAAGGAAGAGAGAGTGAGAGGACAGAGGACATTTTGACCGACCCTCAACCTAGACCAGTCTATGCCAACTTCGAGAAAACACTCAGTCAAAAAATAAAATAAAAATAGACCCAAGTTTTTGGTTAACATGTCGGATATTCCCAAAGAAATCCTACATGACTCGGCCTGTTCATTCATGAACTCACACCTGCACACGCATACCCGATGCGAGGGAGAATCTTGGCTCTTGAAACACCAAGCTGCCCATGTGTTGTGCTCTTTTTCTTCCAGGGCGGTGTAGCGGGGTGGACCCTGGCTTCAGCAGGGCGGGGGGTGGGGGGCTGGGGGGGGGTGAGAGGGGAGGGGGGGGGGGGGGTCCGGCGTTGAACAGGAGGTGTGGGAGCCGAAGCCAGGGGTCCCATGTGAGAATGTGGCCATGGCCAGCACCACGGCAGGCCTCTGCACCATCTGTGCTCCCAGCAGGGCTCCTTCGTAGAGCCGCGCGCACGCACACACACACACAGACGCACGCGTGCACACGCTCACACATACACATTCACATGGACGCACAAAATGCACACATAAGAAGACACATGAACACACGATTGATGCAATGTTTAATAAAATATGTTCAGCATACCGCATACATTTTGTATCATCCACAACAACTGAGATTACTTAACGAGAGATTGAATTATAATTATGGATTGTAAAATCTGCTGGGTAGGATAACAGGTTGAATACATGAACGATAATGACTTAAGTGAGGTGACCATTAGCAGCAAATGACCCAACTGATGTGTTTCAGCCTCTCATAATGCCACACCCATGTCTTTCTTCTCTCTCTCTCTTCCCCCCCCCCACCCCCCTCTGGCTCCCCCCCCCCCCCCTGTGATCCTCCTTGTTTTTCCTCCTCCTTTCCTTTTGCTTCGGATTCTCCTTCCATCTCCACCTCACTTCATCCCAATCCAGGTATCCCACAATCCTCCATTCTTTTTTTTCTCATTCATGCATCCTGCCTTCCTCTGTCTCATGCTCCTCACTCTTGGCTCATCTCTGGTGGCCCACACACACACACACCCATACATGCACACACACTCACACACACACACACACACACACACACAAACACACACACGGACAAGCAGGATGGACCCTCTGCTCCTCTTTAAACCTTCCCTCTGCAAGCTCCTCCAGCTGGCTGATGAGTTCATTAGGCCGTGGGCAATGCCAAGGTGCACAGCGCTGTTGGCAAAACCAAGAGGGTCTCTTGGCCTCAAGTGACCAATGGGTATCCGCGATGGCCATTAGAGAAGGGACAGAATGCACCACATGGTGATATTCTGGGTGGTTTAGATAGGGTTCGTTTTTGGAAGAGGACTGTGATGTCCTACATTAGCAATCTGCTTTCCTCTGTTTTCCTCAAACTCCACGAGAGGCCCCATTCAAAGACGCGTTCAGATCGAAGCCTTCCTTCAATGGGTTCACATACTAAATGGTCTGGGAAACAGATTCGTAATAATCCCCACAGGTCACAGTGACATCTGGCCTAACACTTCAGCATTGGCTCAATTAATTCAAAAATACAAAACAAAAAGTGCCCCAGGCAAGATCTGAGGACATGCATGCCGGTGTGTGTTTGTGTGTGTGTGTGTCCTCTATGGTGGTGCTTGTGTGTGTGGTGTACTTATGTGCGTGTGTGTTGACTTTAGTGTTTGTCAATCTCAGCCGAGCTACGCCAAATGATGTTCAACGATGAGCAACACCATAAGCTAATCAACCACTCCAAGAAGATAACAATAAATTCGACAAGGTAATGTGAAAACTGTTATCCATTACCAGAGGATGATTACAGTCCCCTCTCTCCACCTCACCCCTTTCCCTCCACCTTTCTGCTCGCCATCTCGCTCAACTCTCACACTCCTTTTTGCACATCGCTTTCCTTTTCTCTCTCCTCCTCATTTTCGCGTTGCCCTCTCACCTCTCCCTGTTCCTTCCTCTCCTGCGTTCCTTCTCTCCTCGCCAGGTCAGTCGGGGTCAGAGCCCTCGGTGGCGGAGCTCAGGTGCAGACCCAGCTGGCCTCGGAAGGGGTGAGGGGGGTGGAGGCAGGGGAGGAGGGTGCTGGTAAGGGTGGAAGGGGTGATGGGGAGGGAGATGTTCCCGGCTGCGTAGAGAGGAGCGGAGAGGAGAGGAAGGCAGAGGAGTGAAGAGGACTGGCGAGGAGAACAGTGGAGAGGAGCGGAGCGGAGGGGATGGGAGAGAGGAAAGGAGCAGAGAGGAGCAGAGAGGAGAGGGGAGGGGCGCACGTGCCCGTCTGTGTAAAGTCCGACAACCACCTCCGTGCACCGTCCCAGGCATAAACCCAGGGAACAGATCGAGCGAGGGAGATAGCGAGAGGAAGAATAAACGTGTGCATTTAAGGGAGAGAAAGAGAGCAGCTTTGTCCCTCACCCCTCTTCACACCTCCCCCCTCACCTCCCCTCCTCTCTGGGCGGACCCTTGGGAGCGGCCTGGCCGGGCTCGGCCTGCACGCCATCTGCTGCATAATGTAACGGGATGGAACTCCAAATCCTTCATTTCCACTCTCTGCCTGTCATCTGTGTGTGTGTGTGTGTGTGTGTGTGTGTGTGTGTGTGTGTGTGTGTGCGGTGAGCAAGGGAGTGTGGGGGGGTTCTCATATGGCCATACATACACACACGTATCTTCATGGGTGTGAACATGATGTATTTGAGCCGCATCATGTGTGACTGGGAGCTCATTTTACGCCTGTTGGCCTATTAGCACATCTAGTCAGGAGTGTCTTTTCAAATGAGACCGCTTTCGCTGCGAAGCACAACATCCACAACCACAGCTTCTCCCAACCGGCAACACCTTTCGGTGGTACGGTGCCAGTGTGCCAACACACACACACACGCACACACGCAAACACCAAACACAAACACACGTGTTCCAGTCCCCCAGCCTCTTCTCCAGTGCTCGTAACCTGGAGGTGGGGAGAGTTGTCCTTCCTTGTCCCTGTGGGGCCTGAGTGATTGGAGGCCATCTGTTTCCCCGTAATAAGCTTTCTCCTCATTCAGTCTTTCTTTCTCCCCTTCCTCCTCCTCCAACCGTTCCGTTCCCACTGTATCTTTAACCCCTTTCATTGTTTATTTTCCTTGATAAACAAACAAAACCACATAGCGGTAACCCACTGGCATATAGCACTCTGAAATAACAACGTTGTCTCCTTCTCTGGTTTTAAAATGGAGCCGTGGTGAAATATCACAGCCTGAACTTTGAACCTTGACTGGAAGGAATATGGCAGTCCTTGGCGACTGGAGTAAACTAAAAGTGACATATCCCCTCACAAGCTCAGGAACCCCTAGGCAGCAAGACTGTGACTGTGTGTGTTTGCTACTGTGTGTGTTTTGCCTTTTATTTTGTGAAGATGTGTGTTGGTGTGTTTTTCTCAGAGAGGCGTCAAGAAACATTGCAACATTATTTTTTGCCTTTAGACCACAACCTACAAGCTGTATCTGCTACTGAACAATCATTTTCTTCATTGGGAAAATTTTAAGTCAAACTTCACCCTACTGCTAATCATTGTTCTACTGGCCAAGAAAGGTCTGCTGAAAGGTCACTGTATATTAATGATTACAATCTACAATCAGTACTTTTAATTCCGATTTTGAAGGGATTGGCATCACATGGCATTGGATCAATCAGCATTGTTGCCATGGCTACAGGGATGGTTATGGGGAGAGAAGGAACTGAGGCAGCAGAGAAAGTACAAGAAGCCCACATGCACACACACACACACACACACAGAGAAAGACGCACACATACACACACCCACACACAAACTCACACACAAACTCACACAATGTGGGAGGCAGTGTCTGAAAAGTAGCTCTTAAAAAATATAGGGGTGCTGTCCAAGGTCCTGGTTCTGAAGCACACCCGCTTTGTCCTTTGATCACCCCTGTCTGAGAGTTGGAGGCAAGCTCAAACAACTGTGTGTGTGTGTGTGCATGTGTTAGATCAATCATTACCAATGATGTGTTGTATATATCATTATTGCATATCATCAGCACATACAATATCATCAGAGACATGCGGGCAAAGCAAATGTATTTATGGCTCATAGTAATAGGGTTGTAGGACAGCATCAAAATGACGTGATATAAAAATGTTCACGCAATAAAGCTAATCATTGTCTTATCAGATTTATGCCAAGAACCAAAGATTCGATAGCGAGCACAGGGCCTGTGTGTTATATCATGATTATGGCTAGGCCAGACAGAGCGGGCTGTCTGCATCTCATTCACCCAGAATAAAGAGGATCAATAAACCAGTGGTAGTGTTCAGATGGGCTTGGAGGACTGTGCATATGTTAGCTAGCGTCTGGCTAGGCCAACTCATCAGAGACCCTAGTCTCCGCTCCAGGCTCTGCAGACAGACATACTGTACACACACACACACACACGCCCAGACACACACACAATCTACTGTATATATGGTAACATGGCGCATAACCCCACCACCAGCCCGACCGAGCAATACACACACGAACACGCAGGGGAACTCACACACACACACACACCAGATTAAAGTGGATATACCCATTACAAGCAGCCAAGCTATTTCTGGGTCCTCAGTCTCTGGATGTGCAGACAAAATAATCACACGATATATCACAAACATCTCGTCCTGTCCCCGTCCTCACCTGCCCCCTCCCTCCCTCCTCTCCCTCCTTTCCCTCCTGCCTTTCCTCCTCCTTTCTCTCTCCTCCATCAACCAACTTCACGAGGCTGTATGTTTCCCAGTGACACGGCAGTCTGAGCCATGGGACTATATTGTTATTGGTCTCATCTGGGTATGGAGATGTACAGGCTGTTTGAGAAACAAACTGATCTACGTCCCGTTCAGTCGCTGAAAGGAGGGATGTCACTCAGTTACTATATCCCAGTTTGCCACCTGAAAGACGACATGCAGTGTTGTCGACTGTTGTGTTCTTTGGTCAAATGAAAATAAATGCTCTATGTTGAAGGGGGCCGTTTCCCAGCATAAAGTGTTTTTTTCCAACGAGCACCGATGGTTTGCCTAGAAGCATGTCTCTCTTGTTTATTCCAAAATAATTGTGAAGCTAGTTTACATGGAGTCCACTGTACAGTAGGTACATAACATGAACACAGACTCCACACACACACACACACTCAAAAACACACACACCATGCTGACATTACACTAATTTAATGCCCCATTCCCCGTTATTAATCCTGAGTTCTCTCCCCATTTTCTTTCTCGTTTAAAATGAGGGGCCGCCACATGCTTCACCCCAAACAAAAGGGTTAGATTTATTCCTCATTGGGGGGGTTCATGCATGGACACAACTCAGCCCCTAAAGGAAGGCCTCCCTGCCAGCTGCCAGCCATAATTAACTGGCCCTGCCTTGTCTATCACTGATTATGTTTGACCTGGCTAATAAGGCGCGTGTGTGCCACCTACATGTGGCATGAGAGTGCAGCCTCAGTTGGGCCGGCTTGTATAAACTGCTATTGTCTTGGCTCAGATGGGACAATTGTGATGCTAGCCCGCAGTACGCTGCTGACAATCAGGTTGATATCTTCCTTTTGACAACATGCCTTTGATTTGTCAAGGTAGTGTTGCCAATGGGGGCATTTGTCATGGTAAAGACAATCAAGGTCACAAATGAAAATGTTTTGCTTTTGGAGAAATATGTGCTGTTGAAATGCACATTCACATCCACAGGCCTTTGCAGTCACTGGAAATTCCCACTGTCTTCTATCAGCAAATATCATTTCAATGTCATGTAAGTCTACATTGTAGCATACCGGATGAATTAATCAGAAGTGAATCAAAGTGGTGAAATTACTGGAGTCCATGAAAGATTAATCCTTGACATTATCCAAGCTGCTGTACTGTAGGTGAACCACTCAGGCTTCAGATGAACCAATAACATAATAAGACATTAGATTAAATCTACATTGTTCTGTGTACAGAGGACCTTTCTGCATGTCATAGCCATGGCAGCATGCATCTGTAGAAATGAAAGGGTGACCGCTCCATTTCTGTCTCTCATCTTTTTACTCCTCTCTCTCTCTCTCTCTCTCTCTCTCTCTCTCTCTCTCTCTCTCTCTCTCTCTCTCTCTCTCTCTCTCTCTCTCTCTCTCTCTCTCTCTCTCTCTCTGTCTTTCTCTTTCTCTGTCTCTCTCGCTTTCTTTCTCTCTCTGTCTCTTCCCTCTCAGTCTAGAGGCGAGAGATCAGTTTGCGGCAGTGGGGAGCTGGTGTTTGGCCTGGGGGGCCCTGGACACAGATTCTGTCATTGTCCCACAGCTGCTGCTCTGCCCCCCCCTCCCCCTCCTCCTCTTTCAGCTCCCCCCCCTCCCCCCAACCCCTCCCCCTCCGCCCTCTCCTGCCCTCTGGCTCCTGTAGACAGTGGCCATCCTTACCTAAGGGCGTAGCTGCTCTCCACCCCCCTAATGAAGACTGACACGCGTCCAGAGGACTGATATCTTCTGTAACTAGCTCCTCTCTGCCTCCTCCACTGTTTGTGGCCCAGTGGTCCTTCCCCTTGTGCCCCAGTGATGAAAAGCTATACCCAAGAGGCACTGCTTATGAAAAAAAGAAGGTATCAAAGAGCGCCTGCAATTGTATGAATTACGAAGACCTAATTGTTTTTATTCATGAGCCGTGTGATTGATATTAAAGGATATGAAACTCTCTAATTGTCCCCTGATATGAGGAATCTCCTACAGGATTGGGCAGTCTGCCGTTGGGTGAGATATCAAATTGACAATTCCCACGGGGCATTTTTGTAATGGTCCACTGACACATCACTCGAAATAATTCATCTAGCATTGTGGCCTCTGACAGTTCATGGCTTCCTTGAGTTTTCTTTGAAGGTTCTGTCTCCATCCTATGCCAGATTATGGGGGTAATAATGGCACTGTATGCATGTCCTATCCACAACTTGTACTGCAATAGCCTGCCAACAACAGATACAGGTACCCATCCACAAGGATGGATAGAGGCAATGAGGAGAGAGAGGGAAAGCTTCTCTGGACCAGCACAGTCTGTCGCCCTACACTGATAATAATACTTGTAATGGTGCATCATACTGTACGCATGTTTAGCACATTTCCTAGAAGTAAAATGTCCTGGTAGGAGATCAGCTGATATGATGCACGTCCCTCCTCCCCACGTGAGCCACCCCTGGTGAACCATAATTAAAACCCAAGTGGGAAAACACCTTAACTGACTCAGGTAAGCGTAAATGAAAAGAGAGGGAGAGTGAAAAAAACAAAACAACCTGATGCCATTAAATGCAATTTCCCCTGTGTGTCAGCATAGCCATTTGTCAGCTGCTAACACTGCACGCTTTATTAAAAACCTCATCCGCTTCAATTAACTGGCCCCGCAAAGCACTTTAACTCCGCTCTAATCCTGTCAAGATGTTTAAACAGGCTTCACGTACAGTAGGTACATCGTTCCAAACTCAGCCTGATTTTTTCCCCCCGCTCTTCTAGTACAGTTGGGAGCGGGATGTTTTTAGTGGCACCGGTTTTTATGTGTGAGTGTGAGTGTGCAGATTTTGCACCTAGAAACCATGTGCAGCCGGTCTCAGCGGTACTGGCTTCACTGATGTGACATAAGCCCCTGTTTTGCTTTTGCTGCTTCCTGTGGTACCTCCACCCCCCCTGTTTTGACGCTTGGCACCAAACCCGTCGCCAGGGGAACCTGGGCGGCGCTGACAGGGTAGGGGAAGGTGTAAATTGGGTGAATGCTGGATGCAAAGACACCAGTGAAAGTTTCTCCCTGGTTGCCTTGTCCCTCCCTTGCACTCCTAGAGGGATGAGTGGAAAGAAGTGGGAGAGAGCTAGGCAGAAAGGAGGGGTGGCTGGGGGCATTACAAGTGACCATGAGTAAACAGGTACACCTACCCCCCGTCATTTTCATATTTATCAATTTGATGTTGATGAAATATGAAAATGTAATCAGCGGGACGAAATTTAAAGGCGAGCAGGTGTGACTTGCCTTTGATCATAACCGCTCCCAGCCGCAATTATGCCCGAAACGACTCAACGCCATCAGGGGGCCAGTTGCAGATTATCTATTTTTAATCAGAGTTGTTAGCATCCGTGATGGATGCCCATTTACTCATATGGGTCTCAAACTGTGTTTTGGTGGTGTTTGCTGGCTGTGCATTTGCATGGGCGTCCTGTGCGTTACTATAAGGTGTGAACCTCACATTTGACATCTGCTAATCCCACTCCACTACCACCCTGGAGGGGGCAACAGCTCTACAGGCTAAAGTAGGACATTATATTAATTATATGGGATAAAAATTCCATCAATTATTCATTTTAAATGATGTAACATAAGCTTGCCAATAGATTTTTAGCATTAAACGATGTACATGAACAATTATAATATAATTATTTGTTGTTTTATGTTTTAGTTTTTTTCGGAATGGACTGAATTGACTGAATGGAAATGACTCCAACCCATTGAGGCACTTTGAGGATTTTTTTTAAGAATTTCATTTAAATAGTAAAAACACAAATGCGTGAAACTTTAACAGAAAATCTTAAAAAACTGTATTCACTGACAACATCTTGACATGGAATATACACACATTCATATAGAGTCAAGTGTGTGTTTTTCTCCAATGTGTGTGGCCCCTAACTCGACCGTGTGCTAACCCTACCCAGCTGCAGAGCCCCCTTGAGGGTTTGTGACTCTGAGGGGGAAAGCACTGACTGAACACAGCAGCCCTCATTTCCATGGTACGACGGCAAAGATATTTTAGTCTGTGGATATGTCTCCAGCGTTATCGCTCAATCTCTCTAACCCTGTCAGTTAGAATTTCCATCAGTTACACACACTGTATGTTGGTTACAAAATTGATTATGTAGACCAAGTATGTGTGTGTGTGTGTTTGTGTGCGTTTCATGAGAGCATGAAAATAGATTTTTAACCAAATCATTCATAACTACCATAACCAGAGGGGGTGAGCAGAGATCCAACATGGCTGAACGAGGGGACAGCATAGTTGAAAGGTGCCTGGAACTCTCAAAGGCGCTGTCACATCTAAGCAGATACCAAAAAAAGTAATGCATTTTCTCCCCCCAAAAATTGCTTTTTTGTGAACACATTTATTTATTGTCGTATCAATAAAAACGTGTGCAAAAAGAATACCGTGCAGTGCTCAATATACTCTTCAACACCCCCAAACGAGGAGGTAAAAAAAAAAAAAGGAATAGAAAGATCTGAGCTCCAGGTTCTCTAAATATCCCTGTCAATCAAAAAGCGTTTCCTCCGAGTGGGTTTTCTATCTGTCAAGGGTCATAGAGAGTGAGGATGAGACCCCCCCCCCCCTTCACCCCCCACCCCCTATTTTTTTTCGCTCCCTCCGGCTCCTCAGAGGTGCATCTCCACCTTGTGCATCTCGTCTGGGCATGACCTGTTGCTAGGTAACCCTGGGTCACAGCTGCACACTAACGTAGACTCTTCTTTGTATTTATCAGAGACTTATGTGGGAGACGGGCTGTAATTTATTAGTTTGATATTGCAAGGCAGAGCAAGTTTGGGATTGTAAAAGAGGATGGCCTATAGCTCATCAAAAAGCTTATTCAGAATGCAGGCTGTGTCCTTATGAGGAGTATTCTGTGGAGGCCATCATATCATCCATTCAGGATCTTTTACAAAGTGAATCATCAAGTATTAACCAAATACAAAGCCAATGGTAATTGCCTTTTCAAGCTAGTAATTGAACAGATGTGGTCTGAGCTTGAAGGCTCAAAGAAGAATGCGTTTAGGTTGTCGATTTCAGCACAAAACCTGATTCAATGTCCCGTTACTGTTCTTTTCTCTGAGGTAATAGTTATGGGAACAGCTTAGACAATATTGATATTGTACCTGTAGTTGGTATTTGTGCATTTTTATGTTTTCCTTTGTTGTCAGGGATTTCACACAATTATTTTGACAAGATGATAAAGAATTAGCTGTGTTTTCAGTGATTTACATCCGATTCTCCTGGACTTTGGTTCAGCCTTATTTGACGCTGCATCTGTTGTGGTTGTGAGAGCCAGCCAGCCACAGGCTCCTCTTCCTCGTGTTTACCTCCATGTCCTAATGAAAGCACACGCTTCCGTCCTGGTCTCACCAATGGAGGCATCGGGCTTTGTTAAATTCTTCACTAATGTGCATGTGATGAATATTTTTCAGAAGGCTCCTCTAGGCCATATCTGATCAAAACAAATGCACCTGCACTTTCTGCAACTGCAACTCCCCTGAGACCGGTAAAAATTGACTCCCTGGCTTCCTCCACGAGGCAATTATGTGCCATCTGTTCACTTCTTGGTGGTTCCAGCTCGTTTTGTTTCTGCGATTGTTCCTCTAATATTATACCCCTAAAAGTGTTAGAGAGGGGGTACACAAAATGAGGAGTGGCGTGAGGAGAGATTAATCGAATCTAACAGCACAACCAGGTCTGCCCCCTTTTGAAAGAAGGCAGTCCCACCAGAATGAAGACCATTACCATATTCATAATCTCATATGAGAGATGTTGGGAAACAGAAAAGTAATGTGTGGAATATGACATTTACAACAATCTCACTTATTCAGCCTGCAACAGCTCTTGCTTGATTGTTTATCTAAGACTAATGAGAATTGTCATTTGAAAATTCGTTTGAAGTATTTGTTGTCACGTGGCTGGTAATAATAACCCATAAATGGCACAGTCATATGTGGTGGTCATATTTCCCCTTGTTTAGTTGGCATGCTGAATCCCATTATTGTTTGTTACAGTAACTATTGGTCCCATTACTCTCTGTCACACCAACAGGGGTGGCAGCGCCAGCACGGATATTTAATAGTGCCATGGTTGGAGGCGGGCAGGCAGGCAGCTGGATGGCGGAGTTTAACAGTCATATCATTAACATGGGGGTCTCATACAACCCTGGGCCTATATACTTTTCCATTGCTTGCGACAGATCTGAGGTAGCCATAATCAGTCAGAGGAGCCTGGCCGCCCGGAGGATCTGCTGTGACATTCACCAACAGTGATGTCTCAGGACCCATCTGTTTCGAGGGGGGGGGGGGCAATGTTTTTCACGTGTGTAATTCTCTGTGAGGAGCGCTGGATAAAAGATGCAGGGTCTCCGAGAGAGGATATCTGTTAACCTCTCGGGCTAAAGGATAACCAGTGAAATGAATGACCTTATCTTTTTTTTCTCGGGAGCGGCGGGAGCTGAACTTCTGCGGGGAGAGGTTTTGCGAAGATCCACTGCTATTGCCATAGATGGCAGGGGGAAATAGGAAAAAGAACATTTGAGGATACTGTGCTCAATTTACTTAACCCGGGGCTTTAAATTTAGATGGTACTTCACATCAGAACTACATCCCATTCAGGGACCATCTAATCCCAGACAAGCACACACATTCAGTTCAAATGCAATTTTTACTCACAGACCAACTTGCTCTCATATATCCCCACAGATGAGCAGCAAACAGGGAAAAGTGTTTGGTGAATGAACCCCAGAATCAATCCTCTCCTTATTTCTTTATCATGATGAGTGAGGTTTTCGCACCCTCCCTCATTATGAGTGTAATACAATACACATGAACATGGCACAAGACAATAACTTAATGAAAGTAAATTACTTTTACAATTACTCGGTGGTTGCTGAAGCGATCAATAGACCCAGGGATAAGACCTGCCGTTTACCACCACTGCAGGTCCCGGAGAATTGGGCTGCGTTCAATCAGCCTCCCCCTCCACTAAAACAAGGACAACACAACTACAATGGCAGGACATGCGTTCCTTCTCATGTCTACTCTGCATCGGCGTTGAGAAAGGAGTTTTGATTTGTAAGTCTAGACGGCATGGCATTGTGGGTTCACAGGAAGAACGGAGACAAACTCACCTTCCCCGTCAACAACCCGGGAGAGTGAGTCTGGTGCAGAGAGGTGCCATGGGTGTCCTACTCTGCCTGTTGCAGGTTCTCACACCAAAAGGTTAGAAAAATGTCACGGACATGTTTGCCACTGAGGTCCTTGTCATGTGTTCATCTGTATGCAGCTACCATGGTTGTTGCCACAGATGACACAAAGTAAAGAAGGTATTTGAACCAAATAGAACCAGAACTGGTCATTTATGATGTATTCACAAGGCACTAATGTTGTGTTTGGAACGCTTTTAAACCATTAACTTGGAATCACTACTCCAAATATGGATATCACATTTGGGGGAGGTAGTTGTGGCCTAATCAAGAGCAATACTGTATTTTAATTTCCTCAGTTACTGCTCTGCTTACCTTTGTCGAACTAGCTCCAACTAATCCACCACTGACTTGAGCTATCCAGTATGTAAGAACCCCAGCGATGTGCACATACAACGCCCAGGGACACAGCAGGGTTTAAGTGGCCTCCACTAGAGAAAATATGGGGACTGAAATAGCTAAAGTTCAAAACTGGAAAGAATATGGCTAGCGCACGCAACTACTGAGACAATATCTATGCACAGTCCAAAAATATATATAGAAATGATGATGTTAAACCTACCTTGCTCCAGCTGTGACAGCGCAACAAATGGACCGCGCTATCCCAGACGGCACAGCTGGCTGCAGCTTCCCTGATCGGGTTACGTTCTCGATCGCCGAGGCGCAACTGGTGAAGATGAAAACTGTCGTCATGAAGAACTGTGCCACATACGGTAAACATTTTTAAAATAAACAAAAATATAAATTGTTATATAGAACATATCGTTGCTATATATGCTTTGTCATTTTCGCCTGTGGTCGTGGGCTATGCAATGTTTGTAAGATGCTGGTGCAGCGAACATTGAAAATGTTGACCAAATATTTTGTACTTAGCAAATATTTTGCATTAACCATCGAGACGGAGGGAGACATAGACAGAGTGCTCTAATGCCATTGACAACTGCAAAACACTGGAATGATAATAGAAGAAACGCCATGTGAGGCAGTGGCAGGCAACACTCAAGTCCCAGATTGCTCTCATGCACTTGCAGCTGACAACATAGTTTTCTTGGCTACGAGATTGACAATTTGTGCAATTTACTAGTAAATCGGGTGAACCAGGTTTAGATGATTACACATACTAACAGTTCTTGTATTTTTAGGCATGTAGGGTCACGCTCGCAGGACTGGGCTGTGGTCCACCTCAAGTAACCTTTCAATTACACATCCTTGGTTATGTAGTTGTGTGCTGACATCTAGTGGAGATGAAGAGGTGCCCGTTAAGATCACTCCAGCAACAGACCATATCACAAACAAGACAATGGCCGGGTTTCCCAGATTCGTTAAGAAGCTCTTATCGGTTTCTCTATGCCTTCCACACTATTGTGTTTTAAATATAAGTAAATAATAAATAAAGTCCCAATCTGTGCACTTGTGGAAGCTTGCCATGTAAATAATGATTATGACCATATTATATTAAAGTAATGCTAACAGTTTGAGGTGTGAAACAAATGGAACCATGGATGTAAGTCAAATAAAATATCCTATGGTGATACATAG
The DNA here is from genome assembly GCF_963692335.1 of Osmerus eperlanus. Taxonomy (NCBI): domain Eukaryota; kingdom Metazoa; phylum Chordata; class Actinopteri; order Osmeriformes; family Osmeridae; genus Osmerus; species Osmerus eperlanus. The sequence goes on from NC_085038.1 coordinate 9,673,900, forward strand.
GACGTTCCAAGATGCTTATATTTCAGTTTTTAAAATGACTCCTCCTGTGACTAACAGCAGCTGGTATGTGGTTTCATGCAAAATAAAAAAGTTAGTCAAGAAAGTAAGGTAACTCAAATGGAGTGAAATAGGGAGAGGGAGGGAGTGGAAATGTGAGGGGTGTGACAGAGAGGGGTGGAGGGGGTGAGACTGTGAGACTGTGGGACAGATTCCAGGGAGCAGCAGAGGACCAACAGCACACCTGAGCCCAGGTAACACCATGTTTAACTCTATTTTGGTTATACAGTCTAATGTCATGAACTAGAAAAATACAGTAGGAACAAGAACATTTGCATCGAACCATTTTTCACATACTGTTGTTTGATATGTACTGTATGTGGCCTTCTTTGTGATTTAATATGATTTATGTAGTCTAAATTATATAGTGTAGATTAGTACGATATTAGTGCAGTAGTATTCACATAATTTGCCTTTTCTTTTATCTACACATTATATCTATATTTCTTTTATTTACAAACTAGAGAATATCTTAGACAAGAGTGTTGGCCCTTCAGGCTAGTTTTCTAGATATATTCTAGATACTTTAAAGTGGTATTGAAAGTCAAATATTCTCAATAATGAATGTTATCATTTTATTTTTACACTCAACACCTCAGCTCGTGCCATCTGGTAACTTAGCAACCAGTGTCCCTCATTCAACATTTAAGTGGGGTAATGTGAGAGGAGACTGGTGGCCCTACTCCATTAGAGTGACTGGGATTTGTTACTCACACACTTTCTCCCATTTTACCACATTCCAACACATAGGTAGATGTGTCTGTACTCCTATTACTGATTTATTGCACTGGCACATGTGTGCAGAGCAGTGCATGCTTTTAAAGCCGTCATGTACCTCAAACACATACCTTTTAAATGGGGACATTAAACGGTCATCTGACCTACATGTGTAGAACAAAACATGTAGATTTATTATCTTTGCTTTTTCTATTCAAAACCTGAGACACAGCGATGCATCATGGGTTTGCCTATTCAGGACAGGAGGAACTGTGTTTTTCTCCATTCACAATCTGAGGTCATATGTTTCCAGGGGGACTTCTTTGTGAGCGCACGGGGGTAAAGTGATACCTATGCCTTTCATCCTAGAAAAAGACCCGTTGTTTTGCTCCTGGTGTAAAAGGCTTCTCTATCTAGGGCTCCAGAGTTAACCTATATAGCCCATGCACTCACCCATGCAGGTTCAAATGAAGACTCAATCTACCCTTATATACGTTGTAAACTAAGAACTCAGGCTGTGCCACAAACACCCCTCTGATGCATCCGCTGGCCTTAAGAGGCATTTCACATTCGTGTTGAAAGATAGGGCTCAGTTTCAGGGCCGTGGGCAGATAAGCAGCTCTGTGTCCGTGTGCAGCGACAATAGAGGTCTGTGTCCCTGCTGAAGCCAACAACCTGAGACAGTTGAGGGCTTGTGATGAGTGACAGCATGAGACAGCTCTGGCCTCCCAGTTGACTGAACAGATTTTGCCTTTAGAGCTTTTCTCAACTCAATACTATCGTTTTCAACCGAATAATAATGACCTTCCCAGCGGAACTGACCTAAACTCAGGCGCATCTCCACAGGCAAATACTTTCACATTGCTGTTAAACTCAGTTTCAGTTACTACTAATGTGCCTTATACAATGTTTCCGTGTAGGTACAAATTCCCCCATGGTCAACTGCTGTGTTTTTTATTTACAGGGTTCAAAACGGAAAATACAGTTGAAAAGGGATACCTACCCCACAAGGCCAACAGGAGGATTGTCCATCTCATCCTCTGTGATGTTAATGAGGTCTCACTCTGAGAGAAAAGCCTTCTCAGGCCTCTCTTCCCTGATGACGCACAGCTCTCCCACACAGAGAGACATGACCTCCCCCAGAGGCTCCATCTTCGCGCCCGTAACCCTTACCTCTCCGCCGAACTGGGTGACGCAGGCCCTGAGCAACCTGGAGCAGGGCGAGCGAGAGCTGGAGAGCCTGAGAGAACGGCAGATGACAGAGGTGGAGGAAGTGAACGAGGAGCTGGGAAACGCCGTCATCGAGGCCCAGAGAGAAGAGCGCCGCCTGCTGGAGAAGGTGGCGCAGGACCACAGAGAGGCCCAGCGGCGGCTCGAGCAGGTGAAGAGGGAAAACGCGGCGGCGGTGCGGGTCGGCCAGACCCTGGTGGACCGGCAGCTCCGCAAACTGGGCCAAGTGAAGGAGCAGATCCAGCGATGGGGCAGCACTGGCGGCGGATCGAACAAGAACCAGCTGCAGAGGGGCGTCGCGGAAGTCACCCAACCTTGGGAGATATCTCTCTCGTTGAAGAGGGTCACGTTTCTGCCGAGCACTCAATCGGTGAGCCTCGGAGACGTCGACGTCCAGGAGCACAGTCTTAGCTACCCCATCGGTGTGTGTGGGGCCCAAGGGCAGAAGTGCGCTCTCCACTCGGGAGAGATGACGTACGCAAGCTGTGGGCCGGTGGAGATCAGAAAGGATCCTTCCCCAAATGGAGGTGGATCAGATCACCACCACAAAGAGGTTGCCAAGGCCAACAGCGGGAGCATGCGCACGGTGAGGAAGATTCGTCTCTCGTCTTCAGGAGAAGACGAGTTTAAGGAGGAGCCTCGGACACCAGTTCCAAAGTCACCGGTCAGTCCTATGCCACGTGGCGTTTCAGAGTCATCTCTGGACGAAGAGCTGGAGTCTCTCTGTTCAGACACCCATGGGCAGGACCTCTTCCTGGCCTTCCCTCCCATCTCCAGCCAGGGAGAGTCTGAGGGAGATGAGCCACCAGGTGGGCAGAATGGAAACAAGAGGCGCTCCATCCTCAAGGGTAAGAGAAATCAAAGAGCCCTGGTTGTGGTCTCCAGCGAGGAACCATCGTGCCCCCCTGAAAGGGATGGAGAAGATCCACCGACATCATGGAACGCGACCACTTCCAAGACAAACTCCAGAGGACCCTGTTCCAGCCTCCTGGATCTCTCCCCCAGACACTGTCCTCCCTCAGGTCAAGGCCTGCCTCTCAACAGACAGCCCAGAGGAACATCTCTGGGAGAAGAGAGCCCCCCACCCTCACCAGAAGACAGTGAGGATGCCTGTGACACCTACACAGTCAACTCCCCTCTCGGCTCTTTTAACCAGGAACCAAGACGCACCATGTCCACTGCGGACCTCTCCAGCAAGTTCGGGCTCTCGATCAACGGGGGGAAAGGTCCCGGATTTAGAAGAGGCAATCGGGCCCGTAAGTGTTCTGTACCGTCGACCCTTCATCCAGAATCTGGCAGAAGCCCCACCAGTTCGGAGGAAAGAGAGTCGAGAGCGCAGAGCCCAGTGAAGCGGGGTGTCGCGTCGAAACGCGTGAGCCGTTCCTTGTCCATGTCTGCCATCGAAGGTGGAGGTGTGAACATGGCCAAGGAGCAACAGCAGTCGGATCAAGGGGGTAAAGAGAGAGCGAAGCCAGCCTTGGGAGAGATGGAGGAGGAGGGTGGATCCCATGCTTTCGACGTGGCATGCTTGCTGAAACAGTTTGGGAAGCAGGGCTCCGGACGCACTGACTTCAACCTACCCAGCGGGCTCCACACCTCCGTCAAAGGGCAGCTGTTTGTGGTGGACTGCGGAAACGCTCGAATTCAAGTGACCGACCTCCAAAAGAACGTGGTGCAGCAGGTGTCCCCCGCCGGCACGGAGAGATCGGCCCGCATCAGCAACTACTTCGACGTAGCCGTGAACTCCAAGGGCCTCATCGCGCTGACCTGCGCCGCCGAGAGAGCGCTGCTGGTGTTCAGCCGCCACGGTCGCCTACTGCAGACCTTCGGCGGGACGTTGATCGGATCCGCCAGTGAAGAGCTGGATGCCCCCAGAGGAGTGACTATCACTTGTTTGGATGAGTTCCTGGTGGCAGACATCAAGCGCGGCACTCTGACTGCCTTGAAGCTGGATCCCAAGACGGGTGCTCGGCTGGAGCGCACCATCGTCACGGGGTTTCACAGGCCCTACCTGGTGGCTGCCTGCCCAACGTCCGGCCTGATGGCTGTGTCGGAGCGGGGCAACGAGACCGGCCGTGCTCCTTGCATCCGGGTGTTGGATCCTGGCTGGAAGACCATCCGCATCCTCGGGGTGTGCTCCGGCTTGGGGCCCGTGCTGACCTGCCCTTGGGGCCTTTGCCTCGACAGTGACGGGGACGTCCTGGTGGCAGACTGGAGCCCTCAGCAGCATCGTGTTGTGTTGTACCCTGCCAAGGGAGTGGGCTGGCCCATCATCACCCAGGGCCTGAGCAGCCCCCGAGGCCTCGCCTTGCTGCCTGAGGGACAGCTGGTGGTGTCAGACAGCATGAACCACTGCGTCAAGATCTACCGCTACAAGTGAGGCACACCGGAGGGAAGGACGAAGATCAGATGAAGCTCATTCGGTTGCTTCAGAACAGCTGATCCCTTGTTCTTTAACCTGACGTTTCTTCAATCTGCCTTAGGTACTTTTGAAATGATTTGATGTCTTGTTGGGAGAGAATCACTCATTCACATATTAAGAGACATTATATTTAAAAGTTAGCACCTTATTTAGAAAATGTACGCTTTGGGAACTTTCCAAAATGTTAAAAAGTGGTGCTTGAGTTGATTTAGTGCCAGATATACTATGCTTTCACACTAACCACAGTTTGCTAATTAATCAAGTTTAAAGTGGTGAACGGGTATCATTTCTTATATTTACAAATCATTTACACACACTTTTAAAAACATGTATAGCTATCTTTATTGATATGTGTATAGATATATCTATATATACAATATAAAGACACAGACAAACAAACACGTACACATAAGCACACACACTTAAACTTGTATATTGATTCGTTATTTGTGAAACTTTGAGATTTTTGATCGTATTCTTGCTTTTTAGAAAGAAGAAGAGTATATTATGCAAATCAAATCAACAAAAATGTATGAACATTATTGATCTATATTGCTATTATGTTATCTGAGGAATAAAAGGAGGTAGGTAAAATCTTCTCCAAGATTTTTCAGTACTGTTGCAACCTGAAATTCTGGGCAGATGTGAGCCTTGACCAATTTAGACGTAATTCTGTTGAGATGAGGCTGTAAGTAGCTATGCACACATTTCACGGTTGCTGATTGTCAAATTGAGAGAATTAATAAACCTTTTGATTGGACGAAATGGCTCATTTGATGTTTTATTTATTTTTGATAGCTTTTTCATCGATAGAAAAACACTTTAAGACACAGATTAGTCTCAAATCAGACTATCTGGCATCAATGCTGGAGGCACCAGTATGGCTGAGACAAGAGCACAAAAACCATCTGTCTAGTAAACTACACACAGATGGACAGATAGACAATAATGTAGTATCAACAGAGGTTGTCTGCCTCAATATATCATTTGCGCCAATTGCAGATCAAATAACATTGAAAATGGACGTGGGTGGGATGAGGCACTTGTGAATGTTACTGACTGGGTGTCCAAATGAACTTGTGTTCTACAATCCCAACACATGCCAACAGACCAAGTGGGGGAAAGAGTAGAGTCAAAGAGATTGTTTTCAAAACCATCTCTGTTTGGCTTGTGTCACAACTGTGTTCTTTATCTTTCTGGATAAATGTTTTCTGGGCTGGCCTCAGTGTTCAAAGTCCTGTTAAACCAATGGGACCTGATTGGTCTGCCTAGAACAAATAGGACTTGATGATGAATACAGATAATTCATTTGATTTGTAAGTTACATCAAATAGTCACAATCCTTTATTTTTCTTCATGATTTGTACTGTAGTTTACTGTAGAGCTGTCATTGTTTGAAAGAGGAAACAACTTTTGACATTCAGACATGCTACATTATTTCCATAATAGGACGATCAGATTTCCACAAAATGAACAACTCAAAACATTTTGCAACAGCTCAACCCCCTCCCCATCTTGTCAAGGTAAACACACACATCTACACATACAGGACTTTCCACAGTGTCCACCCACTCTGGCCAGGAGTCTGTATAAAGCAAGTCAGCTCTTTGTCAGCAGTGTCATACCCAGCACTGCTCCTCCAGGACTCACCATGAAGCTCCTCTTTCTGACACTCTGGCTGTGTTTAGCACTGGGGTTCACCAGCGCTGCTCCATCGTAAGTATTGATAATTTTCTAGGCTCATCTGTACTCGCATAAAAAAAATTGTCATTCTCTCACCTACATTATATTATTTGTAGACGAGCTGCAAAGTGTGCAACTACTATACATGTAACTGCTGTGCATTGAGGTGACTCAGAATGCAGAATGACATGGCTTTCAATGCCAGAAATTCCCACTTTGAAATATTTATTTCAGAAGTTTGTTTGCCTTGTCGAGACCATGGGCAAGTTCGCTAACCTAAACCTACAGAGAGGGAAGGAAGGCAGTTCAGTTCTTCACTCTTGATAAACCATGTGTTCAAGAGGGGCTTCAGTCTAATTGTTTGTATCTTTTTCTCTAATCAGGCACCATGACAGAATGATGGCAGGTGGGTCTTTGATGAATGTCGCCATTAGGCTGTTCAGTTCACTTACATTGAAGTCAGGGTCTCTATTTTCAATTCTCTGAACTGATTGATGTCAGAGTGACCACTGCACAGCTGAGCAGTTATTTTGAGCTCCTCTGATGAACAGTCACTTTGTGTGGTCATGGCTCAATCCAGGCATGCTTTTTCAACAATTTGGGGTTGCACAGGGTCACAGCTGTCTAATCCTGGTCAGACTTTGATGTATCTCCTATATAGAATTCACTTTTAACCATGTTGACATGTTGATTGGTCAGATCCGGCCCAGGAGGAGACCCATCATGCTGCCAAGCTAAACCGGTGTGATGGCGTTGAGTTTGATGCCATCGCCCCTGATGAGAAAGGAAACACCTTCTTCTTTAAAGGTACAGGCTTCTATTTCACCCAGGTATTTAACAACTGTTCTGACCTGTCTTTAAGCCCTGGTCATTTTTCAGAGCCAATTACAGGGAGAACATTGGGATTTTTTTCTGTCACCACTTGTCAGTGACTGTTTTAGCAAATGAGTGACAGATCTATGAGGGAGGACGTTTGATCTGAGTGCAGGCCTGCTCTACGCCCCAATTAGGTGACCACCTGTGGAAGGGCTTCCATGGACCAGCTCAGCTCTCCAACGAGACCTTCAAGGAGCTGGATGACTACCATCACCTGGGACATGTAGATGCCGCCTTCCGCATGCACAACAAGGAAAACCCAGAGGACCATGATCACATCTACTTCTTCTTGGTACCATCTGCTTTCTGTCACGTTCACACTTTATGGCAAATCCTGGGATCTTGACCTTTTTCTTTTGTTTTGGCTGGGGTGAAATGTGAACGTTTGGTTTCAAGGTGAATTCCTCATGTGTTTAAGAACATTTCTCTCTGGGGTTCGTGTGCTGATTACAGGATGCTAAAGTGTTTAGCTACTATAACCAGACTCTAGAGGAGGGCTATCCAAAAGACATCCAAGAGGACTTCCCAGGTGTCCCCAGAGACCTGGACGCCGCTGTGGAGTGTCCACAGGGAGAATGCATCACTGACTCTGTCCTGTTCTTCAAAGGTAAACATTTTGTCCCATATTTACTTTAGTTTATTATCCATTCGTGGGACTCCACCATTGCTTTGTTTCTTCTGGTAGGAGATACGGTGTACAGTTATGACATCCCGACCAAGTCAGTAAAACAGAAAGTGTGGCCTCACCTTCCCAACTGCACCTCCGCCTTCCGTTGGCTGGAACATTACTACTGTTTCCGAGGAAACGAGTTCACCAGGTTCCATCCCGTTACCGGGGCTGTGGAGGGAGATTACCCCAAGGATGCTAGAGCTTACTTTATGAGGTGCCCGAACTTCGGTAAGCGGATGCTCCCTGAAGTAGCAGAATATCAACAGCACCAATTTAGAGTTACAAAATGTGCTCCATAATAATCACTGATTATATACTGCGGAAGCACAAAGAAATTCAACATCGGCCGTTTTGAAAAAGGATATTGTAAATATTGTGTTGACATTGTTCATGGTTGGGATCCAGGTCATGGTCATGGGGGTAGGCCAATGGTGCCCAAATGCAGTGAGATCAGCCTGAATGCCATTACAACCGACAGCGCTGGTAGAAGCTACGCCTTCAGAGGTCAGTGTCACTTTCTTCTGTGAATGAGGTATGTCTGTTATAGTCTACTTTAGTCTAAGGGACTACAGTAGTGGTCTGACCCTCAGGGAGTCAGATGGCTGAGCGGTTAGGGAATCGGGCAATTAATCAGAAGGTTGCCGGTTCGATTCCCAGCCGTGCAAATTGACGTTGTGTCCCTGGGCAAGGCACTTTACCCTACTTGGGGTGAAGTCCGGGGGAATGTCCCTGTACTTACTGTAAGTCGCTCTGGATAAAAGCGTCTGCTAAACGAGTATGTGTAAATGTCTACTGGGCGAGTCCGGCAGTACAGCAATGCCATGGAGATGACCCAGAGTTGCCTTGCATGAGTGCTGTGTGAGTGTTGTTCATAGGTGTTTAGTAATCTGGTAAATGAAGTTATAATAAGTAGGCGATGTTTGATTCCCTCACTTTAGGTTCTTACTACATGCGCCTGGACACGCACCGCGATGGCAAACATGCCTTCCCCATCACCAGGTCCTGGAAGGACATTCCCGGGGCCGTGGATGCTGTCTTCAACCACAATGACAGGATGTACATGATTGCGGTAGGTCATGACAGGATGTACATGATTGCGGTAGGTTATGACAGGATGTACATGATTGCGGTAGGTCATGACAGGATGTACATGATTGCGGTAGGTCGTGACAGGATGTACATGGGTATGGTAGGTCATGAGATATGAAATCATTGTACAAATGACTTCTTCATTCATTTGAGAGCCAAACAAGTGTACAGTAATCCTTCACAAAAGCCATTAAGATTCATGGAGTAGTTCTGTGGAACACGTGTTCCTTGATTACTTCGGTTTTCAAGAGACCGGTCTAACAACCCCCCCCCCCCTCCCCTCCCCTCCTTGTATCTTCAACAGGGGGATCAAGTCTATATTTACAAGTCAGATGCCCACTACACTCTCATCGAGGGCTACCCCAAACCCCTTAAGGAGGAGCTGGGCATCAGTGGCACTGTGAATGCTGCTCTTTTGTGTGCTGACGAAAATATTGTGCATTTTATTCAAGGTAAACTGATAAAAGGAAAGATGTTCAGAATGCATTATTTGGGTTCTGTCTTGGTGGTAAGCGCATGCTTCCAGAAAACGGTCAACGGTGATCTCATTTCCTGTCTCTAAATCCCCCGACAGGCAACAAGATGCTTGACGTTGACCTGTCTGCCACCCCCAGGACAGTAAAGAGTGACTCTCCTCTGCCTATTGGGGGGATCACTGCCGCCATGTGTGGTCCCGAAGGGGTCAGAGTGTTTGTGGGGTCCGAGTACTATGACTATAAAACCCCTAGGCTGCTGGCCTTCAGCAGGATCAGGGTCCAGCCCCAACAAATTACCTCTGGGATGTTCAACTGTGAGGACTAGGATGATGGGAGCCCACTCCTGAACGTTCACCCAGGAAATTGTAACTGAATGTGATTGGATGGTTTCATGGAATAGGAATTGTTTGTCCTTGTCTATAATAAACTGTTTGAGTTGGCTCTGTACACAACTTGGCTTTAAATGTTTGGCTATCATAAACTGGTATTTTCACAGTTGCAGTATGTATTCATCTTTTCAAGTGGAAAAAAAAGGAAAGGGCAGCCTTTCACTTCGCTTCACACTTTTCAAAAACTGTCAAGGCAGTAACAGCTTATGACCACTAGATGACATAATATACAAGGATGAATTTGACAGGGAATAATTGACATGTTATCTGTCCAAATATCTGACTAGAGACATTTTTCTTTTTTTAATACTCATATTAAAGCATGAAGTAGTATGTGGTGACCATCTGTTGCTTCACTTGGGTATTGCTTTGACATTCTGACAACGTTTGTTTATAATGTCCTTTACTGTCATTGCATGACACTCAGTAAGAGTACTCAGTAAACAGAAGTGTTTATGATTGTAAACAGATGTAATTTAAGAGTTGTATGTGATAAACCCAGTATCTATGGGGAGAACTCAAAGTTTGTGAGTTTGTGTCTGTGACGGACGGAGTGTGAGCCTCCATTGAAACTGCTAGAATAGTCTATTTATAAGCTGGGGGAGCTCATACAGCCACAGAGCGGAGCGCGTACCCCTACACTTGAAATGAACCACGCCTGGATTCAACTTGTCTAACGACGGCCATATTGAATGTCTTAACAAATCGCCTTATGGTGAATCTGACTTCTACAGCCTCTCATCCATGTACGTTCTAACAGGCGTCACACGAAAAACGGAGGCGAGACGACCATAGGAAATATAGTGTTAGTAGTAACGCTTGAAATATTGTGAGTTTCTGCCGTCTGTGAGTCTTCCAAGAGGACAGTCCTTCGCTAGAGGTGAGTTCCTCTCCTGAAGATGAGCATCAAGTTTGATGCGGTACGGGTTAGATTTTCCTCGTGTTCAGAAAGGCCTTCTCAATATAGTAGACTGCATACATACTGAGCCATATAGGGCACTCACAGTATAGATAACATAGAAATTGCGAAAACGACATGGTTATGTTTATGCTCCAAAATCGTAACATATTGCTGATTTGTGTTGGAATTTACATGTTGCTCTCGAGGATCGAGTTGTGTCGATGTTGACTAATCTGAGTCGAAAAACTGCAAGTAAAGTTTCCGATTATGAATGTAGTCTAGGCCTATATTAATTTTCACTTAAGCATACCAAGCTGTATGTGCGTAAATCTAATATGCTATGCATTTTATTTTACCGTTAGAAAACCGCTAGCCTGAGAATATTTCGTACAGCAGCGTTCTCCGAACTTGTTACATTGTTGAAACCATGTCCTCTAGGCAGGGGTATTACGATTGTTTAGCCCTCTATCTGGCAGGCAGTGTTCCAGTTCGTATTTGTCCTCTCTTATTCAATGAAGGAATGTACATTTGACCAACGGACAGTGGTGGTAAAGGCGTAGATGGGGCGAATATACTTTTAGTTGTGTAGCTTCGGCACGGTTAAGATATAATTACGTTCAAGTATAAAGCTGAAATTACCCTATGGCTTGGATTCAAATATTCGGAATAACACGTTACATGTGTTTCGTCAACAATTTAGAGAACCAATCACATATTGACCAACCACAATTATCTATCCATTCACTGAAATTGCTGTAGCCTCCAGGAAAGGGGTACATGGCAAAATTGTGTCAATTTGTCACGGTAGGCATGACCTGAAGGTGCTCTGGTGTACTGAGGCTAATGTCTGGCTTTGATTGATGTAATGCGTTTACATAACAACCATTAACTTCCTCAACCGGAACCAGCAGGTCATGCTCACATATCATTTCAGAGTCATGTTACCGACTAATGCAGGTCATGACCAGACTGCCATTTAGTCATGTGTTTGTCTTACACAGTGACTTTTCAGGTGTAGTTCATTTGGTGGCCAATAACTACTATCAGAAATTCTAGGTTAAATATAGGTTTAGCCTTTGTTTTCAAAACTCATGCTATATGCTACTACTATATATGAAAGTGAATGAATATGTGCTATGGAATGTCTCTACTGAAGAAGTAAAGATCTAGTGAAAAAGAGGATTTGCAGTGAACACAGTGAGGCTGAAGGACCCCCTTAGTCCATGTTTTATTGTCTCCAAGGCAACCATCCTATAATTAGAGCCAGCATAATCAACCTAACCACTGGTGATAAGGTGATCCAAGTTCAGATCAGTGTTGGAGTTGCACTTTCCAGTAACATGGCAACCTAAGGTCAACAGAGATGCCAGGAACACCTGAAATAGATTTCTTTCACCCTCAGAGCACAGTGCTGCGAAACAGTTGACACTTCCTGTTGCTTCTTGATAATGCTAAGATATGACCTATGATCTAGAAGACTATCTGGCTTCAATGTCTCAGTTTGTTTTTATCCTGTTGTGATGTTCACTTCACAGAAGTTCTCTTTTTCAGGTTCTCTAATAAAGGAAGTTTGTCCGTCCTGTGAAGGACTTGTCTTCTCTGTTGTCGGGCAGAGGGAGGAGGGGAAGACCAAGATGCCTAAACCGGTAAGACATATGAACATACTTTATATGATAACAAATATAAAACAACCAGGTTGAAGATGACTATCATTTGGAGATCAATGTTGGTCCTAGTGACATGTTTTTGTGCTGGGCTAATTTTCGCCTTCTCTATATTATACATGTATATATTAGCACAAGTGACGTGTGTACTGCATCTTCCAACCAGAGCAGTTATCTGTGGAGCTGTCCCAAGGAAAGCAGAACTGTGGTGGAAAGTAACTGTCTGCTTCTAGGCCTTCATCCCATCCAGGGTTTTGCAACACTGTTGTTGCTAGCAAGGTCTAGCTAGGTCGCCAGCTAATACAACAGAGAAAAGGCTAGCCCTCCCAGCGACAGTGTGACGCCAAAACACGCCACTCTCAGCTGTCCATCAGTCTGATGTCCTAAGCAGCTCTCGTTGTGTTTAACTGTTGCAACAGTATCCAGTGAAGTAGGCTCTCCACACTGGGGATGAGTCACTTTCCAATATGAAGCTATTGCAGAACGTCTTGGAATTGAGTTAGATGTGTGATGTCATTTTCTGGTCCTGGTGGACTTGCTTTATAGAGGCCGTTCGCGGGGAACTGTGTGAGAGAGAAGGTACACTGTGTTCAGTAAGCTCTGTGTCTAACTGGCCTCGCTTCTGGGGAACAATAAGCAGTGTTTGTGGGTTGGGGAAACTATTGTATTAGGGGAAGAGGGGAGGATACTGAGAGCTGGATGTGAAATCGTTTTCTTGGCTACTCTCGAGTTCATGCTGCGACTGGTGTTCTGGGAGGGGTGGTTTACACCACCCTATCACATGATGGAGGCTCGCTATACTGGGCTGCCCTCGGGGGGGGGGGGGGGGGGTGAGGGACAAGGGTGGAGCCATGTACTGGCTGTCTATCCCCTGAGTCACCGGGGCACCGTCCCAGAATGGCTCTGAGGCGGTGTCTTCACCCAGGGGACTGTCACTGTCCCAGGCGGGAGAACAGCCTGTGCCTGGGACTCTGTCACCGCGAGTTCCCTCCCAACAACATCCCTGCCAAGAATCATGGCAGCACTTTTTGAACTCCAACTAATGTGGATCAACACGGTTTCGACGATGTCCACAGCGTCCCTCTAGGGGGAGTGATTGGAGTTTTGGGGGCCGGGGGCCTGGCGCAAGCAGCAGTCGAGTGTGAATCACCTACATTATTTCTAGGACAGTAGACGGTCTTGTCAGTCATACTCCTCTCCTGCCCTGAACTCTGCAGGGGGGGTGTTTATGACCTGGCGGAGCCCACAGGAAGAGGGCCCTGCAGGGCCCGGCGTGGGCCTGTCTTCCTGTTTGCCTCTGAAGGCCTGCAGTGTGGGCCGGGCCTCCATAAATCTGAGGACTGTGTCAACATCCTCTGCCAGTGGAGGAGGGGCGAGGGTGGGGTGGGGAGGGAGAATGGAGGTGTGTTTCGGAGCCAAGTGGGGGTAAGGTTAGTTGTCATTGGGGCCGCAGCTCTGTTTGAGCGCCTTTTTCCACACTGGGGAGGTACTGCTTAGCATGATGCGAGTTCGCTGTCAGCATGTGGTGTCTGTGCAATATGGCGTTTTGAGTTCAAGGCTCGAGCCAGCCCGAGCTATACCACCGTTGACTGTCAGGGACCTTCCTGATGCTTGTGGGCAGGGCTTTAGATCGCAAGCACCTGACCTTGTCTGGGAACCTCACCTGTGTGTGTGTCTGTAGGTTGGGATCCTTCTTTTAGTCTTATTCCTACAACTCTTTCAAGTGAGTGGGAAGCGGCAGAGAGAGGGGGGGGGGGGGGGGGGGGCTGTTAATCAGCCGGACAGACAGCTGCTCTGGCCCAGAGGCCCAGATTAGCAGATCCTCAGACTGGAGAAGAGCAGTCAGGTGTGTGAGGGTGTGTGTCATCCTCTGAGCCCCTCCTCTCAGCCAAGTCCCTGTAAACGGCTTGGAAGCAAACAGCTGCGGTGTTTAGAGGCAGTTGTCCGACTGGGAACTCATCCACACATGTTCAAATGCAGCGCAGGGGAGAAAGACGCATACAGTCGTTGGCCGGGAGAATGACACCAAGCGGTCTTGACAAACGCACTCAAACCAAACGCAGGCTGCGGCCTGGACCCAGTAAGCCGTCACACCCCTCTCCTCATCCAACATGCGTTCTGTGCCGTTTCGCCACCTTGTCCACAATTAGCCCTGCTCCACTGGCGCAGGTCAACAGTGACGTGTGTCGGGAACGACAGCAGGTCGTGTCAAACTAAAGTTTATAAAAAAACATGTTTGTACAATGAGACTTTTTGTTGTCCTCACACACCTCTCGACACGATGCGAAATCCTAGAGTGGGTTCTGGCTCGTAGTTTGCCTCGTTCCCTTTAATCAATATTCAGAGTTCATCTGAGGGGAATGCCCGGTGTTGGGTTTCGGTATTACAAAAGCGGTGTTTCTCCGGTGATGCTTGCGAAAGTCCCCTCATTCAGGCTGCGGTATCGTCAGAGGACGTGATTAGCTGTGTCAGTGCTATGGCATGCTGCTCCTCTCCTCTCCTCCCCCTCCCTTCTGTACACCAGGGGCGTGAGGAGGGGGGAGGGGGGGGGAGGATTAGAGGGCTGTCTGGCCTCACTAGTCTTCTCTCCCTTCTGCGGGTAGGCAGTATTTTGGCTCAGCCCTCACACACACACACACACACACAGAGCTTTACACACGAAAGGCACATGTGTGGGCTAACACAGGCATGCATACTGTACACACACACACACTGCAGACTGACAATGGGGCTGCTTTTTCAAAGCAGATTGTTGTGGGCTGGCCCCACATAAATGCTAGGGGTCATTCAGTCATCAGGAAACCAAGCTTAAAGCCTTCACTGCCTAATTGAAAAGGGATTTGAGCCCTCTTCTGTCCTGTACCAGACAGAAATGTCCCCTCGTCTTTGCCGGTTGGTTCTTGTTCCGTTCTTCTGGACGTGAGGGATATGGGTTGTGACAACATGCAGCTTTGGTTACGTGACGATGGGAGTTGTGTGTTGCGTGTCGTCTGGTTCTCCCTGATCTCCTCCGCTGCTGTCGGTCTGGGGTCGGCTTCGTTCTGCTTGGTCTCCTCCGTCGAACTTGTGAGGCGACGTGAGTCAGAGCTCTTCAGCGCTCGGTCATTTGAGTCTCACATTTCACACGGATATGCTTCGGTTATTCAGGCAGCAGATCAGAGCTCCTCTGGCTGAATGGAGACCTCCCTGGAACAATCCGTGCTTCAGACTGGGGGAGACTGGCTTTGGGAGACCTACATGAACTATAGACGGCAGCTAGATGAACCCAACTGACTTTGGATGCCTCGCAGCCTTAGTTTTTCCAGTATGCTTTGTAGGTTGTTATAATTGTAGCCTTTGTACAAGATCTAGTTGATAACGTCTATTCGACTTAAAAGGACTCCCATTCAAGACCACAAGACCAAGGGAGCCAACCCTAGGGGCCGAGAACCCATTCATAACCAAATCTATTTTTGGAATGTCTCCATGGCTACACCTCATCACCTAATCTCCATTACTGTGGGACTCTTCACCAGGCCTCCACATAGGAGCTATGTCACACCAGGAGCTATGTCACACCAGGCAGGAGAGACGCTGTTCTCCCTGATTTAAAAACCCCACCGCTCCTGGAACTAAAGTAGCATCTCTTCTCCACGTAGCGTGAAGAGTCAGTTTGCCCCTCCATAGCTCGGCTGTGGTAAATTATGGAATGTTCTGGAATGGGTCATTCTAGTCCAGCTGGCTTAGAGATGGAAACGGCCGCATCCATAGACGAGCGTTGGTGGGAGTGAGGGGCGGAGGGGAGACGCTGGTGGTTTCATGGGTAATTGATGATTGTGAGACCCAGGCAGACGGCGCTCTGCTGGACCATGGGAGAGAGTCCCAGTAAGGACCCTATATGCGGAGGTTTCATGGTTTGTTAATTGTGCCGAAGCATAGAGAGGCGAAGCGATAAGGGGAGGTGGGGGTGCTTTGGCCCGTGCCTTATGGAGAAGAGGGATAAATAATGTTGTATAATGTTCCTGGGGTTTCATGGGTAATTAATGATGGGAGAGGAAGAGGGAGGGAAAGGGATGCAGCTCTGGTCTGTGGGGACGAAGGCACTGGAACTCCATTGTAATACTACCCCAGCGAGAGGGAGCCTGGCATCATCTTTCTCTTGCTCTCGTTTACCTTCTCTCCCTCTCCCTCTCTCCCTCTCTACCTCTCTACCTCTTTACCTCTTCTTTGCTCCTCATCTCTAACAGCTCTGGAAAGAGAAGCCCCAGAGAGAGAGTGTGTGTAACGTGAAGGAGGATGCAGGATGCCCCCAGGGTCAGTCTTGTTCTGTCAGCTGTGTGTGTTGGGAATGTTGCCAGGCCCCCTTAGGAAACCAATCGGGGCGCTCCTCAGCCAGCCCCACCTCGGCACGCACAGAATTTGGGGTAGGGGAGGAAGCCGCAAGGAAGGGGAGCGAGTGCTGGGGGGGAGAGAGAGAGAGGTCTTTAGAGTGCTGAGAGGGCAAAAAGACCCATGTAGAGTTGTACGGTAGACACACACTAGCACACTCGTTAAACTCATCGCTCCTCCAGATTTGTTTCCAGAACAAACTGGGACTTGATGTTCTGCTTTAGTTGCTCCCTTGGAGGCTGGGCCTCGCCGGGCTGGGCCTCGCGGGGCTGGGCCTCACTGGCACATTCTGGCTTCTAATAAAGCTTTGGCTCTGATGGTCAAGCATAAGAGTTCATCTGTGTTCTATGTGTTTTCTAGATCAATGTGCGGGTGACCACCATGGACGCAGAGCTGGAGTTTGCCATCCAGCCCAACACCACAGGCAAGCAGCTGTTTGACCAGGTAAGAGTGAGCCCTAGCCTTCACACGCATGTTCCGGCTAACTCCGAACTCACACCTGGCTAGCAATATGGCATAGGAACAATATACCACAACACAAGGGACTGTTGCTGTGTCTCAGTAACCATTCACCCCCCTCATCGACTTTGTATACTGACACAGATACGCACAGGCATGGGAATTCTATAACGATTTCACAACTGTGCAGAGCGTCATTTTGTTGACAGCCATGCCCTCCATGTCACCCCCCCCCCCCCCCAGAAGCATTCATACATGTACACACTCTGCAGTATTCATGGCCCCAGCTGAAATATTTATAAGCTAGTGTTGAGGGTTGGGGTCTGGTGGGGTGGGGTGGGAGGGGGGCTAACACACCAGCTCCAGGCCCAGGCTCCAGGCTCTGCTGGGTGGGTTTAATGATGTGCCCAGGGCCCTGTTGGACAAGGGTTATGGTGGGTATAGATCCCTCCGAAATCTCCGCCATGCGTTGCGGCTCAGATTTCACTCTGGCAATGTAAAACGTACCTGTTAATACAAGGAGGAAATGGGTTCACCGTGAAGGAGGTTGCACGTGGTCAAACCGTCCAGGTGTTACTGTCGTTTAGCAGCTCAGAGTACCAGGAAGCCAGTGCTGGTTTGAGGAGGAGGAGGAGGAGGGGGGGGGAGGTGGAGTGTGGGGGCGCAGACCTGGAGGTGTGACGCTGTCGTGGGTGTTCCCAGGTGGTGAAGACCGTGGGTCTCCGTGAGGTCTGGTTCTTTGGCCTCCAGTACGTGGACAGCAAGGGTTACAGCACCTGGCTCAAGCTCAATAAGAAGGTGAGTCTCTCTCCCCTCCCTCTCTCCTACCTCTCCTTCTGTTTATCCGGTGTGTGTGTGCGTCCAGCCCCAGTTGCGGGGCTGAGCAGGTTGTGCTGTGGTCAGGGCCCCACGTGCACTTCTACAGCCTTCCTCTGTGTCAGGCCAAAGGACCCTCCAACCTAATCCCTGTCTGTGCTGAAGCGTAGTTAAAGTGTGTGTGTGCGTGTGCGTGTGTGCGACTGGCAGCCCTCCAGCAGCAGTAAAGGGGCTGTCAGGATGATCTACGACAGGATTCATTTTAACAAGTGGCTCCAGTGGAAAGTATTTAGGCTCCTAGCCCCCTGAGCAGGGCGCTAAGGGCCTAAAGGCTTGTAGACCTAATGTCCGTTATCACTGATAATGACCTGATTAGATTACCAACACATGTTGGTGTATGCTGTCTGTTATCACGCCACCTTGTTAGCCTAGAGGGTCTTTTTTTGGCCCAGGTTGTAATGGTGGGAAAAACAGCGTCTCCAAACCTGTTCCCTGAGAGTTACCTTCCTGTTGGCTTTTGCTCCTTCATGGAGGAAAAGCGAAGCCGACTTCCAACACACGAGTGGCCTGATTCAACCAACTCATTATTAGAATCAAGTGTGCTAGATTAGTGAGAACCTACTGGCAGGTAGCTCTCCAGGAACAGGGTTGGAGGACGTCAGTCGGCCGCGCTGGTGTCCTCTCTGCTCCCCTCCTTCCTCCCTCCTTGCCTAATGAGCACTTGGTACGATAATGTGCTGAGTCAGAGCCAGTCTACTCTGTCCCCGGTGTTTGGGCTCTGAGTGTCCTCGTCCCTCCAGGTGACCCAGCAGGACGTGAAGAAGGAGAACCCGCTCCAGTTTAAGTTCCGGGCCAAGTTCTTCCCCGAGGACGTGTCCGAGGAGCTGATCCAGGAGATCACCCAGAGGCTCTTCTTCCTGCAGGTGAGGATGCCGGCACACGTTGATGACATCACTACCCAATAGGGAAGATGGCAGCAGGACGCTCTTGTCCCCGTGGCAGTCGTCAGCTAGCTTGTCGTTTTCCCTCTTCGGTGGGAAATTTTTTCCCTCTTCGATTATTTTTTGTGAGACTAACTTGCCAATGCAAGTTAGTCTCACAAAAAATAATCGTCATTGTTTTTACCTACGACCAAACTCACTCTCCAGATGATGTTGTGTTCCCAGGTGAAGGAGGCCATTTTGAACGATGAGAATTACTGTCCTCCGGAGACGGCCGTGCTGCTGGCCTCCTACTCGGTCCAGGCCAAGTACGCCGACTTCAACAAAGACGTCCACAAGCCTGGCTATCTCACCCACGACAGACTGCTGCCCCAGAGGTGAGCTCCCCCCCTGGGAAATGTAGTTGTAGACTTGAGGTTGTTTCACTTGACATTCTGACCTTCTGGTGTTGTTGTGTAGAGTTCTGGAGCAGCACAAGCTTACTAAGGAGCAGTGGGAGGACAGGATTCAGACCTGGCATGAGGAACACAGAGGGATGCTCAGGTGTGTGTGTGTGTTGTGCCACAGTGTGCGCGTCTGTGTGATTTTTGTCATGGCTGTGTTTTGGAAGTGTTACGACTGTTGCTTTTTCTAAATGCGTGTGAGCAGGGAGGACTCCATGATGGAGTACCTGAAGATCGCCCAGGACCTGGAGATGTACGGGGTCAACTACTTTGAGATCAAGAACAAGAAGGGCACCGAGCTGTGGCTGGGTGTCGACGCCCTGGGCCTCAACATCTACGAGCACGAAGACAAGTCAGTCCCACGCAACCACGTTCCCACTTTGACCACAACCACGTCGCAAGCGTTTCTGGCTCACGTAACCTAGTTCAGTACCAATACCTCCTGCAGTGGTGCTACAATCTTGACTAAAAAGACTGCTTTGCAGCTCGGGTTTAAAATCCTTATCAGGCACGTCCGCTGTTTGTATGTCGCTTTGAATAAAAGCGTCTCAATGAATGTTAAGAGGTAACATGTAAACATTTGTACGAAATATGGAAAGGACTAAATGAGGGGGGGGGGGGGTGAGGGAGAGGGGAGAGAGTGTGAAGCCGAGGGCCACAGGGGAAGAGGAAGTGTCTCTGGGTGGAAGTAGGGGAGAGGGAGTTCTTCCTGTTTCGAACTTCCGTTGCGGGTCGGGATGGGCCTCGTCTCTGTGACACCACTTCCTGTCAGTGCTTCACCGTTTCCTGTCTCTTGTCCCCTGCCCTGACCTTGCTAGTCAACACTATTTCTGATCCATTGTGAACAGTCCAAATCCATTCTCCACTGTGGATGGTAGCTAGAGATAAGCAGATGGTAAACATGAAAACCATGCTGTTATACCACATGCGGTTGACAGGACTCTGAGCAGATTGGATCTGGTTAAAAGCATATTGCTTGCCAAATATGGCTGCCAGTGTTGTCCGACTATTAGATTAGTGGGGAAAGACAGGAAGCCTAGTTAGGACTGTCGATTTAACGCTCTCAAACGCTTGAATCCCAATCATACTAGCTGCCACCTGGTGGCAGACTTTAGAATGGCATGGAATATTTGCTTAGTGTGCGTTTTGTGTTTTTCTGACTTCACGTCTCGCTTTTCCCAGGCTTAGTCCGAAGATCGGCTTCCCTTGGAGCGAGATCAGGAACATCTCCTTCAACGACAAGAAGTTTGTCATCAAACCCATCGACAAGAAAGCTCCTGTACGCCTGCCTTGCACCTGACAGAAACACAAACACATGTCAAACTGTCGTAGGGCACGCTTCATGTAGGACTGTCTACACACGCTGGCACTAATGAATATAACATGCAGGGGGAATGTTCAAGTTTGAAACCTCACACAAATCAGTCTAGTCCAGGGAGTGTCTCCAACGCTGTTGCTGGAGAGCTTACCTTCCCGTAGGTTTGTGCGCCAACGCGAATCCAGCACACCTGATTCTAATGATTTGCTGGTTGATGCCTTGAATCAGGTTAAGTTACTACTGGGGTTGGAGCAGAAACCGACAGGCAGGTAGTTCTCCAGGAACGGGGTCGGGAGACCCCTGAAAGGCTCACTGACGCCCCCAGTAGGTGTCTCACCCAGCCCTGCACCCGTCTGCAGGACTTTGTGTTCTACGCGCCCCGGTTGCGGATCAACAAGCGCATCCTGGCCCTGTGCATGGGCAACCACGAGCTGTACATGAGGAGGAGGAAGCCCGACACCATCGAGGTGCAGCAGATGAAGGCGCAGGCCCGCGAGGAGAAGCACCACAAGCAGACAGAGAGGTGCCCGACCCTGACGCACACACACGCACTCTCTCTCTTATGTAAGAGAGAGACAGAATATGTACATTGTGGTAGTGCAAGGTCAGTTTTTCTTATTTATTTTTTTAAGAATCACCACCAGGTGGCAGTATCAGTGCTTGAAGACATGAAGTCGTTACTTTGTCGTAGTGTGACAAATCTTGGAATTATCTACGGACTTGCTTAAAAAAAAAAATCCAGATCCTTTGATGACATGAAGTACATGGGATCACGTTTCCCTCCCCTGCTCCCCTCAGGGCCCAGCTGGAGAACGAGAAGAAGAAACGAGAGCACGCGGAGAAGGAGAAGGAGAGGATAGAGAGAGAGAAGGACGAGCTGATCGAGAGACTAAGACAGATAGAGGAGCAAACCCTGAAGGCACAGAAAGGTACACAGGTTCTCTGTCGCCCACTGTACTGTACTGCACATGCTCAGTACTTTAGGAACAGTTGGCCCTCGCCCTCCCCCTCTCAGCCTCTCTCTAGACCACCTCAAGGCCAGCCTCGCTGAGCCTCCATGCAAGGTTAGCACCTTCCATTTCCCATTGAGACAAGTTAAGGAATACAATTTTCCTAAAGCCATGCCCCAACACATTGGCTGTTTCAACAGTTTTTTGTGCTATTTTCACCAATGTGTGAAATGTCCTTGGGCTGTTGGAGGTGTGAACTTTGCACTGTTGTTAGTAGCACTCGAGAACAAAATCTACATGGGGTACGGACATCCAAATGTCACACAAACGCTTTGTAGTGAACCTTCAATTTGGTTGTTGCCATGGTGTTGCTATGGGCCCGGAAAGTGTGAAAGCTGAGCCTATCAGCCGTGTGGGGCCCCCTGCACCATGTTTCTAAACTACAATCTCTCACCTCTTATAGGCCTGCTCTCAGCTCCAGGTAAACAGTCCTGTCCAACCAGAAACACCTTTCTAGAACTTTCCCCGTCACTTCTAGAAGAAGTGTTTCTGACCCCTCTGTGTTCCCCTCCATAGACCGTAGACCCCAATGGAGTCTGAGTAGCATGCTAGTGCTGCCGTCATCCGTTCTGCTCTACCGTCAGCCATTGCCATGTTTCAATGTGAATTTGTCTTTAAGGATCGTTTGTGTGTGACCCCTATGAACACCAGCAGTGGGGCTTGGATTGTTCGGGGTCGGAGCCTCCGATGTGTGTGTTTGTTGACGTGTGTGTGTATGTTCGTGTGTGTGTGCGCATGTGTTGCTGGGGTAACTTCCTCAATTTTGTATTTTCTCTCTGTGCTGCTCTTGTGTAAATATAGGATCTCCCTTTGCCTTTGTCCGACTCGGCCATTGTATAGACACATCACACCCTAGATGTCCTCCCTATATCAAGGTAAAGGGGAATAAGGCACTCTGTAAAGGTTCTGGAGATGACTGTGTGTGTGTGTGTGTGCTGATTCTCAGAGCTGGAGGAGCAGACGCGCAAGGCCCTGGAGCTGGAGCAGGAGAGGAGGAGGGCGAGGGAGGAGGCGGAGAGGCTGGAGAGGGAGAGACAGGCGGCGGAGGAGGCCAAGGCAGAGCTGGCCAAGCAGGCAGCCGACCAGATGAAGACCCAGGAACAGCTGGTGAGGGAGCCGGAGACGAGTCGGAAGTCGTTAGTTTGAGCAAACGCTTCAGGAAACGGCCGTAAAACTCGTTTTCCGACGACTATCAGTAGGTTTCGGTACTTCAGCGTAACCCCCAGAGTAAGATCTCATGTTTAGTTGTCGTGGAAGTGCTTGAACGAGACATTCACTTCGGCAAACACTTTATGTAACCACCACAAAACGAGTTTCTAAACGGCCATCAGTAGGTTTCAGATCCTCACCGTAGCCCGAGACAAAGATGGTGTCCTGTTGTTGTTGTTGTTGTTGTTGTTGTTGTGACTGACTGAGGGGAGCCCTCTGTGCAGGCGGCTGAGCTGGGAGAGTTCACAGCCAAGATCGCTCTGCTGGAGGAGGCCAAGAGGAAAAAAGACGAGGAGGCCACAGAGTGGCAGCACAAGGTGAGCTGTCAGGACCAGCTGCAGCGGCCTGGTCCTCAGGCCCGGAACATTCTAATACCTCATGTGGTTGGTTCATAGCCTGGCGTGACAACCTCCCCTCCCTCCCTCCCTGCAGGCGATATCAGCCCAGGAGGACCTGGAGAAGACCAAGGAGGAGCTGAAGCTGGTGATCAGCTCGCCGGCAACGCCGGCGGGGGGCGCGGCCGAGAGCGAGCACGACCACGACGAGCAGGATGAGAACCACGCCGAGGCCAGCGCCGAGCTCTCCAACGAGGGCGTCAGCGCCCTGGACCTGCGCAGCGAGGAGGAGCGCGTCACCGAGGCGCAGAAGAACGAGCGCGTCAAGAAGCAGCTGCAGGTCAGTGAGGCTCGTTGTCTAACCCTGCTTAAACTCTACCTCCTTAGGTACTACCTCAGTCTAACCCTGTGTAGGTACTACCTCAGTCTAACCCTGTATAGGTGCTACCTCAGTCTAACCCTGTGTAGGTACTACCTCTGTCTAACCCTGTGTAGGTACTACCTCAGTCTAACCCTGTATAGGTACTACCTCAGTCTAACCCTGTATAGGTACTACCTCAGTCTAACCCTGTGTAGGTACTACCTCAGTCTAACCCTGTATAGGTACTACCTCAGTCTAACCCTGTATAGGTACTACCTCAGTCTAACCCTGTATAGGTACTTCCTCAGTCTAACCCTGTATAGGTACTACCTCAGTCTAACCCTGTATAGGTACTACCTCAGTCTAACCCTGTGTAGGTACTTCCTCAGTCTAACCCTGTGTAGGTACTACCTCAGTCTAACCCTGTATAGGTACTACCTCAGTCTAACCCTGTGTAGGTACTACCTCAGTCTAACCCTGTGTAGGTACTACCTCAGTCTAACCCTGTATAGGTACTACCTCAGTTTAACCCTGTGTAGGTACTACCTCAGTTTAACCCTGTATAGGTACTACTTCAGTCTAACCCTGTATAGGTACAACCTCAGTCTAACCCTGTATGGGTACTTCCTCAGTACTACCTCACAGTCTAATCCTGAATATGTATAACCTCTCTGGACTTGCTGGTCAGGGGGTTATATGGATCTGTTAGAATTGAGAATTGTTTTGACAACCTACCAGTCTTAGTTTACCACTCCCCCCCCCTTCTCCTTCTCCTGTCAGACGCTGAGCTCAGAGCTGGCCGATGCCCGAGACGACACCAAGAAGACCCAGAACGACATGCTGCACGCCGAGAACGTGAAGGCGGGCCGGGACAAGTACAAGACCCTGCGACAGATCCGCCAGGGCAACACCAAGCAGCGCATCGACGAGTTTGAGTCCATGTGAGAGTCACGATGCGAGAGTCATGCCAGTCAACCCCCCCCCCCCCCCCCCTTTCTCCTCAGTCACCCTATTCAGGGGTGACTTGCTTTTTCTGATGCCGTCCGCCCCCGACCCTTCCCTCCCCCACCCGTGAAGATTCTAGAGGTGCATGGCTGCCTCCAACTTTGCCAAAGTTCTGCCATCATCTCCACCCAGACCGCGTCAGGAATCGCCCATGCAAAGCTAACAGCGCAATGACACCGCGTTCAGCTGTCATTGCACACCTCAGAGGTGAGCAGATGATGCGCATGCAAAGCACAAGAAGTGGAGACGCAAGAAAAACCTCAATGGAATTGGAGTCTTTTTTTAAGCAAACTTTGGCCATTGTAAAAGCTATTTTTGTCGCGTATGCTTGCTAAGCCTGTAATGCAAAGCTTTAGTATTACACCTGTTGTTGAGTTGAAAGTATTGCTCCCTTTACTTTTAAAAGTGTTTTTCCGTTCTTGCTTTATCCGGATGTTTTATCGAAGCCCTACCATTTTAGTTGTCTGTTACCTTTGTACCCACTGTGCACTGGGTCGGTCCTTGGCTGGGTAGAGAGGCTCGAGTTTGGGGATGAATTCGTTGTATTTTTTTCCTTCAACATTAAGAGATCAACACAGCTGCAGAGTAGACCAGAGCTGAACCATCTTCGTATTTTATGATCCGACATATCACATATCCTAGAAGCTGAGGGTCAGGATAGATGGGTGAAATGATGGATGGGTGAAATGATGGATGGAGGAAATGATGGATGGAGGAAATGATGGATGGAGGAAATGATGGATGGAATTAGGAGTCGGTCAAAAGGGAAGTTGACAAAGAGCTGCAGGGAGCAAGGTTGCACTGGTCGCTATCACTCAGTTATGGTCGTGTTTATATAAACACTTTAGGAGATAAGCTACTGTCCTTTCTTAAGCTGATTAGAACGTTATGAGGATTCACTTATTAGTGTGTGCGTGTGCATAAAGAGATTTAAAAAGACACTCCTAATAGATGGTCCCTCTCACTGGCTCCCAGTGTTTCATGCCCAGTCACCATAGATGGTTTTCTCTGCCTACCGGCTCACAAAGGCCCCCAGGTCAGACAGACAGACGAGCACGATGCATTCACGTCTGTCTGTCTGTCGTGACGTCTTCAGGTGTGTATATTGGGAGACTCCTTTCTGGCTGGAGAGCATACGAAAACGTCAGTCCTTGACACAGGACGGATCTCTACCTCAGTACTGTAACCATGGTGACTGAACAATCGAAACACTCGAGCCGTTACATCCCCCCCCCCCCCCCCCCCCCCCCCCCCCCCCCGTTTCGATCGAAGTAGCGACAGGCGACCCAAGAATAGCACCGGTTGGCGGAGTTCAGAGCGACATTTGGCAGGGGTTACAGAAGGACGCGTGGCGTTTGCGTGCGCACGTCTGCGTGTGCGTACGTCTACTCGACGCGGCGAATTCTCCTCGTCTTTCCTCTGGAACGTTCCGGAAAGCGTTCGCAACGGGTTGGAAGCTGCAGAGAAGGACGGTGTCCATATCAGAGGACCGATCCTTACGGTGGAAACGCACTCCCCCATCCAAGCCAATGTTTCACTCCCAAGGACCCGTCCATGAGCACCTGCAGAGTAGCCCTCTGCTCCCCACTGAACTGGGTAGACTCAAACCCTCCTCTGATCAGAGACACGGTCCAATCTGCCTTCGGGGGCTGCGTCTGTTAATCGTCTAAAGGCTGGCTTCGCCCGCCTGCCCTCCCCTTCCTCCTGACCTGAGGTAGGATACCGACCACCATGTTCAGAGGGGATGGGGGAGGGAGCGGGGGCAGGGATGATCGTCATTTTTGTCCTATGGTGTCGCGACGCAATGCTTCTTACACGTGTGAATAGAGAAAAGGCCAATACATTTTTTGCTTTCTCAGTATTTTCTCATCCAACCCCTTTCTCTCTTTTTCCCGTCCCATCATGCACAGTGACCCCACCTTTTTGTTGGGGAAGCGGGTGTGTGTTTTTGATGTTTCTTTGCGTTACGATCAAGTTTCTTTGTATCATTTGTTTTGCTACACTTGACAGCTGGTTGAGAGTGCAACCCCAAACCAGCCTTTGACTAGACCCAGCAAGTGTCCATGTAGGTTATATTTGCCATAGCAGGTGAGCAATATTGTGCTTCCAACAGACTTTTTTTTTAAATAACGTTCTGAGATCTTAACTCCCAGCATGCATCAGTAGGATTCTAGTCCTCACTGGATGTCAACACTCTGCTGTGTATGCCAGCATGACCCCTCCCATATCTGGGGTTTAAGAGGTTTAGCCTGGTGCCTGAATGTCGTTAGCCTACTTGTCACCTCTAATGAAGGCATTGATGCCTGCACTAGGCCCAGCTGTCATGGTGTTTGCGGTTCAGTTTTTCCTTACGTTTATATTAGCATTTCTGTATGATAGAGAAGCCACAGATGGCACGCAGTTCATTGGTTCACAATAAAAGTATAAAATTAAGATTTGTCTTTTTCTTTACTTGAATGACAGGATTCTAAGATACCAAAATCAGAGTTAGTACAGGTATCTATCTAAAGCATTATTATACAGGGTTCCTGCAGGTTTCAGTAAGTCAAATTTAAGACCTTTTTAAGACCATAAAGATTGAAATTTAAGACATACATTACCCCAAAAAATATTTAAATCATATTTAAATTCTGAAAAAATATTTTTATTTCAATGAATTCAGTCATTGAAAAAGCATTAATTTAATTAACAGATAAAGCAATCACATTAGTAACCTAATGGTAACCTAACCTGTGGTGTAGTGGGTTGAGAACAAGGGCCTACACCACAACGACCTGGGTTCAAATCCAGCATTGAGCGTAGTGCCAAACACATCTGTGGGCCCAGATCCCTGTAACCGCAGCGCACTCCCTGACTGTCCAGATCCCGTCTCCCAACTGTACCAGGTACCCAACTGTTCCACCAGGAAAGGCTCAACCAAGAGTCTAACAAGAAATGTACCTTTTATCAATTTGATTTATAAGTCAAGTTTTATTTATAAGTCGAAGAGCAAAAATTGAGATGTAAAAAGATCCTTCAGACAGATTTAAACATAAGACCCCTCACACAGTAGCCCACATCCTTAACCACTGAGCTATCAGGGATCATAAGAATCTCCACTCAACATTTAAATTTGACATTGAACTAGTTGTAACAACCTGCAGAGTTGGGGTGTCAGAAAACCATAAGAAAGCAGGGCTCCCTGTTAGCTCACTGGGTTAGTGTGCGTGCTCCTTCAGACATGCTGGGGCAGCACCGCAACAGCCTGGGTTCAAATCCACATTTTAAATAGTTTATTTTAACTTGAAAGTTACATTGTGGTCATGTGAGATGTGGGACTTCACCTTCATGTAGCTTCATAAATATCGTCTCCTCTCCGCCAAACGCTTGTTAATCTCAGGAAGATTCTCTTCAGTTTAGTGTGGTTAGAAACGGTGCGAATTATACAATGATAATCGGGGGGGTCAACTTCTCCAGGGCGTAAAGTAATATTTACGATTACAGGTAAGAACGATATATAAATGTATCGACCCCCCCGACCTGTTGTTTTTACCTCTTTTGGGGGGGGGTCCAAGTCTTAATAAGGGGAGTCAAACCCCCCCGTAATTCAAACGTAAATTTAAAGTTCAGAATTGTACATTTTAAGACCCCGCGGATCACGGAAACCCTGTTATCGTCATGGGGTTGAGAAGCATCTGATTTGTTGTTTTTATTCTACACACAAATGTACATTGTTTACATTACAAAGACAAATAGGTTAAATATATATATTTTTTTTGCCAAGTCACAAATTTGACATTGGCACTGTGTCATATTACTCAAACAAGACATCCAAAGGACTCATCTAAGTAAACCAGAGAAGTTTTACATGTTTGGCACATAAAAATGAAGGTTGCACCGGCCTTGTACAACCTAATATTCTATTGCCTAGTGAAAGTATTATTTGGTTTTAATGGTGTTAGTAGTGATAACTGGATTATGACAACCACTCTTGTACTTATATATTCATTACATCTACTGGACTGTATGCATTAACAAAAATACTTGGGTCAGATCATGCAATAAGAAAGATGATTAAGAAAAAAACGAATAAGATGATACCGTATCAAGCTCATACAACCTGACCAAACAAAACAGATACAATTCTAAGGTGTTAGAACTGTTTAAAAAAAAAAAAAACTAAGAGCAGAAAATACTTCAAAAACAAACGCATGCATAACAGTTTGCTGAACATAGTTCAGAGTATTGGATGTGTCATAAGCACAATGCCATTCACAGGCATTACTTTTGGCCCACACCTCTGTCCCCCCCGACACACAGTGTCGCGGAGCCAGAGAGAAGGCGCTTCTTCAAACAAACGTTTTATTTTTTCGAAACAAACTGAAGATTTCAGACAGCCTTTTCCCTTCGCTGACTTCTCCCACGATTTTAAGCCAGCTGTGTGACCTACCCATCCAAAGAAGTCAGAATACCTAAACAAAATAGGTAAACCACTCCTAAATGTTTAAAATTATACAATAAAAAGATCAACTGTTTCCAAGAACATTTTCGTATCACAGTCGTAAATGCTGTTTTCATAAATAAACATGGCCGTGCGGTGTATACAAACCTCTGTGATAAACTGAATGATACAATTTGTATCAATAAAGAAAGTCTTTTTCTCTGTATGCAACGGATTGTACCGGAAACTGCTACATACAACCTACGCTGACTAAATGCCAGGCTCATTCAGCGGACGTCGTCCACCCCGAGGACGTCTGCCGACGTAACAAAGCAACCACAAATGTCTGGAGACTAGCTATAGAAAGCTACATTTGTAACATGTCTGTGAAATCTTAACTTTATGGTAGAGGTAATTCTCTTTCTGTAGTGTACCCGTCTCATGTAGCGTCTCCCAGTGTTGGCGGAGGGCCAGACAGAGATGTCCCTTACTAAAACTAAGGTACACACGGCAGAATCTCCCAACGAGCCAGCCCCTACATCTACAACCGTGGCAGCAACCTAACCCCGCCTCAAATCAGCCACCTCTAAACACAGCAACAAACACAGAACACTTCAAACACAACAGCAATAAATAAGGCCTGTATATGTACACTACAGCAAGAATCATCTGGGCATATCTTTTTCTTTTTAAGATCTACCATGATTTGTCAGTGGAGTTAAAGAAGGTGGGGGTCATTGATTAAAATGATGAAAAAGTTGAGAAAACTTGAGCATGGAAGTCAAGTGTATTAATAATATTAGCCGTAGGTTATCTAAGAAAGTGCTTTGTTAATCAATTCATATTGTTGCCCGTGCATTACTAACATGAAATCTAAGATGGACAAAAAAGAAAAGAAAAAGAAAGCTGAATAAATAAATTAAACTGTTGCCTATGCTTTAGGTAGATGACACATTATAAACATATGGTGTGTGTATAGACAGTCACTGTCCTAACCATATCCGCCACACACCATGTTCTACAGGTGGTTTTACCATCAACGGCGACTTCACTGACTGAAGCCGAGTCAGCGAGGTGATGTGGCCCGTCGCTAGTAGCCACACTGGGCCTTCTCTGCCAGGATGGCGGCTGCTAGCTGCTGGGGGTCTATGAGGTGGGGGCTCCTGCCCATCACCATGCCAACCAGCTCTGAGGGGAAGATGTTACACAGGTCGACGTACACCTTCTCCCTGGCCTCGTCCAGCCGGCTGAGGGAGGGGGGCTCCTGGTGCAGGGGGGGCCGGAGGGGGTGGGGAGGGGGGTGCGGCGTGTGGGAGGGGGGGGGCATGTGTGAGGGGTGGGGTAGGTGAGGCGTGTGAGAGGGGAGAGGCGTACTGGAGTGGTAAGGAGGGTAGTGGGGGTATGCTGGGGGGGGAGGAGGAGGAGGGGCCTGGGTGTATCTATCCCACCCCCAGGCAGACGTGGAGCCGTGCCAGCCTGACTGACGGCTCTCTGGTAGGCTCTGGCAGCTGGGGGGGTCATACCGGGGGGCAGGGGGTTGGCGGTACTGGGGGTCCCAGCTGGAGAAAGGCTTCTGGTGGTGCGAGAGAGAGGGGGGTGGGGCGAGGGGGTGCTCGTACAAGCGGGAGTCCGACACGCTCTCCACCCGTGTGGAGGCCAGGCAGCGGGCCAGGGGCGACCCAGGAGGGTGGAGGCTGGTCGGGGCCAGGGAGGGGTAGTCTCCCGGGCAGCTGGAGCGGGCCCCCACAGTCTGGTGCTGCAGGTGGGGGGGGAGGGGGTACAGAGGGCGCTTCAGGCAGGGGTCGGGAGGGTCGTCGTGGGTGTAGCTGTGCCCGCGCGCCAGGCTCTGGTGGTAGCTGTGGAGGGTGGGGCCGGGGGGGTAGTCAGGGGGGTGGAGGCGTCGCGGCTCGGCCGGCGGCGCGTTGGGATGAGCGTACAGACGGCTGTGGTGGTGGTGGTGGTGATGCTGGTGGTGGTGATGGTGGCCGCCGTACGGCGGGCCGTCGCCGTCCAATAAGGCGTCGGGACAGGCCGGACACGCCCTCTCGCCGTACGACTCGTAGCCACTCCCGCAGCTCACGCCGCTCTCGCTGCCGCAGTCCGACGCCGCCGAGCCCCGGCGCGGGTCCGCGTCGCCAGGGAAACGGCGGTCGGGGATGTGGCGCGACGCCAGGCCGAGGCCGGAGTAGGCCCGCATCACGGAGTAGTAGCTGAGGTCCGGGGGCTCGGCGCTGGGGTAGAGGTCCGGGTGGGGGGAAGGGGGAACCCGCTGCGGCGTGTCCGCTCTGGGGGGCTGCTCCTGGGCGTAGCAGCCCAGCCCGGAGGGCGGGCCTCCAGGAGCCGGGGAGAGGACAACGCTCCCGCTACAGCTGCTGCCGGTGCTGCTGCCACACAGGCTGTTCTTGCGGCCCTCGCCCCGGCCCAGCAGCTTGTCCTCGGCCTCGCTGTACGACAGGGCCCTGACGCTGGGGTCCGACTGCCTCTTGGAGGCCCCGGTCTTGTCGCCCGCCGCCCCGTCGGCGCCCACCGGCACGCTGTGGCTCTTCACCAGGCCCTCGCCCTGGCCCTTGCTGGCCGAGGTCGTCTTGGCGCTGGCCCGGAGCTCGTCCGCCACCGAGCGCTGGGGCTGGGCTCCACGTTCTGGGTGGTAGTACTTACACTTGTGGCCGTATGTGCACTTCTTACCTGGAGGGGGGAGGGCAAGACAAGAGGGCAGCGGTTAGGACAGAGTTGCTGGGAGGCAGGTTGTCTAACACGGTCAGCCTATAGTTTTAATAAGAGACGGGTGGAGGTGGGGTTTGCTGGGGGTGGAGGTGGGCTGGGGGTGGAGGTGGAGTGTGCTGTGGGTGGAGGTGGGCTGGGGGTGGAGTGTGCTGGGGGTGGAGGTGGAGTGTGCTGGGGGTGGAGGTGGGCTGGGCTGGGGGTGGGGTGTGCTGGGGGTGGAGGTGGGGTGTGCTGGGGGTGGAGGTGGAGTGTGCTGGGGGTGGAGGTGGGCTGGGCTGGGGGTCTCACCGTAAGGGCAGGGCTGCTTCTTATGCTCAGGCATGATGGGTCTCTTCCTGAGGAAGTTCTCCAGGCTGGGGCCGTGACGCCCCAGCGGGTCATCAGGGGGCATGAACCTGGGAGAGAGGAGAGGGAAGAGGAGGAGGAGACACACAGAGACAGACATTAGTCTTAACCCACAGAGAACAGAATCAAACTCCAGCAGGATAAGAATGAATTGATATCGATAGACAATTATCAACTAATCCAATGCTCCGCGGAACCCTTGCAGACTGAGTAAGGACTCCCTCCTTACTTGTCGTTGACGAACGAGTACATGAGCAGGCGCTCGTCGATGAACTTCTTCCACTCGGGCTTCTCGTTGGCCAGGTCGCGGTAGTTGTCGTTGGAGACGATGATGCCGTCCGACTCGTGGGCCAGCTTGACGATGAAGCGGTCGTCGTAGCAGACCACCCGGCGGCCCTGGACGCGGCGCGACGGCGTGAACACCAGGATCTTCTCCTTCTCCAGGCGACGCAGGATCTCCTGGTCTGGGGTGGAGAGGGAGAGAAAGAGAGGAATGAGATGGGGGAGAAAGGGAAAGACGAGAAAGAGAAAGGAGAGAGAGATGGGGAAAAAGAGAAGAGAGTGTGACAGGACCGTAAAAGAGGCGGGGAAGGAGGAGAAGTTGAGAAAGCGAGGTAGGAAAAGAGAGAAATAGGAAGTGCGTGGTTTCCTTTGAAGGATCCAGCTGGATGTTCCACTGTGTGTGTGTGTGTGTGTGCAGATTCACAGGGGTGTGGCACTGACCTGTAATAAGTGCATCAGGGCGGGACTGCTCTTTCCTCCATGCGGGCACAAACACGGTGATGTCACGATGACCTCGATCCAAGAACCAATCAACAGCCAGCTGGATCCCATGGCAGGAGAACACCTCCTTATTACCATGACTACAAGGAGTAAATAGACAGCTGTTAGAAGGATCCAGAACAATATAGGGGATCTTTGGAAATCAATGGGCGCATTCCAAACTATCACAACTATCTACAAACTACATCTGATCAGAATCATTTTTACATGTAGTCTGAGTCAGCGTTTGGTTGTCCTACCTCATGGCCACGTTGCTGCCATCGAGAACAACAGGCCTCAGGTTGTCTTTGTCCCCCAGGGGGTCTGCAGGACAGGGGGACTCGGTCCCTCGGGCCTCCAGCGACTCGGACAGGCCACAGGTGGAGGAGGAGGAGGAGGTGGAGGAGCAGGAGGAGGTGGGTTTGGAGGCTGGAGGTTGTTCGCTGTCTGGCTTGCTGCCCAGTTTGACCAGCTCGCCCAGTATGTCGTTGATGAGCGTGCCCGGGCCCAGCTTGGTGAGAACCAGGCGGACTGTGTCCTCCGCGTAGCCCAGCTTCAAAGCAAACTCCAGCTTGGTCTGGTACTCCTTCAGCCCGGCCCCTGGCTGCTCCGGGGGGGGCTCCGGGGGCCCCTCACAGCCCAGGTCCACACAGGAGGCCCGGCAGAGAGGCTGGTGAGGGTTGGTGGTGCTGGGCGCGGGCGGGGCTGGGTCGGGCTCGCTCTCAGAGCCAGCACTCTCCTCCACCTCCCCAGACGGAGTAGAGCTACCACTGGAGCCACCACCCTCCTCCTCCTCCTCCTCCTCTCCTTTCTCCATACCGGGCCCTGCCTCCACGCCAGCCTGACGGTTGGCCCCTTCTACGTGGAGGTACTCCAAATCCAGCCCCAGGTCAAGGATGCGGCCTGCTCCATCCTCCACATGGTCTTTTAGGCCCATGGAACTGTCCCGCACATCCAGCTCTGGGCTGACTTCACCCCTCTCACACCGCCCACGTCATGGCTGCCTGGAGGCAGACAAGGTATTTGATTTCCATATTTCCAGAATACATTTGAATTGCATACACACACACACACACATTATCTGAGATGTTTATTCAAATATCACTTTCAAAGGGCCGCTAATAATAGTCGTTTACATCACGTGTAAACTTTGTGCTGTCAGAAATCTTGGTGGTGTGAGTATCTGCCTTTTCACATACTTCTGTTGTCCTCGGAAAATGTTTTCACTTGGGAAGCCCAAGCCTAACGTTGTTAACTGAATGGATGACCGGCAGGACACAGATTGGCTGAGACAAAAGAGAGGCCAATCCTGTGGTCTGTGGGGGGGGGGGGGGGGGGGGGCCGGGTCTGCCCTAATTAACAGACTCCCGCTCTTTCAGTTAGCCCCGGCGTGCTCCCACCCGGACGGGCCACGCCTGCCCAGCGCATCACGCTAGGGAAACAGAGGACGCCCTGTTGGAACACATTCAGCCGTTATCTGTGGGGCTGTTGCCAGAACCCCCCCCTCCACCCCTCTCTCTCTCGCTCCAGGACCATATGGTTACTCCCAGGGGGGGCAGAGTCACTCATTAAACCATGGAATAATTCACCAGAGACTGTGGAAGTTTTACCCCGTGATCAACGAAGCCTTATTCCACTTGGTCGATTCCATTTGAGACCGTCTCAAATCCTCACGTACAGTCACCTGAGCGGGCCTCGTGTCGAATACGAGTTTCCTGTCAGGCAACCGCACACATTAGCAGGTGAACTGAGCGCCGTGCTAGCCTGAAGGCCTGCGAGCCCCGTTCGCTGCTAATCGCCAATGAAATCAAATCCCTTTAAAAGTGCAACGGAGGGGGTTCGGTGGGGGTGACGGGCGGCGCATTGTATGAAAAAGGGCTGCCTAGCAACATGGGCCACTGTTGCTAAGCTGCAGCTGCTGAAGCACTCCCCCTAAAAATGCCAAGACAGACGACCCCCTCCCGCACAAAGAAAGGCCGGGGGGGGGTGGCAAAGTGTGCCTTGCTGGAGGCCCCCCAACAATGAAAGTAACAGAGCAGTTTCTTTTGTTGGTTCTTCACAAGCTCCTCCTCCTCACACACTGTCGCAGACACACGGGAGAGACCAGTCATATAGACCCAAAGACCACTGCTAGCTCACTCCCTCCCCCTGCTTGTCATCCACCTCTACTGGAAGCTGGGAGATGTGCTCTCTCTCCAGCGACTATGGCTGTGGTGGCGACCTTTCCTAGCTAGCCTTTCCTAGCTAGCCTTTCCTAGCACAGGATGAGTCACAGTTTCTGGAGGAGTGGTGTGCTACCTCTCCCAGTCAGGGAAACTATGTCTGTTATCAAGGACAAAACACAATATTAGCATCCAATGCACTCGTTCTAATCCAATTAGAACGCCTACAGGCGCATGGGCAGTTTAGCCATCAGCTGTGTTAGGAGGGTTTTCAAAGTCAGGAGCATCCGGAGTGAGCAACCTCACCCCAGGAGATGTCTACTAGTAAGTCAAGTACAGGAAATACCGGGCTCTGTGCAAACCGAAACGCCAACTCAAACGATCCTTATCGTCGTTATCAAACATCATCATCAACAAGCCTCAGGCCGGGGCTGCGTTCTGTCGTCCACAGACGAGGCCTTTTGTGCTCCTCCACTGTGCTGCTGTGTCACACACAGCCCTCCTCCTCCTCAGAGAGCTTCCCAAGAGCTCATGTTCCATTTGCCAGCATCTTTCAAACCCGTTCACCCCCAGCCAGTCCACAGGGGACGGACGGTGGTTTGCATTGATGCAGGCGGTGATGAATATGTAACGCTGGGTGGCAGGTCTGGGTGGGTGGAGGGAGGGGGTAGTGGGGGGAGGAGAGGAGCTGGGGGGGGGGTCTGTCTGCCATGCAGTGTGTCGCACAATAGAGGGGGCCGGCCGAGCCGAGAACAGGGAGGTAAGGTGGGGGAGAGGGGAGGGGCTCTGGACTCTCCTGCCGTCAGGGTAACAGATGTCTCCTGAGCTGGGTGGAGCAACCGGTGTCCTCCCTCTTCCACGGGGCTCAGTCGATGCAGCCAGGCTGCGGACGTCCCGCCAGCTTTTTCCAAAAACCTGTAACAGAGTCCGTCCCCCGCCCGCCCGCACCCCCCCCCCCGCTCTCTCTTCTCTTCAGCCACATCTTGTATCCTACACACTTTACATACTGGGAACTTCCAGAATTGTCAGAAATAATTCTTAATTAATTAATAAAAATGTAATCTTCTGATGTTCTAAAGATACTAAATAGACAGCATTTTATTTAGGCCAACATTAAAAAATATATTATAAAAAGTAACGTCAAAACTGCATTTGGGGGATTGGTTTCTTGATCCAGGCTTGTTTTGTCTAGTTCCTGACTTTCCTCAATAAATTCCACAAACGACACATTTCCCTCAACAAAGCTCACAGGACTGAACATTTTGAGAGACATCACTCCCTCAAGCCCCTAAAGCTGGAACGGCGTAAGAACGCGTCTCGTTAGCTCGTCACGAGGTCAGACGAGCTCCTCCGCAGGTTCAGGTGGTCTGACTGACCTGTCAGCCCGGACACCTTCCACAGGCTGAACAGGGGCTTGACCACCTGTCTGTTGACCCCGCCTACACCGCCCACGCGACCACTTGACGCATGATATCATTTAACCTACGGTCTACTTCTGTACACAAACCGTAGTTTATGGTGACCACACAATTTGTTGTGGTTTTCGCCCAAGAACTAGAGCAATCCTTAGCCAGGGAAAAACCAAGGAAGACAGAGAGGCCAGTCCAACATGAAGACAACAGCTGAGCAGTCAGTATCTCTACTTACCTCTTACTCCTGGGAATGACCAATGACAGTGAAAAGCCTGACAGAGTGAAAGTGCCCTTAGGGATGTAACTTGTCTCATAACAGCATAACAAAATCCATTGGCAGTTCTGCATGTATTCCTGCTTTATAGCAACATCAGCGTAACAGTTCTTCAGAGTGTGATCACCAAAACAGTCTCCCAGGAATAGTGTTGACTGTGAGGCACATAAAAGGAATGTCTCAGGGTGGTAAAAGCCTTCACTCTCGGGTAGTTTGTCTCTGAGTCAGACTGATAGGACAATGAGTGGTTTAACAGATGGAGCGATAATGTCTGCCATTCCCTTCTCCCAGAGTGGCTGTCTGTCGGCCAATAGGAACGAGGTGACCTCACAATGAGATGGAAAAGGAAGAAGAAAAAAAATGCGGGCGGGCAGATGCATGCAAAACCCAGTACGCCAGTAAGGCACGCTTAAACACACACACACACACACACACAAAGGTCTTCCCCAGCGTGGCCAATGAATCAACGAGGGGTGTGTGGACAACAATACAGCCAAACAAAGGGAGCCGTGCGGGCAGCTGCAACGTGAGGCCAGGCTGGCTGGCGACGCAGGCCTGCAAGTGGGGGAACACCTGGCTAGTCGGGGGATCGCGGTCACTCTGGTGCCTTTGTTTCAGGCTGGGGGGGGTCAACCAGAAAGAATGGGCCGAATTATGTTAAAAGCGGTACATGTCTTTTAGAGCGCACGTTGAGGGCAAGAGGAAAGACGAGAATGCAGGGTTCGGGTGAAAGGGGATCGGGTGAGTG
This sequence comes from Osmerus eperlanus, assembly GCF_963692335.1. NCBI lineage: Eukaryota > Metazoa > Chordata > Actinopteri > Osmeriformes > Osmeridae > Osmerus > Osmerus eperlanus. The sequence goes on from NC_085038.1 coordinate 9,711,186, forward strand.
CGCGGGGGGGCGAGGCAACTCAAAAGTTTTATGTCCAAATGAGTATGCAAAGGAGTGCATCTTTATTGTTAGCGGCACACTTGGGGCAAAATGACTCGGAAGTGCAAGGATTAAACTCCGATGCTTTATGCCAGACAAAGGCATAACAACATTCATTATTGCTACTCTTAATAGAGGACTGGCCCCTCCCCTTTCCAACAATACAGTAGACCTGAGAATACGATTTAAGCAACATTCTTTTACCCTATTCTCCCTATTCTCCATGCAAGATTGACAAAGTAAGATGGGTGCATCGGCGCACAGAAACAAATGACCAATAGGTGGCCCAGAGGGAGTGAAAGGTTATTCCGAGTCGAGAACATAACCTTACGCTAACCCTTACAACACGTCGCTCCATAAACGAAGATACCAGGAGTGGAGCTGCAAACTTTGGGGCCACAAATGGAACGCAGACCAACCGTCGCACTGACGCTAAACTAACTGTTGGCTAACAGAAGCACAGATACCCTCCAGATCAGTAGCCTGGGGACCATCTGCTGCCAGACAGGTGTGTCTACAGCAACTGTGCAAAGCTGCCTCACCAATACCCTGGGGCAGTGTTCAGTACAAAGTGAGTTCGTTCGGAGTTCAATCTCGTTTACCTCTAGCCTAATGCTTCACTGAAACTATATAAGGAGCCACACATGATGGACAGTGACCAAAGATGAGTATAGGCTTAAAGTAATACAACTTGTTGAAAAGAAGCATGGTTATCTAAAGAGCTGAGGCAGAAGGGCACCTTATGGTCATTGTGCTCTCCGACCTCTTGTTTACCCCTAGTTTACACAGCTATTCATCTCCAAGAGACCGCCTCACCACCCTGCCCCTCACCCAATACTTTAGAAGGTAAAGCGTCCAACATTTAGCCTAGAACTGTATATCTGACAGATAATCATTTTCAGACACGTTTTGTGACCCCCCAAACAGGTAGCTAGGGCACTGAGACCCATTTCACCGGACAATGGTAAACTCGATTTAGCCCTGAATCAGATTAAATCCGAGATCTATAAAATCAAATAAAATCTATAAACCTTTCTCGCATTCTCTTTCTCTGAGGAAGCCATACTTTGCTGGAGCAGCAGGAGGACAATGTGTGGTCCCCTTGAGTCCGGGCAAAAGAAAGGGAGAGCCTCATGGGAATGGACCAGCTGATGGACCTGGCCTAGACCAACTCCCTGTCCAACTGAGAGATTGGGGTTCCTGAGAAAGTGCTGTTCAACTCTGTCATGGGGTGGCCTCAGCCAGACACTTCTACTATAGGTTCCTAAGGATGCATATAGTGTCCTACTTCTGAAAACACAAGAGGAAAACACTGCGACCAACGTGCAACGTCAACTCAACTGATTGGTACAGAGTAAGTCAGGGGCGATTCTAGGATCAGACCTTTAGGGGGGCTTAGCCCCCAATGAGAATGTGACATCTGCGCCATGAAATTAACTACCTACTTGTCTCTCCTCTTCTGAAAGGTGCATGGCAACACTGGATATTAAACCTGTTTGAAGCCCTTTGAACCTGTAATTTTTTGTCATCTGTCACTGACACGTTTGCAAACTCTTACGTTAGAGCACTAAAACTTACTTAACATAATAATAATTCATAATAATTCAATTTTTTAAATGTTTTATTATTACTATTTATAGGGGTGCTGAGATGAAATTTAGGTGTGCTTGACACCCCTAAAAAGAGTCTAAAATCGCCACTGGAGTAGGTGCAGTTACTAGTGACACCGTTAAATATAGTATTGTAGGCCTACATTATACCCCACAATTGTATTTTTAAATTTGCAATTTAGCTTTGGTGAAGCAATTACGCAGGTGGCAGAATGTTTATCCTCCCTGGCTACGGTGATGTGCGCTAGCTATCTGCAACAGCCATCTGCCTATAGTACAACCTAAAATGACACATGGCATTCAAGTTTATAACCAGCCCGTGTAAACCCCTACTGTATATAATAGAAATGTGTGTTTGGCATTTTCTTTTCAAATCTAGCCAAGTAGAGCAGCCAGAATAAACAAGCTATTAAGCTTTAGCTAGCAAGCTATGTATTGGCATTGGTTTGATGGACTCACTCATATCTGGGACTTGAACGTGCCAGTACTCAACAATAGCATCACAGTAGAACCCAATATGAAAACAATTAATAACTTCCTTAATACAAACATTGAATGAATTACAATTACTGTCACTATGTTTGCAATATAAGCATCGCTATAGTACTTACATTTTCCTTGTTATCATCATTATGCCACACCATATGCTAGCAAGAGCTAGCCCCCAAAAAATCAACATCCGGCCCGAGCTAACAGCATCACGGCGTTTAAAGTTTGTAGTAAAGCGACATCTAGTGGTGGAAGACAGATATCACACTGCAAGGTCGGTGCAATATTTTTTCTCTAGAAAGTATTGTAAAAAATCTTTAATCGACAAGCAGAAAAACTTATCTAATGGAACACAACCTTAATTATATATAGTCTACAATTCTACATTCACTCTGAACATATTAAGTGAGCTAAAAGAAAGCACACTGCACAAATTGGTAAATTACTTCAAGATTTTATTCAATGGAAAAAAGACTCAGGAAAATACAAGAATTCCCATAATACACAAAGGACATAAATTAGAGTAGCACGGTAGAAACACCTGAAGGAAAACATGTCACCTGGCACCTAGGCAGCTGAGAACATTATGACAACGTTACCACACAGCCAAGGGCACAGTGTGTAGTCCACTGTGGATAATCAGTGATTCACACTCTGAATTGTGTTTAGATTGAAACGTGAGCAAATGTCAAGGATTATTCCTGTACTTAAACCTTGAAATGATAATACAAAAGGGATAATACAAAATACAAAAGGGAAAGTTGCCCTCAAATGAACCATAAATATTAATATCGATGCACGTCGGTTTAACAAAACATTGCTTCTGTAAACATTTTCAACATAAGGGTGTGCATTACAATTATTTATTATTTTAAACCACTGCAGTCTCATAATTATAAGGGTTACACAAAAGTACAGAAACAAAAACTAAAAACCTAAATCTTGAAGTTAGAAATGTTTTGTTGGTGCAGGCTGTAGTGGTTTTGTAACACTGTTCAATAAAATGTGTGACATTTTGCCATGTCATGGCCTGCTGTCACCAGGCTGGAGAGTGCAAACCCACCCAGTCTGTTCCAACAGCGCTCTACTCATAAGGTCGTCACACTTTAAGCCCGGGTCACATCTGAATGACCAGAAGTCCACTGGAAAAGGCTCAGAGGAAAACTAGACACCCTAGTTCTGAGTTGTGACTCACATCACAATAGGCATTAGTCCATACACACTTTATAAGAGATGTCTGTCAATGCCACGACTTCTCAGGGTTGAGGTGTTTACTCCTGAAAGACAGCCAGACCTGTTTTGGACCAGCTGGAGGAAGAGATGATTCATGAGGTGTCTGGTTGAGCCTGTGGGTCTGGATCACACCAGTGACCGTGGACACACTAGACCAAAACAATAACTATGAAGTGAGGCGGTGAAGATACCCGACTATGGCAGGTTATGTCAGCATTGAGGAATCCAACAAAGAATCACACAGCTATTGTATATCAAAGTGCCCCTATGTGGGGACCATGCTTCATCATAGTAAGTCTTCAGACCCTACAGAGGGCTATTTAAAAACTGGGGTTCATTTCAGTTTGTGACCAAGTCTAAGGCAACCGCATAGACCTGTAGTTAGTTACACTGGAGATCAGAGCCACGCATTCCATGGCTGCATTCTACATGGATGTTACACATTTTGCACACTTGATGGCACAGGATCAAAATGAAATGGAGTTTAAATCTCCCTCTGAACAGAGAGACAACCCATTGACATTCTGAATTCAGTGGAGGGACCCTTTCAAAGAAGTGGAAATCAAACCAGTGGTTGCAGAACTGGGTTGTAAATTTACCCTTAAACGTTTCAATATTTGGAGTATATAATATAATTTCAATCAAGACATTTAATCCACTTCTGGTCATCATGCTACGTTAATGTCAACCTCTATTACCAATTCACAGTTTGTCCTACATCACCCAAGTGAGTTAATGCAACACAAGTCACAGTTCAGAGAATGTGTCCTTTAGGTATAACAATACATTACTCTCTGTTTGATGACATATGGAAGGGGGGAGGTTATATTATATCCCCAAAGCACAGCCCCTATCAAAAGAAAGGCCAAATAAGTGAAGACAGGCAAGACTGAGTTTTCAATAATCAAGTACAGCTAATGTGGACATACTGTATAACCATTTTGCATCGTGGTTACAGGAAATGATTCAAGAAACATTTTGACACAGAAGCCCACCCTTGTCAAAGATCTGTTAAAGTGACCTGACATTTCCTGGACTAACACAGTAACACACAACTACAGTCTGTTTGGTGCAACAGGCTTGCTCCTCCTATCTATCGATGCCCGACCCTGTTCTATAACTCCCCTCCCATCGACATTCTCTCTCTCTTTCACGCCGACACCAAGATCCCCACGCACACACACACGGGACACGCACACCGTTCCTGCCACACGTACGCACACTAGTTTTACTATGAAACAGAAGTTTACAATGACAGAAGTTTTCAGAACCCGTCTCCGACAGCGGTGGTACCGGGGAGGAATAGGCTTCAACATGTCAAGGTGTAGCAGGGCTCGGGGTCGAAACCCAGGGAGGAGGGGTATTCTCCTTCCCAGTCTGCGGCGCTCGTAGGCTTGAGGACAGCGCAGCCACGTGACACACACACACAGACCCCATGAGCCCTCGGGGCTAGAGTCTCTCCGATTGTTACAGGTCTTTTTTTTCTCTTCTTCTTCCCCTCAGATGATCGGAAAAGCTCGGGTTGCTCCAGTCCCGCGTCCGGCTTCAAGGTTTTACGGTCTTCGTCATCGTCGTCATCGTCGTATTCATCTTCCGTTCGTCATTCCGCGGTTGTCGTCTTCCAGGTTTTCGGGGGGCCGTTCCCTTACTACCAGCTGAGCAGTGAGGTGCGGCCCAGGGTCATGAAGTACACCTGGCTGGAGCCTCCAGAACGCACGGACGCAAAGAACACCTGCCGAGACACAGAGAGAGAGACAAGCACAGAGGCACAGAGTGAGGGGGGAGAAAATAAGTTGCGTGCCACACTTGTACCCCGGCGTTGTACTCCAACACAACACCATGAGTAAGACGGTTTCAACAGCTTAGAAGGAAAGCCGTGTGTGTGTGATATCTCACCTTGTCGTTCCTCTCGCACAGGAACTTGAGTCTCTGGGCCCTCTTATGCATGAACACCCCGTCCAGGTGACCCGTCTCCACAGAGCGGATCTCTATGGCCTTCTCTCCCCAGCCCATGATCTGGTTGGACCTAATGTAGGCTGCAGTGACAGAGACGGCGAGACACAGAAACGCAGGAAGTGAGATTTGAGCGTGTGTGTGTGTGAGGTATGCAGCGAACATTTGGCTTGTCAGCGTTTCCTCTGAGGGCGTGGCGGGGCCCTTACCCACGGAGGTGGGCATCTCGCCCCACTGCAGCACCACGTCCTTGGTGATGCGTCCGTACGTGTTGACGTAGACGCCCTCGTCCTCGTAGCACACCAGCAGCTCGATGCCGTCCGTGTTGGGCAGGATGATGATGGCGTGGGACTGGATGTGGGTCTGGATCTGAGGAGGAGGAGATAGAGAGAGATAGAGATAGAGATAGAGATAGAGATAGAGATAGAGAGAGAGAGAGAGAGAGAGAGAGAGAGAGAGAGAGAGAGAGAGAGAGAGAGAGAGAGAGAGAGAGAGAGAGAGAGAGAAGAAAAATGGAGACAGAGAGCGAGAGACAGAGAGCGAGAGAGCGAGAGACGGAGAGAGCGAGAGAAAACAAGGTTAGACAAGCATTGAATACTTTCCACAAGGCAAAGGCCAAGTGAAGGCAATCACTGTTGGGTGACATTCCAATGTCAAGGTCTCAATCTTAACCAACAAACACTGTCTCAGCTCAGCTCCTGACGAGCGTCTCTTACATGTGTGGGAAGGTAGATGTCGTAGACCGCCCCCGAGTCCACGTCCACAGCGTGGAAGCCGGAAGAGGAGCCGTAGATGACCTTTAACCTCTGTCCCTCCTCCACTGTCAGGTCCACCAGCAAGGGCTTGTGCACCAGGTCACCAAATGACTGCAGAGAGGGAGGAGCTTAGTCAGCAACCAGGAAGTGAGGCCTGATTATCCCTCTTGATAGGCAAGCGCTGGATTGTTCCAATAACAAGTGGTGATTCATGAGTGGACCTGTATATCTTGGGTGGGATTTTGACTCATATATTTGTGGGGGTTCACCTTAAAGGCCATGAACTTATGGTAGGGCTTTGGTGCCCACGCATAGACCTCCACAGAGTTCTTCAAGGCAAGGACAAGGAACTTGATCCTCTCGTATTTCACTGAAATAAACAAAGACGTAAGCTGGTTACCAAGGGAACTCCAGTAAGAGGCTGGGTCTGATTAGGACTGGTCAATGAATGGCCCACCAGTTGACTCGAGGACGGAACGTACCAACTTTGTAGTGTACACATCCCTCCAGTTCCCCGACAGTGGTCCAGCCCTGTTTCTTCTCCACCTCAGGGTCATTGTGCAAAATCTTGTTCCTCAGCCAGGACAGGTAGTACACTCGCAATTTGTTCTTCTTGCCTGGGAGAGGAACAGGGAGAGGGGTAGGAGAAAGTCGATGCAAGGGACAGAGGTTAACAATCAAAAATCATTATTCAAATCCCAGATGGCGTTCGGAGCCATGGATCTCATCCGGGAGCAGGCCCAGGGGAGGCCAGTCCACCCCAGAAGAGGAGGCAGGAGGCTGGGTACCTGAGATGGTGACCAGGACGTTGAGGCCCTCCAGGACGTCCATCTGCTGGATGCGCCGCCTGCTGATGAGAGGGTAGACCTTCCCCTGACCGCTCCGGTCCAGCAGCATCAGACCGCTCTCCGTCCCCACCAGCAGGTTCACACCTAGATACGCACACAAACACAACATTTAGATGTTTGGGACTAGAATGTCTTTTTTTTTAATAAATGAACAAAAAAAAGAATGACTTATGTGACGCAGGTCTGTGTATATACTGAGCCATGTAGGTTTGCCAATGAATCGCTACGTTACTGGATATGGGTATGAACCTCTTTAAAACAACAACAGCAGCAGCAGTGTGTCCGTACCCCAGAGAGCAGCGCACAGGATCTCAGAGTTGAACCTCTTCTTGTACTTTCGGATCTCCGGCGTGTCGCTCTGCGGGCGCGTGTTGACCGGGTTTACGTTGACCACGGAGCCCTTACGGGACGGGTCAGCCCTCAGAGCGTCCGCTAGGCGGCCTTCGTTCCCGAACGCTGCTGTGGGAGGGGCAAGCGAAGTGACTGAGGATCAGGAAGAAACGGACTTGACAGACACACACACAGAAACAGACACAGGCAGACACACACACAGAAACGCACACACACACGCACGCACGTGCAGAGCCTCACCCATGTTGTTGAGGGAGCTGCCGCTGGAGGGGGAGATCTGCAGCAGGCGGGGGTCTATGAAGGGCGTGAAGGAGGAAGACGACTTGTGTTTCTGGAGGGTGTTACTGGCCGACTGAGTCTGGGACACAGATAAGGGGATGAGACCCAACACACACAGATAAGGGGATGAGACCCAACACACACAGCCGTTTACCTGTGCTTGGCCTCTGTGTATCTGTACAGCCTCATTACTAAATGGCCTGAACGGGTAGAAATCAGGGCCAAAGTTATGGCCTATAAGTGTTTGGCCTTGAGGGCACAGAATGTTATATGGCCACATGATTTCCATCGTAATGGCTGGGATATTCAAAATGGTTTTAACGGTTATGGATTGCGTGGGCACTAGATGGCGCTAATGAGGAAGCGGAGCGTGTTTGTCATCCCATTCCTGGGTCCAGTTTGCTGAGCCCCAGTCTCACTGCTGGGGATGTTTATGGCTCAGCTAGCGTGCAGGTCCAACTAGGATCTACGGCTCCCCAATGATGCTATAAATAAAAAGCCTGGTTTCCTCTGACAAGCTTAAACTGAGGGGAAATGAAGCCCATATTTCATTTTCTGGGAGTCATAAAACTGCTCAACTGGGCTCTTTTGATATTGTAACATTTGTTCTAATATAACAATTGCAAAGTACTTTCAGAGATAAGAAAAATATGAAATCAAATATGAAATACATTCAAGACCTTTCTGACATGCTGTTATGCTAATAAGGTTGAAGCAGCAAAGAGTGGAAAGTTAATGTTCGGATAAACACACAAGCAGAGCTGGCATGGAAGAGAGAATTGGTTATGAGAAACACCAAAGAAGAAATTAAAAGGGATGGGAATTTGTGAAATGTGGAAAAAGACATGAAACAGTGGGTGTAAAAGCCCAAATAGATGACATGATCAAAATCCACCACCATCATAGCCAACTGTATCATTCTCCGTCATTTTAAAGCCTTTCTTCTTTCGTATCGACTGAGATGAGCTGCCTTTGGTACCTGGTCCACCATATCACAGACCATTTCCGTTTATTTGAGTGTGTGTGCCATGTTGTTAAACTTAGCGCAGGTATCATCTGGTCTTCCATGAAAGCCAAGGCAGGGAAAGATAGAAAAGCCTTCACACACAAGCACTAGTGTAGAATACATACTATTAAACCACTAGCAAAGCCAACAATGTCACCCGCATTTGATTTCTGAAGCCAGCACCCGGTTAAAACACCACACACCAAGCATGCTACCACCCAAGCAAACTCCATAACCAAACTACAAAACATAAATGCCAAGGAGAGATAGATGTGAAGTACACTTAGCTATATGCCTTTGCGCTTTGATGAAAGCCTAATTGGACTCCAACTCCCAGCAACACCACGTAGCATGACGGTTTATCCAGTGTTCTAGAACGCTAGCAAGTGCAAGCCAGCCCCTGGCTCCTAGCTTTGCTCCCCCTCTAGGGGGCACCCATATGTTAGCAGGCAGTGTAGTAAGCAAGTTAGAAGAAACAGCCCAGAAAGACAGTCAGTCAGTCAGCCAGCCAGCAGTGGGCAGAGCAGAGCATCCAGAACAGGGCACTTGAGGGGGAGGGACATACCTCCATGACAGTGAGCTTGTCCAGGGGGGTCTGGGGGGACATGGCAGGGCTGATATGGCTAGAGGAGGGGGAGGAGGTGGAGGAGGAGGCGGTGGACGGGGAGGGGGGGTGGTGACTCTGCTGGATAAGGTCTGGGAGGAGGTGAATGCCGCCAGCAAAGCCGTTTTTCTCCGGGTGGAAGTGAATGAGGGGAGGAGGCTGACCGTGGCCGGGCCCTGGCCCAGCCTGGGAGACAGCGACCGGGCGCTTTTTTTCACCTGCACTCTGGAAGCAAGAACAAGCAAACTTGGGTCTGGGCTTGGACGAACCGGAGGAAGAGGACGGCCTCTGACTACCTGTGCTAGACTGTGAGCCACACTGTGTATTTCATGACGTGTATAAGAAGTCTGCGTGAATGTTTCCTTCCCGGCTCACACTTGCTCTTCTACCAACTGTTTATTCAACACCGACTGACCTAACAAGCTTCGCACTGCATGAAAAAGGTGTGACATGCCTTTACAGCACAACAACATAACAGCAAAAGCCATGTAACATGGGGGGGGAGAAAGGATGAGGAAAAAACGAGTCTGTAACAGGTGATGTGAGTGAAGAAATGACAACAGGAATAAATGCTCACTTTGGAGAGCAGACGTGTGTCTCTGGGCTTCGCCAACTAGCGGATGTGTGTGTGTGTACCTGTCGGATGACCAGGGTGCCGTCCTTGGAGGGCGTGGTGGCCTGGTCGCTCTCAGAGTCGTCAGCCAGCAGAGTCTTCAGGGACGCTGTCTCCCCGTTGCTCAGTCGTCTACACGAGTGGACAAGGTTGAGTGGACAAGAACTGGTGTCAACAAATATGTATTCATCATTCGATGACCTGCACACATTCGGTCAACAATGTGTGGTGTCACTTCAAACTCAATATTCAAGATTCTTACATCTGTCCTCTGACACTAGCAGTTTTTTTAGGTTTTTTTTGGATTGAGAAGATAAAAGAGACAAAAGCTGTCACTGGAGTGTGTAAACAGCCCAGGTCTTTCCAATGAGCCGGGGGAGGTGGCGAGTTGCTAGGTGACCGGGCTAAAGGTCAGGAGGTGACGTACCCGGCCCTGGAGTCCTCGGCCCCGGAGGTGGACTCCTCCCCTCCGTCCTGGTCCACTTCCTCGTCGTCGTCTTCGTCCGTGGTCCCCGAGTCCTCGCTGGACGAGGAGTAGTCCGTCACCTTGTTGGGGGGGCGCACGTCCTCCACCGCCCGCAGCTCCTTGGCCAGGGCCGTCAGGTCCTGGGGGGGGTCAAAGGTCACGTGAGGGGCGTACAGCATTCACAGATCTCCCATTCTAGAATGTCCAAAGCAGGGGCTGCGCCTTCTGTCTTTCCTCCTGGCCAGCCAGGAAGAGGTCAGCCGATGACTCGACACAAAACGGGGGGGGAAAAGGCTAAACTGCTTTTGTTTCTGGGAAACGTGTTTTGATGCCGACACAGCGATCGGGAGGTGGAATGGTGCAAGCAGAGGCAACCACCACCACTTTGTAATAGGCAATCCTATTACAAAGTGGTGGTGGTGGTCTCGTAGAAAAATCTAACCAGACAAAATAAAAAAACTTCAGGCCTACGACAACATTCAGAACGGGGCTCTCGCTACGGATAAAACAACATGACTACTATTTGCTACTTACGGCTGGCCGGTTGGGTCTGGCAAACTCCTTCTTTTCCTCCGGCTTTTTGGCAGCATTCTCGGGGCGTTGCAGCGGGGAGCCCTCAGACTTGGAAGAAGCTGTAGGTGACCAATGTACACCAGGTCAATTCTTTGGTACATGAGAGGAGAATACCAAGTCACATGCCCGACACGTGGGTGTTGAGCGGACTGCACATGCACCATTTGGATGTAGCTTTGGATGAAAAAAAAATGTCTCCTAAATAAATCAAACGTAACGGCTTCTACCGTCTCCTGGTAAGTGAATTGTGAGAGAGAGAAGCCCATCTGAGCCGGCGTGCTTGAGGTGTGTGTGTGTGTGTGTGTACGGAGCGTGTCGGGGTGAGACTCACAGCGAGGCCTGAACCTCTCTCCAGAGCCGGCCTGGGAGCTGGAGTTGGAGGACCCAGAGGAGCTGCCGCTGCCTGGCCTGGGAACCAGCTTCTCCACTCTGTCCCACAGCAGACGAGGCTCCGCATTACTGACACACACACACACGGGAGAGAACCGTCATGTCCACACACACAATAACAAAGATGGGCCCACAAAGGGCACCGTTACCGCCCTCCTCTCGTCGTCACCTCTACGGTACACCCACACAGGAACAGGCTTCCCACTCCCACCACAAAAACCACTGACCACAGTCAAGAGAAGACCACCGAAAAAAACAACGAAGGCTTCAGTTACCTGCCGACATTCCTCTGCACTGCCTGGTTGTTAGCCTGCGCTCCTCCAGGCAGGGGGGACTCGCGGCGGGACAGCACCGGGGACCTGGACGTGGTCCTCACAGGGACCTGGGGGCCGGGGGGGGGGGGGGGGGGCACACAGAAACACACGTCCACTCACAGTTAGGGCCACCGGGTGGTGAAGTGGCCAAACCGCGCCACCTGAGTGCATGCTAGCCTACGCCGTATGAGAAAGCTTGAGGATTTCGATCCATCTACAATACCAGCCACACAAGCAATCCGTTTATTAGACAAGCACCGGTATGTTCTGAATACACACGCAGTCACTGATGGAGACATGGATGTACAGAGCAGCACGTGAATGAGAGGTGGAAGTGGATGAGAGACGGAGCTTTGGGGAGCAAAAGAGCTGTGATTCCTCAAGGCCAGGCAGCGCTGTGGCTAGTCAGTCCTCACAGCAGCATGGACACAGCCCCCGGCGAGCAGAGATGGGACACCTTGAGAGACAGCAGGCAGGCTAGCCGGGATGAGGCCCGCTGATGGAAGTAAGCGGCAGCATGGAGGGGGTCAAGGAAGGGAGGGAGGGGGAGAGGGAGGGAGGGGAGGCAGTGTTTCCCCTACCATTATATTAGGGGGGCGCCCCGCCCCCCCAACGGTACCCGCCGCCCTCCCTGGAAGGTCAAGTTAATAATAAAAATAATAAAATAATAAAAATCTTTTTTTTATATATATTTTTTTATATATAGCGCCAGATCACAAAATAAGTCATTTAAGGTTACTTTTCCTATAAAACAGGTCTATAGCTTGCTCTTTTATTAAACAAACTAAATGGCCTTATGTTATTTATCTTATTTACACGACGGCATGTCATTTTTGTCTCTACTATGTCTCTACCCCCCCGCAATGACCCCGCCTGCCCCCCGCCCCCCCAAAGCTGTAAACCTAGGGGAAACACTGGGGAGGGAGGGAGGGGAGAGAGGGAGGGAGAGAGGGAGGGGAGGGAGGGGAGGGAGGGGGTGTCCGTCTAGGCTGTCCTTACCCTGGGGGGCACCTCCTCACTGACGCCCGGGGCGGGCTGCTCGGCCCGGGGCGGGGGCTGGTGGAGGGAGGGGTGGGGCTGGGTGGGGTCAGTGCGTGCGGGTGAGGGTGCCTGTTTGTGGTGGAGGTGGGCGTGCGGGGGAGGCTCCTGGGGGCGCAGGTGGAGGTGGGCAAAGTTCGAGACGACGGCGGCGCCGGGCTCGCTGAAGGAGTGGGAGCGCGACACGACGGGGGGAGGAGGAGCAGGGGCGGCGCCGCCGCTGCTCTTAAGAGCGGCCAGGTGGGACCACTGGACCTTTCCGGAAGGAAGGAAGGGTGGATGGAGAGGACAGACACAGAGGGGGGAGGAAGGGAGGGAGGGTGGGAGGGAGGTGACAAGGGACAACAGAGATGAGTGTAGATGAGCATGGCTTCAACATACATGTGCATGTACATACACATGCATAGGCAGACACAAATACATGGGACCCAGTCAAACAGCTGGATAATACACACGAAAAACAGGAGGTGAGACATTTAAGAACACGGTGCCAGGACAACAGATAAACAGTCCAATGGCGGGGAGGACATAAATGGGCGTGCTGGGCAGAGCAGCCAATGACCGGCAGCCTGGTCTGGAGTCCTGTACCAGATTCTCTTCGGTCATTGGGTGAAATACTCACACACGGGCCCAAATGGCAAGGCCTCGCACTAAGAATATCCAGCCATAACCAGAGGCGTTCAGAGGTGACTCAAACTATTTTGTGCCTGTGAGGCTTCATCCATAGGGAAGTAACCTGGGTCCCACCCATCGCTGTCTGTCAGTCAACATAGGCTACTATAGAGAAGTAGGGAGAGGGAGGGAGGGAGGGGTGGAGAGGGAGGGAGGGGTGGAGAGGGAGGGAGGGAGGGGTGGAGAGGGAGGGAGGAGTGAGGGGTGGAGAGGGAGGGAGGAGTGAGGGGTGGAGAGGGAGGGAGGAGTGAGGGGTGGAGAGGGAGGGAGGGTTACCTGTGGTTCCATGGGCCGGTGCATGGCAGGCTGAGCAGACTCGGAGGAGCCCCCGTTGGAGAAGGGTTCAGAGCGGGGAGGGACGGGGGGTTGCTTTGTGGGGGCGGTCTGAGGGGAGCCCTGGATATTTTTGCGGTACCGTTCATCGGCCTGGGAGGGAGGGCGTGGGGGAAAGGATGAGTCACTCATGTCTCTGCTTATACACACACCCAACCCCCCCCCCCCCCACCCCACCCGCCCCACAAACAAACAAACACACAAGGAAGATGACAAGTGGACAACAAACAGAGCTAGTCTGAGGATTCCCAGCATGCTCTTGGGCGGGGTCAGTCACACATAAACAGACAAAGGTTTTCATGGAGACACATGGATCAACGCTCCCCCCCCCCCACCCCCCAAGAGCTGATTTACATTACGGCACTACAGGACACATACATGTTATTTACATTACGGCACTACAGGACACATACATGTTATTTACATTACGGCACTACAGGACACATACATGTTATTTACATTACGGCACTACAGGACACATACATGTTATTTACATTACGGCACTACAGGACACATACATGTTATTTACATTACGGCACTACAGGACACATACATGTTATTTACATCACAAAACTGTCAAAAAGGTGGGTTTGCTCCACACAACACAGAAGCTATTTCTCTAGGAGGTGGAACACACAGGCTGGTTAGTCGGGGCCTCGGATGTGTACATGCAGTGGCCCCTCTCAGTCTGCAGAGGTCAACTCCATGGAAAAGCCACAGCCACATCAGAAACACTCGGATCTAGTTGGAACGCCTCAGAACGGCCTTCAGATTGGAGTTCATTCCGTTCTTCCACCATACGGATGGTGTCAACAGCTTTTTTTTTTATTAACCTTGGTAATACTTCAAGGAAATAGAATGATGTGAAATGAGTGAATATGGGGGAAAAGGAGATATTTGAAAAGGTAGTAAATTGCAAATGGTGGCATGTATGGTGGCATCATGTCGTGACTAATGACTGCTAACTCATCTGGACAGAAGAGCAGCTGAACGTTTACCTCAGCCACGATTACGGTCTCGCTAATCTGAAATTCTCAAAATGACTCTTCCGTCTTTTTCCCGTTCCGCCCCGCTCAAAGTGGAGATTAAGATTAGGATATTTAATCCTCAAAAAGGTTTTAGTAGCCGAGCAGCAGCAGATAGGCAAGCAAAAAAATAAAATAATCAAGAGTGAGGAAGAAATGACAAAACAGCTCAGCTTTCGTTCGGTTTTAGAGGCAGTGCAAGTGTGAGCTCGTGGTTTTCTTTTCTCCGACTGGACACCCTGCTTCCTCTCAACGAGAGCAACAGATTTGCCATTTCAGTGGTTCTGTAACATCGCAAAGGAAAGAAGAAGAGAGCTTAGGAAGCCCATGACAGGCTGGCTATCGCCCCTCAAACCCAACCATTTCAAACGGGTTGGAGTTACAGGAGATTCCATTTTAGGACGACCGCTAACTTGAGGAAAAAGAAAACCATAGTCGCCGCTCACACCACGCCGCCTCGCGTCGCGTCCCCCCAGGCAGTGTGGGAGAGAAGAGAGGAGGCAGGAAGCAGCAAGCAGCGGGAGGGGGGGAGGAACACAGAGGAAAGTTCACCTCTCTGACTGGCCAAGGAGGATGACAGACAGGGTCTACGGTGGGCTCCGGGTGTCCTGTCTGAGGGGGGTTAAGGGCGTCGGGCCCGTCGTTCTTAGGGAGGCTACAACTGTCGGGGAGCGGGTTAGCGCCAGGGGACGTCTCGTCCCGGTGGCGGTCAGGGACCGGGGGGGCGCGGGGGCTCTGAGGGGTCTTATCGACCTCCGCGGACACGGCCCTGCCCGCCTCTGGCAGCCCTGTCGTCTGTGGCGCAGCGACGACACCGTCAGGGGGAGGGGGTAGCGGGGCTAGCGGGGCTGTCGTGGCGACGCTGCTGTCTGGGGGGCCTGTCTGGAGGGCTGGGGGACAGTCCGGGGCCGCCCTGTCGGGGTCGGGGGTCTTGTGGCACGGCGCGGGCTGCTTGCGGTCCTGCTGGAGGGACAGCAGGTAGGTCTGCTCCTGCTGCAGGAGCTTGTGGAGACGCTCGGCCTTCCTCTGCTCCTCCAGCTCCCGCCATTTGAACTCCTGATGCAGAGCATGCCAGTGTGTGTGTGTGTGTGTGTGTTCGGGGATACTGGTTACTATAACGTTGTAGTTCTACCAGATATGGAAGCTGGACAGACTAGATGTAGTGACACGCACTTAATAATACGCAATAATAATCTGCCACTACAGTATCCTCCTAGTCAAATGCATCTGCTACAGTAATGCAGTAACATGAACATGGTTCTATAAGGGAGCAAGATAAAACAAGTGAATGATGCACAAAAATTAAATAGCATGACAGATGACTCATATCAGTACTGTCTTTCATAACATACATTTGCAATCCTCAAATAAATAACAAACTTAAGAGCAATGAATGACTCATGTCTAGCCGGCGATACTGGTCATGAATCACGCCCTTGAAACTTGGAGTGGAACAATTCCGAATGACCTCATTGTCATCCTACTAACGAGGGTGAAGGTTAAACAGTGACGCGCTTGATGTGGGAAGAACTTAAAAGGCACTGTTGGGGGAAGCTGACCGGATCTTTCCCGGAACCTTCCGTCCCGGTGAGACAGGCGTGGGGGTGGAGGGAGGGTCTTACCAACAGCATGGCCTGTTCATGCAGCAGCTGCTGCTGCAGGATCTCCAGGTGCCTCTGCTCCTCCTCCAGTTGACGCCGGATGTACTCCTGTCAATCAAGCACAAGGGCCTCCGTGATTGGTGGAAATACAGGGGGAAAAAACGGGAGCGCGCGGGACGTTCGACCCCGACCCACCTGCTCGCGGTCGCCCCTCCTCTTCTCGTCCTCGGCCCGCCGGCGCTCGTCCTCCTCTTTCCGCCGGCGCTCCATCTCCTCCACGCGCCGCTTGTCCTCCTGCTCGCGGCGCCGCTGCTCGCGCTCCTGCTGCCGCCGCATCTCCCGCTCGCGGCGCTGTTGCTACGGAGACGGCAGGAGGGGGGGGACACGGTCTCAGAAACACGGTCTCGATCGCTTGATCGAATCGATTTGGGCTCGGCTACACGTTCACTGAGACATAAAGCCGTCAGACCATCGGGGTATGGAGCGCAGAGATACCAATCGGGTTCTCGCAGATTGGCCCACTTGGGTGTTTTGCCTGTCTCTCATTGCTCCATCTATCCATCTATCCACTCATCCATCCATCCATCCCACCATCAATACATCCACCCATACCATACCACCATCCATCTATCCCATATCACCATCAATACATCCATACCACACCACAACACCACCCCTCCTTCCGACCCTCCCTCCTACCTCCTCCAGCCTCCTCCTCTGCTCCTTCTGCTGCTCGATGCGCTTCTGCCTCTCGGCCAGCAGCTGCCTCTTGTACTCCTCCTGCTCCCTGAGCTGCTGCTCCTGCAGGAGCTGCTGGCGGCGCAGCGCCTCCGAGCGCTCCTTGTTCTCCTGCTGCAGGCGGATGAAGTCGCGGCGCAGGGTGGACTCGCCCGGCACGTTGACGATGGAGCTGGGGGTGGGTGGGGGGTGGGTGGACAGGGAGGGAGGCCAGGTGTCAGAGCAGTGGGGGGGCGCGGGGGGAGGAAAAGCCCTGGTGGGCACCCCAAAGAGAAGATGGCGGGCGTAAACCCACGAGGGCGCGCTTACCTGGGCTCTCCCTCCTGCTCCTGGGGGTCCTCCTCTTCCTCCTCGCTGCCGCTGTACTCGTACTCTGTCTCGTCTGCGAAGGGGGAGAGAGACACACGACAGGGGAGTTAGCTTCGGCGGGGAACCCCCCCCCCCCCCCCGCACGCGCGAGGCGACCGGTTCGTTCCGGGCTGGAGAGCGCAGGCGGCGCGAGGTCCGTCCACCCACCTTTCTCGCCCCTCTTCTTCTTGGTGCGGTCGATGTGGTCCTTCAGCTGGATGCGCACCTGCCGCTCGTTGGGCTGGTCCCGGATGTATGGGTGCTTCAGAAGCTGCTCGGTGGGGGGCCGCTGGGTGTAGTTCTTCACCAGGCAGCCCTCGATGAAGCTGAAGAACTTCTTGGACCTGGAGGAGGAAGGAGGAAGGGAGGAGGCTGAAAACCACGCCCTAAACCGCCCGAGGCCCGGCCTCTTTCGAGCACATCCTCTCCTTAAAACGCACGCGGTGAACTCCGGCTCTCTGGGCGACACCCAGCGTGCCGTCATTCACACCGTGAACGCCATGGAAAACCCAAGAGAGAGTCTCAAGGAGGCTGCGTCGCCAGTGGAAACGGAGCATTTCCCAGGGCTGAGTTGCTCTTTGTAGTCTCATGCCAGAAACCTTGTGGGTATGATGTGGTGTGCCACACAACCAGGCCCAGGTGCGCTACAGCTGCTCAGCCCAGCACGGCTAGGCAGAGCCCCTGGGCAGAGATGCCTGCAGCCTGCCTCTAACCACAGCTCAACCAGAGCCATGCAGAGGACCGAATCTCAGATCTCTGGACACTTTGAATGGCTTTAGAGTTAGCTGCTCAGGCCCGGTGAATCATCTGTGCTTCTACGTGGTCTACTCAAGTGTCCGCTGCAGGCTACTCACCACTTCTTAGACTTCAGCCTTGGGGGAGGGTTCCTGGGGATGAGGAAGAGGGCTCGCATCGGGTGCATGTCACACAGCGCTAAACGACAGACACACACACACACACTCGTTAGAGAGGGATTGGGGGTCGATGAAGCAGGAAATGGAGGGTAGAGAGGGGAGGTACTCACGCGGGGCTCCTTCAGCCATCTCGATGGCTGTGATGCCGCAAGACCACAGGTCACTCTGCAGGACGAGAGGGTCAGGTCAGACACACACAGGTCCAGGAGACACACGCAAGAGATCGGTTGAGTTCGGTCTTCTTTCTTTGTGCGTTTGTGTGTGGGTGTGTGTGTGTGTGTGTGTGTGTGTGTAAAGTGTGCATGTCAGAGTGCGTGTCTAGTGTGTATGAAGAGTGCGTCTGTGTAGAATTTCAGAGTGTGTGTGTGTAGTATGTATAAAGTGTGCGTCTGTGTGTACCACGTGTGTGTAGCGTGTGTGTTTGGTCTTACCCTGTAGTCGTAAGTAGCGTCTGGGTTTTCGTCACAAGCGATGACCTCTGGGGCCATCCAATAGGGCGTGCCGATGAAGGTGTTCCGCCGCCCCACGGTGCGGTCCAGCTGGGCGCTCACACCAAAGTCCACTGTTGAACACAAGACTCCCATCAACCGTCTGCACGGAAACGCGCTCCAACACCGACAGCCATTAGACGGACGGGGAGGAAAAACACCTCAGATATGCACGCGTGTGGGAGGGCGTCACCACGACGAGGAGGAGGAGGAGTCACTCACCGAGTTTGACCTCGGCGTTCTCGGTCAGCAGGACGTTCTGGCCCTTGATGTCCCGGTGGATGACGTGATGGGCGTGCAGGTGGGCCAGGCCCTGTGAGGGGGAAACGGAGAGAGGTCCGTTCACCGAGCAGCCAGCCGCAGCTCGGTAGACGGAGATTCTGGAGATTGAAGCCACTTAGGAGGATGGACTGCGCCGATAGGAAGGAGAGACGGGGGGGAGGGAAGGGGGGGGACTGAGAGACAGACCTACCCGAAGGATCTCTCTGGAGATATAAGCGATCCAGTCTTCCTTCAGCTGGTTGCCCTTGGTGTTCTTCACAAGGTCCGTGATGGAGCCAGCGCCACAGAACTCCATCACCAGCTACAGAACACCCACAAACATACACAAACACACACGTTACAGCATGATTGTCAATTATCATGGTAAGTATGAAAATCTTTGAAAACTGCAAACAGTAGTTTAACAGTCAGGCTCGCTCACCCAGAGCTGGTCGTCGTGTCCTGGGGGGCTCTTCTTGATGAAAGCACCGTAGTACGTGGCTATGTTTCTGTGGTGGGAGTATTTCTTCAGCATGTTGATCTCCAGTTTAATCTCCTCCTCTTCGTCCTGCAGGAATATGAGAGACAGACAGACGGACAGTTTGTGTCAGGTCAAGGAGGGTGATTGTGGTTGACATGCCTTGCGACATGAAAAGCCGCAGACTCGGTTCCCGTTGGGAAGTCCTGCAACAGCCTGAGTCAATAGGTTGAAGCACTGACATCTTTACCGAGAATAAGGCCTTAAAGACACACAGGAGAATGGTTGACATGACAGCCTAACTCCTAGCCACATTTGGGGGGGAAAGCACCAGAAGAATTGAATTTCCTTGAACTGAGACAAGTTCTACTAAGATTCGAAACGGTCTCGCTCAACTGATACCAGACCGAGAGGAGGAGTCCACTTCTTCATCCTCCTCTCTCAACCTCGTTGTTTCGAGATTAATGACGCGTGGGGCCTCCCTGTGCATCTGTAGCAGCCATTAGCAGTAATCTCACTATACTACTGTGCAGACAAATCCTTAAACAACAAGAACAGTTGTTTATATGTGTCAAATGTTTTCATTCTCCATTTCGAACTGCGGGAGGGATTTATCAGATATTACACATGGAGGCGCTAACCATCCTCTATGACACAGTGTTGGTGTACTTGAGCCAGATGACAACCCTCGTCAAGCTAAACGTTGACCAACCTCAAAGTGAAAATGAAGCCTTTAGCCTAGGCATTGTGTAACCGAGCATTGTGCTACAAGCCCCAGTGTGGGAGACCGACTACCATAGGAGGAAGCGGTAAGCAAGGTCAGCGCAACACAGTTAGCCAACTGGAAGCAGGCCATAGCCTGACAGTGATTAATGGAGATACTCTAATTGCACTGTTCTGTGGCTAGCCTCCGTAGAAACCCATGTTGACAGAAGTTCAGTTAAGTCTTATGAGGGCTGCGTTAGCTGTGCAGAGAGAGGGCACATCACCCATTTTGTCTGCATTACAACATTCCAGTGTGTTTGCACAGCCCGCGGGGCTTTTTTGTCATGTAAAAACACACACACACACACAGGATGCTAGTTCTGCATTCCACCATGTCTAGTTAACCAGTTATCCAGAGGACCCCCACCACAACTCTCAGCTGGATATCCAGGCAGCCATGCTGTTGCACTCGTTTGGAGTGACATCAACCTTTCTCCTGCCTCCCCTCCCCTCCACCTCCCCTCGCCTCCCCTCCCCCGCCGCCATGCAGCTGTTTGGATTATCACTCGCAGCCGTGAAAGCCTGATCGCCACCGGGTCACATGACCAGGGACAGACATCCCTCCCTGCTCACGATCCCAACGGTGACAAGCAGAGAGAGGGAGGGCGGGAGGGTCGAGGGGGGCAAAACAGAATGAGTCAAAAACGAATGCACATTTGCCCCGCTGAGTCCTTCAGCCACACGTCCCATCGGTGACACCCCGCAGGGCTCTTATGTAACTCCCGCTCTTTTGGCCCAGTGGTCCCATTCAATAATAACTGCCTCCTGACAAAAGAAAGACTTTTCAGCAAGAATACCTCAAAATCCCTGCCCAACCTAGAAAGCAGATTTAGAAAGCAAACTACATTTCCCATAAACCTTAACACAGGATAACGAAGAAGAAGAAGAAGGAAAAAAAAGACAATAAACACACACGGCAGCGGACTGGATGGAAGAATTTAGAGCAGGGGTTAAAATGTGGGTCATCATGACAGACACGCTATATAGCCCAGCTCTCAAAGTGCTCCACAGGCATGTAGCTTAGACTGGCAGAGAGCGGGGAGTCGGCTAGCCTAACAAGAGTCGAGCCCGGCCCACGATTCAGGGCAACAAACGGCAGGGGCAATAGATGTTGGAGGGCTCCCTCCACCACAACCTAGTCACGTTGCTCTCAAATCTGGATGTAGCTGCAAAGCATGCATAAGCTCCCATACATTAGTCCATGTAGCCTACTGTCCATCTCCAATTAAGACTGAAACCACTCCACTGACTATTATGCTACAGGCCATCATGAGACCGCT
Organism: Osmerus eperlanus; assembly: GCF_963692335.1. Lineage (NCBI taxonomy): Eukaryota > Metazoa > Chordata > Actinopteri > Osmeriformes > Osmeridae > Osmerus > Osmerus eperlanus. The sequence goes on from NC_085038.1 coordinate 9,732,650, forward strand.
CCACTTAGCCATGCTAGAATATAGATGACCCAATTTGACGATGCTAGCCTGAGTAGCTGACTAGGGTACAGATGTGGAACCAGACCTGGGAGCTACATGACAGATAGGAGCCACTTCTAGACCTGTTATCTCGGGCAGGGCTGGCTAGAGCAGCACGTGTGGGGGTTGATGACGTCCCAAGGTGTGGGAACACCTCTGAGTGCCTGACACAGGAAGCGGTTGGGTAACCGCTGGTTGCAATGTCCTTTACGAGACAGCTGACTCATGACAATCAGAAGGGTGTGTCAGGGAACAAGTCGGGACAATTTCTCTAGTTAGGAGTCTGAAGAACTGGGCCAGGTGAACTCAAACAGTCACACTGGAAACTTTCAAGCCATTTCAAACATAACACACAATTCAGCCCTGGTGAGAAAATGTTGCTGCTAGCTTCAGCACTACTAATACTCTGTACGGATGCTGCAGTTCATTTTCTCTGAATATGTGGGCATTCCATGTGAAAGAGAGCTGAAACTTAATGCTTTCAGCCTTTGAATGTTACCTTCGAACATTGAGGTCATCTCGCACAACAATGCCTTGGTGCTGAGGTTGAAACCCACAGCTAAAACAGGCCATCATCTTCATGGATTTGGAAGGGTTAGTGGGGGTCATGTTGGCTAACCTCACCCCAGGAGAGTAACTAAGCCATGGGCACTGGCAGGGGTTCTGTCCCTGGGGGGGGGGGGTGAAGCTGCCACTGGGCCTAGATAGATGACTAAACAGGAGGTGGTCTTCATTAGGATGTGTGTGTGTGTGTGTGTGGCCCTCTTCTCTGGGAGGTCCACACTTGAGAAATGAAAGCAGAATGCCAAAGATCTACCCGCCAGCCTGCCTCGGAATTACGCTATTGAGTCAACATACCGCTGGCTAGATCTCTGCTTGTTATGTGGGAATTTATGGGTGCCTCATTATGGAGAACTCATGTTTTGTTTTTTTCCCTTCCCTGAAATCTAGGTCTCCCTCAAACATATGAAGGCACATTAATATTTCTGAATACTGCACATATCTTGAACTGGCAGATCGTCCAATTTTCCGTCATTCCACTAGATGAAAGTAAACAAATGTATTAGCCTATGCTGTGGACCTTTCGGCCCCGCGCTTTAGCAACGAGCCTGTAGAACACCTGACCAGGCTGGCTTATCTCCTCATCACAGACCAGAATAAAACAATGGACCTGCTGCTCAGAGAGAGAGCGAGAGAGAGAGAGAGCGAGAATGAAAACAACGGCACACTCGCACTGTTTCCAAAGGTCAGCCAAGCCTGCCTGGCTCTGTCAGTAACCCCCTTCCCCCCCCGTCCCCCCCAACCTCCCTCCATCCTCCCTGAAAAACAACAGCGAGGTGGTTATCCTTAGTCAAACCCCCCCCCTCCCCCCGCCTTACCTCGGTGACATCCATGACCTTGATGGCCGCCAGCTGCCCA